>NW_006238996.1:1580378-1581188 GCF_000226075.1 Solanum tuberosum | reverse complement strand
TATCTAGTGTTGTTTCGCAGGTTGGGTACCTATTTTTCATCGATGGAACAACGAGTCGTAGGTACCCTCCGTAGGTTAGAGGATCCATTTTTAGGTCTCTGATGTTGGAATCACGGATGTGCAGATTGGTCCGTCGATGGACCCTAGTCCACACTGTGGTTTATGACTTGGCCAATTTTTGTGTGCAGTTGATTTATGGACCATGACCTACGATCCATAGGTTGACCTACGGTCATTGGGTTGAGGTTGTTGATCAGTGTGGTGCATGCTCTTTGATTCCAATTTTTTATTCAACACTTTAAACTCAGAAAATCAACAATCAATCTCTGTCTAAACATGTTTTTCAACATATTATGTGGTAGTTCATCATTCCTAGGGTTTCGATCAGCCACATTTCACATATAATCAAGTAATTAGTGAAACCCTACGTCAAAACACTCACTTAGACCTACCAAACCCAATTATGATTCATGGCTCTGTTCCTCGTAGTCCGGGGGTAGTGGGGGATCCTTTGGTAGTCTCTGGGATGTACTCATCCTCACTGGACTCATTGACCAAGAGTTAGGACGGGGCGAAAGACTTGGACTTGCCCCTCTTTGAGTACGCGGTAGCTTGTTTGGGCGCCATAGTACCTATGGAAGGCTAGTTAGTACTTGAAAACACACAAAAAGACCCAATAAAAAAATTTAGGATAACATTCAAATTTAGTCTAAAAAAATAAAAAAAATCCAGGCACTAACTAGTGTTGTTACCCACGGTGGGTACCTATTGTTCATCGATGGAACAACGAGTCGTAGGTACCCTCCGTAG
>NW_006238996.1:1575464-1579458 GCF_000226075.1 Solanum tuberosum | reverse complement strand
TATCTAGTGTTGTTTCGCAGGTTGGGTACCTATTTTTCATCGATGGAACAACGAGTCGTAGGTACCCTCCGTAGGTTAGAGGATCCATTTTTAGGTCTCTGATGTTGCAATCACGCTTGTGCAGATTGGTCCGTCGATGGAACGACGGACCCTAGTCCACACTGTGGTTTATGACTTGGCCAATTTTTCTGTGCAGTTGATTTATGGACCATGACCTCCGATCCATAGGTTGACCTACGGTCCTTGGGTTGAGGTTGTTGATCAGTGTTGTGCATGCTCTTTGATTCCAATTTTTTATCAACAATTTAAACTCAGAAAATCAACAATCAATCTCAGTCTAAACATGTTTTTCAACATATTATGTGGTAGTTCATCATTCCTAGGGTTTCGATCATCCACATTTCACATTTAATCAAGTAATTAGTAAACCCTAAGTCAAAACACTCACTTAGACCTACCAAACCCAATTATGCAATCTAAACAACAACACACTTACATATCATGTGGAGCTGTGAACTGGCTCAAATCTCATGTTGGGTGGGTCCTTGGCATCCCCAATACTATCAGCATCAGAAGAAGAAGCGGAAGCTCCGCTGGCACTTGAGCTAGAAAGTGATTCGGAGCCGGACTAAGACACTCTTACAGGTGTGGCCCCTACTCAGACTGGGGGCAGTGACCTCCACCTCGTCACTAGAAGTAAGTACCTTCATTGCTCTGTTCCTCGTAGTCCGGGGGTAGTGGGGGAGCCTTTGGTAGTCTCTGGGATGTACTCATCCTCACTGGACTCATTGACCAAGTGTTAGGACAGGGGGAAAGACTTGGACTTGCCCCTCTTGGAATACGCGGTAGCTTGTTTGGGCGCCATAGTACCTATGGAAGGCTAGTTAGTACTTGAAAACACACAAAAATACCCAATAAAAAATTTAGGATAACATTCAAATTTAGTAAAAAAAATAAAAAATTACCAGGCAGTAACTAGTGTTGTTACCCACGGTGGGTACCTATTGTTCATCGATGGAACAACGAGTCGTAGGTACCCTCCGTAGGTTAGAGGATCCATTTTTAGGTCTCTGATGTTGGTATCACGGATGTGCAAATTGGTCCGTCGATAGAACGACGGACCCTAGTCCACACTGTGGTTTATGACTTGGCCAAATTTTGTGTGCAGTTGATTTATGGACCATGACCTACGATCCATAGGTTGACCTACGGTCCTTGGGTTGAGGTTGTTGATCAATGTTGTGCGTGCTCTTTGATTCCTATTTTTTATTCAAGACTTTAAACTCAGAAAATCAACAATCAATCTCAGTCTAAACATGTTTTTCAACATATTATGTGGTAGTTCATCATTCCTAGGGTTTCGATCATCCACATTTCACATTTAATCAAGTAATTAGTGAAACCCTAAGTCAAAACACTCACTTAGACCTACCAAACCCAATTATGCAATCTAAACAACAACACACTCACATATCATGTGACGCTGTGAACTGGCTCAAATCTCGTGTTAGCTGTGAAATGGCTCAAATCTCGTGTTGTGTGTGTCCTTGGCATCCCCAATACTATCGGCATCAGAAGAAGAAGCGGAAGCCCCGCTGGCACTTGAGCTAGAAAGTGATTCGGAGCCGGACTAAGACTCTCTTACAGGTGTGGCCCCTACTCAGACTGGGGCAGTGACCTCGACCTCGTCACTAGAAGTAAGTACCTTCATGGCTCTGCTCATCGTAGTCCGGGGGTAGTGGGGGAACCTTTGGTAGTCTCTAGGATGTACTCATCCTCACTGGACTCATTGACCAAGTGTTAGGACGGGGCGACAGATTGGACTTGCCCCTCTTTGAGTACACGGTAGCTTGTTTGGGCGCCATAGTACCTATGGAAGGCTAGTTAGTACTTGAAAACAGACAAAAAGACCCAATATAAAAAATTAGGATAACATTCAAATTTAGTCAAAAAAAATAAAAAAAATTCAGGCAGTAACTAGTGTTGTTACCCACGGTGGGTATCTATTGTTCATCGATGGAACAACGAGTCGTAGGTACCCTCCGTAGGTTAGAGGATCCATTATTATGTCTCTAATATTGGAATCACGGATGTGCAGATTGGTCCGTCGATGGAACGACGGACCCTAGTCCACACTGTGGTTTATGACTTGGCCAATTTTTGTGTGCAGTTGATTTATGGACCATGACCTACGAACCATAGGTTGACCTACGGTCCTTGGGTTGAGGTTGTTGATCAGTGTTGTGCGTGCTCTTTGATTCCAATTTTTTATCAACACTCTAAACTCAGAAAATCAACAATCAATCTCAGTCTAAACATGTTTTTCAACATATTATGTGGTAGTTCATCATTCCTAGGGTTTCGATCATCCATATTTCACATTTAATCAAGTAATTAGTGAACCCTAAGTCAAACACTCACTTAGACCTACCAAACCCAATTATGCAATCTAAACAACAACACACTCACATATCATTTGGCGCTGTGAACTGGCTCAAATCTCGTGTTGGGTGGGTCCTTGGCATCCCCAATACTATCGGCATCAGAAGAAGAAGCGGAAGCCCCTTGGCACTTGAGCTAGAAAGTGATTCGGAGCCGGATTAAGACTCTCTTACAGGTGTGTCCCCTACTCAGACTGGGGGCAGTGACCACGACCTCGTTACTAGAAGTAAGTACCTTCATTGCTCTGTTCCTCGTAGTCCGGGGGTAGTGGGGGAGCCTTTGGTAGTCTCTGGGATGTACTCATCCTCACTGGACTCCTTGACCAAGTGTTGGGACGGGGCGACAGACTTGGACTTGCCCCTCTTTGAGTACACGGTAGCTTGTTTGGGCGCCATAGTACCTATGGAAGGCTAGTTAGTACTTGAAAATACACAAAAAGACCCAATAAAAAAATTTAGGATAACATTCAAATTTAGTCCAAAAATATAAAAAAATCCCAGACAGTAACTAGTGTTGTTACCCACGGTGGGTACCTATTGTTCATCGATGGAACAACGAGTCGTAGGTACCCTCCGTAGATTAGAGGATCCATTATTAGGTCTTTGATGTTGGAATCACGGATTTGCAGATTGGTCCGTCGATGGAACGACGGACCTTAGTCCACACTGTGGTTTATGACTTGGCCAATTTTTGTGTGCAGTTGATTTATGGACCATGACCTACGATCCATAGTTTGACCTACGGTCCTTGGGTTGAGGTTGTTGATCAGTGTTGTGCATGCTCTTTGATTCCAATTATTTGTTCAACACTTTAAACTCAGAAAATCAATAATCAATCTCTATCTAAACATGTTTTTCAACATATTATGTGGTAGTACATCATTCCTAGGGTTTCGATCATCCACATTTCACATTTAATCAAGTAATTAGTGAAACCCTAAGTCAAAACACTCACTTAGACCTACTAAACCCAATTATGCAATCTAAACAACAACACACTCACATATCATATGGCACTGTGAACTAGCTCAAATCTCGTGTTGGGTGGGTCCTTGGCATCCCCAATACTATCGGCATCAGAAGAAGAAGCGGAAGCCCCGTTGGCACTTGAGCTAGAAAGTGATTCGGAGCCAGACTGAGACTCTCTTACAGGTGTGGCCCCTACTCAAACTGGGGCAGTGACCTCGACCTCGTCACTAGAATTAAGTACCTTCATGGCTCTGTCCCTCGTAGTCCGGGGGTAGTGGGGGAGCCTTTGGTAGTCTCTGGGATGTACTCATCCTCACTGGACTCATTGACCAAGAGTTAGGACGGGGCGAAAGACTTGGGCTTGCCCCTCTTTGAGTACGCGGTAGCTTATTTGGGAGCCATAGTACCTATGGAAGGCTAGTTAGTACTTGAAAACACACAAAAAGACCCAATAAAAAAATTAGGATAACATTCAAATTTAGTCAAAAAAAATAAAAAAAAATCAGGCAGTAACTAGTGTTGGTACCCACGGTGGGTACCTATTGTTCATCGATGGAACAACGAGTCGTAGGTACCCTCCGTAG
>NW_006238996.1:1569206-1575278 GCF_000226075.1 Solanum tuberosum | reverse complement strand
TGACCTACGGTCCTTGGGTTGAGGTTGTTGATCAGTGTTGTGCATGCTCTTTGATTCCAATTTTTTATTCAACACTTTAAACTCAGAAAATCAACAATCAATCTCTGTCTAAACATGTTTTTCAACATATTATGTGGTAGTTCATCATTCCTAGGGTTTCGATCATCCACATTTCACATTTAATCAAGTAATTAGTGAAACCCTAAGTCAAAACACTCACTTAGACCTACCAAACCCAATTATGCAATCTAAACAACAACACACTCACATATCATGTGGCGTTGTGAACTGGCTCAAATCTCGTGTTGGGTGGGTCCTTGGCATCCCCAGTACAATCGGCATCAGAAGAAGAAGCGGAAGCCCCGCTGGCACTTGAGCTAGAAAGTGATTCGGAGCCGGATTAAGACTCTCCTACAGGTGTGGCCCCTACTCAGACTGGGGCAGTGACCACGACCTCGTTACTAGAAGTAAGTACCTTCACTGCTCTGTTCCTCGTAGTCCGGGGGTAGTGGGGGAGCCTTTGGTAGTCTCTTGGATGTACTCATCCTCACTGGACTCATTGACCAAGTGTTAGGACGGGGCGAAAGACTTGGACTTGCCTCTCTTTGAGTACGCGGTAGTTTGTTTGGGCGCCATAGTACCTATGGAAGGCTAGTTAGTACTTGAAAACACACAAAAAGACCCAATAAAAAAATTTAGGATAACATTCAAATTTAGTCAAAAAAATAAAAAAAATCCAGGCAGTAACTAGTGTTGTTACCCACGGTGGGTACCTATTGTTCATCGATGGAACAACGAGTCGAGGGTATCCTCCGTAGGTTAGAGGATCCATTATTAGGTCTCTGATGTTGGAATCACGGATGTGCAGATTGGTCCGTCGATGGAACGACGGACCCTAGTCCACACTGTGGTTTATGACTTGGCCAATTTTTGTGTGCAGTTGATTTATGGACCATGACCTACGATCCATAGGTTGACCTACGGTCCTTGGGTTGAGATTGTTGATCAGTGTTGTGCATGCTCTTTGATTCCAATTTTTTATTCAACACTTTAAACTCAGAAAATCAACAATCAATCTCAGTCTAAACATGTTTTTCAACATATTATGTGGTAGTTCATCATTCCTAGGGTTTCGATCATCCACATTTCACATTTAATCAAGTAATTAGTGAAACCCTAAGTCAAAACACTCACTTAGATCCCGCTGGCACTTGATTTAGAAAGTGATTCGGAGCCGGACTGAGACTCTCTTACAGGTGTGGTCCCTACTCATACTGGGGGCAGTGACCTCGACCTCGTCACTAGAAGTAAGTACCTTCATGGCTCTGTTCCTCGTAGTCCGGGGGTAGTGGGGGAGCCTTTGGTAGTCTCTGGGTTGTACTCATCCTCACTGGACTCGTTGACCAAGTGTTGGGACGGGGCGACAGACTTGGACTTGCCCCTCTTTGAGTACACGGTATCTTGTTTGGGCGCCATAGTACCTATGGAAGGCTAGTTAGTACTTGAAAACACACAAAAAGACCCAATAAAAAATTTAGGATAACATTCAAATTTAGTCAAAAAAAATAAAAAAATTCCAGGCAGTAACTAGTGTTGTTACCCACGGTGGGTCCCTATTGTTCATCGATGTAACAACGAGTCGTAGGTACCCTCCGTAGGTTAGAGGATCCATTTTTAGGTCTCTGATGTTGTTATCACGGATGTGCAGATTGGTCCGTCGATGGAACGACGGACCCTAGTCCACACTGTGGTTTATGACTTGGCCAATTTTTGTGTGTAGTTGATTTATGGACCATGACCTACGGTCCTTGGGTTGAGGTTGTTGATCAGTGTTGTGCATGCTCGTTGATTCCAATTTTTTATTCAACACTTTAAACTCAGAAAATCAACAATCAATCTCAGTCTAAACATGTTTTTCAACATATTATGTGGTAGTTCATCATTCCTAGGGTTTCGATCATCCACATTTCACATTTAATCAAGTAATTAGTGAAACCCTAAGTCAAAACACTCACTTAGACCTACCAAACCCAATTATGCAATCTTAACAACAACACACTCACATATCATCGTTCCAAGGGTAATCTATGAACTAGTTTTAAACAATTTCACACATGATTAACTACCCAAGGTCAAGTTCAACTTTGTGACTTCCAATTTAATCAATGAAACTAAATTCATAGTTCTGGTGGAGTTGATTCACCTGACAAGTCAACAAAGTTGGTGAGTTTGTAGTGATGGAAATTTTGTGCTCCTAAGACCGACCTTGACACTGAACCCGAACCTTGATTGCTTGGTAGTAATAGGGGTAATTTGAGGGGAAATGGAGGATTCGGGAGAAATGGGGAGGAAATGGAATTAGGAAGTGATTATAAATGGAAGGTGAAGATTTTATGGATGTAATTGGGGAGTTTGAGGGGTCTTTTTGGGTATAGTAACGGTTGGAAATGGTTTGGGGAAAAGAGCGAAATGGGGGGTGTTTTAAAATGAAAGGTTTTTTATTTGAATGGGGTCCAGATCTGGTTGACAGTAACCTTAAATTGGACCCACGAAACCCCATCGACGGTCCGTGGGTCAACCTATGGTCCTTCGATGGGTACCGTGGTTAAATCTACACTTAGTAAAATTCAGAACACTTACCTGGGATCTACGGATGCCATCCACGGTCCGTGGGTAGACCTACGGACCGTCGATGGGAACCGTAGACCATTACATAACATTTTTCTGCATATTTTTTTGCTTTTCCTCTCTGCACACTTGGCAAACATTAGGACTCTATTTATATGTTTTCTGGACACTTTTTAGACACGGACCATATTCTATCATTATCTAGCCAACACTAATACTCAAAATAAAATAAAAACATCAGGAAAACTACAAATTTAAGAAAACTCCCTACATCAAAAAGAAAACCTCCTATAGTTGGCTAGATTTTACATCTTGGGTTGCCTCCAAAGCAGCACTTGATTTAAACTCGTGGCGCAACGCAAACACCTTGATTACTCAAACTTCATCAAGACCTCATTCCTCTCACCTCATTGACACTGTCAGATTGCCCCAAGTAGACTTTTATCCTCTGACCATTCACCTTGAACCTCGTTCCTTCCTTGTTCTCGAGCTCAACCGCTCCATGTGGAAATACTTGGGTTACTTTGAATGGCCCATTCCACTTGGACTTGAATTTGCCACTTGGACTTGAATTTGCCAGGAAACAAGTGCAACCTTCAGTTAAACAACAATACCAGATCACCGGGAGCAAATTCGCACTTTTTGATCTTTTGATCATGGTACTTCTTCATCTTCTTTTTGTACAAGGTTGAACTCTCATATGCTTTTAGGTGAAACTCGTCGAGCTCATTCATCTCATTCATTATTTGACTTGAAGCGCCGCCCCAATACACATTTAACTTCTTCAGTGCCCACATTGTTTTGTGCTCTAGCTCTACAGGCAAATGATATGACTTCCCATATACAAGTTGGTAAGGGGGAATACCTATGGGAGTCTTAAATGCGGTGCGATAGGCCCATAGAGCTTCATCAATTCTTTTTGACTAATCAGTTCTATTGGCATTCACAGTCTTTGCAAGGATTTGTTTTATTTCTCTATTTGACACCTCAACTTGCCCACTATACTGCGGGTGGTAAGGAGTTGCTACGCTGTGACGAACATCATACTTCTCTAGTAACGCCTTGAACAACCTGTTACAAAAGTGAGAACCTCCATCGCTGATAATTGCCCTAGGTGTACCATATCTAGAGAAGATACGCTTTTTCAGGAATGAGATGACACTTTTTCCCACATTGTTTGAAAGCACAATTGTTTCCGCCCATTTTGATACATAGTCAACCTCAACAAGAATATACATCATCCCATGCAAACTCACAAACAGACCCATGAACTCCATAATCACCAATATCAGGTTCATTGGTAGCTCTTGCTTCCTTGAAATTACTCATTCCCGTTGGCAATGATCACAAGACTTGGTGAAATCATGAGCATCTTGGTGGATGGAAGGCTAGTAATAACCACACTGCAAAATCTTATGAGCAGTCTGTATACCACTATGGTGCCTACCAATAGGCGACGAATGACACGCCTCAAGTATACTCATCATCTCAACCTCAGGCACACAGCGATGAATAATCCCATCAGCACAAACACGAAGCAAGTAAGGATCTTCCCAAAAGAATTTCTTCACATCAGACATGAACTTTTTTCTTTGGTGAAATAACAGATCCAAAGGCACCAAATCACTTGCCAAATAATTAGCAAAATCTGCGAACCATGGAATAAGGTCATAACAAGCAGCCAATACCTGCTCATCAGGGAATGCATCATTAATCTCAACCCCATCTCCTAGCTTAAGCATAGCTTCCTCCTCCAATTTGGACAAATGATCGGCGACTTGATTTTATGTTCCCTTTCTATCTTTTACCTCAAAATCAAACTTTTGCAGCAAAAGAACCTATCTAATCAATCTCGGTTTTGCATCCTTTTAGCCATCAGATACCTCAATGATGAATGATCAGTATGCACAATCACATAGGTGCCATTCCTTCACCATATCTGAAAATATCAGCATCATACAACGCTGGAAGGTCGTTGGAGAATTACATAACCCAAATGGCATCCTTTTGAAGGCGATAGTCTCGTAAGGACGAGTGAAGCTGGTTTTATCTTGGTCTTCTAGAGCTATGAAGATTTGATTGTAGCCCGAATACCTAACTAGAAAATAATACCAACTCTTACCCCATTTCAAACGCGTTCCTCTCGGACACCCATTTGACGCATGAAGGCCAGCCTACGCCTTACCCCACTCACTCTCTCGAGCTGAGTGTTAGGATATGGGACTAGAGCTCACCCTCTCAGGCTGAACCTCATGTCGACCCATTCCTTAGGCCATCAGTCTAGCGGTCTTGATTTCGCGACCTCCCTCTCGGGCAAACCGAAAACACATGGCTAGTTTTGTATTTGCAACTACAAACCCATTAAATTAAACCACAACCACTAGGTGAAATCACCATTAAAATACATTTATCCTATCAGCAAGAAAGACCCAACAACAATATCAACACATACTTGCTAAATTACATCCCAAGAATGGGGGTTTTTATCCACACATCAAGAAATAATAAAATTCACCTAAAATGATACTAAAATCAAATGGGTATAAGGGATTAAACCTTGATTTAAGCAAAGGAATAAGAATGGAGAAGACCTACTTCCAACTTGGGGAAGATGAAATACTTCTTTCTTCAACTCTCCCAAAAATCCTCTCCAAACTTGAGAGAAAATATCCAAAAAGTACTATTATATTCTGGAAATTAAAATAAATGTTCTACTCCCAAAAATTAATAACAAGTTTAGTATTTATAGACTTCAGAAAATAATACTAGCGGATCTTTCGGCGAGGTTAGTCGGAATCGCCGATTAACTCAGCGATTCACCCTTTGGTGTAGTTCGTCGCCGTCTTGCACTAGCCTTCAGCATCGTCGTTCTCTGTGTCACTGGGCGACCTAGTACTGCTTTGCGGAATTATTCGGCAAAACGACGACTGCTCCTTTCATCGCCTTTTTGATCCTGCTCCTTCAAGGCTTCGCGTACTGGAACAAAGGGCGGAGTGTGTCCCTTCGGCGAATCGCCAAGCGTGCTTGGCGATGCGCAGGCTTCAGCTGCTTCGTTCTTTTCAGCCTTTTTGTTCCTTTTTGCCCCTAAGTGTCCATGCTTCCACTAAAACTTCAAATACCTAAAACTTAAGAGTTGTCATCAGATATTGAGACAAAATAAGCATTTGAGGACACTATTCCTATCAAAATAAATCCCTAAATTAGTCCAATTTGTGGACTCATAAACACCCCCAACTTAAAAATTTGTTTGTCCTCAAGCAAACTCAAGTTCAGTCGTTCAACAAGGTGTCTCAAATAGTGATACAGAAGACTAAATCATGAATGCATACAACCAGACTCAAATTTACTTATGCAAGGATCAATTGTGTACTCAAAGATTCAAGTTGTGACACACCATTACCAAAGATTCCCATGCTCACAATACTTGCTACTAATGCAAGTTCA
>NW_006238996.1:1568767-1569137 GCF_000226075.1 Solanum tuberosum | reverse complement strand
ATTTAGGCTCAGTGACTTTTTCCTCGTGAGATGTGGTATTCTCAAGGCATTCCCTTCTTTTCCTTTATCAATTCTTTTTCTAGTGCTTCTAAGTCATCTTTTCATTTACCTACATGGATTCCTTGGAAACCCGATTTCCTTGGTACTTTATTCCACAAAAATTATATTTTATTTTTTTCCGAAGGGTTTCCATTGTTGCAACACTAGGGGTTAACGGAGGCTTTTCTTGCACTTCTTGACTTCTCATTTTCCTTTTTACCATACCCCTGACTTAGGCTTCTGGACTAAGTTCGCTATTCGCTAGACCACAAATCAAGAGAATTATAGGTAGTGGGTCAAGTAAGGTCTAGGGTTCATCAAGGTTCTTTAA
>NW_006238996.1:1563782-1568603 GCF_000226075.1 Solanum tuberosum | reverse complement strand
GCAAATTCTAGGTTTATTCATGCAAGGTTCAAGGCAAGCTAATCACACAAGGCATCGACACTTAAGTCAAACAAGACCACACACTTTTGCTAGTATGCAACGGTCATTACAAGAGAATCAATTCGATAAATGGTTAATCACAACGAGATGCAAAGAGTTTACATATTGTCTATGCAACTTCATTTGGCCTCATCGTAGCCGTACATTCATGTTCGTTCGATTGAAAGCAATATTCAAGTCCTCGGTATTGATTGAAATTGGGACTCAATTTTTTTGCAAAAGAACAGCAAACATCAACTCACGAGGGGTGGCAAAAATGTGTGAAAAATTCAAAAAAATTTGGAAGGGTTAAAATCATTTTGCAAATAAAAATAAACCGAGCCACAAGCTCAAACAATCACGAAGCAGTTTTTTAAAAAAACACAATTAAAAACAGACAACCCAAATGTACACCAAAACACAAGTATTCGAAACAAGCAAAACAAGGTGGGCCTCACCCCACCACAAATAAGAGGGTTTGTCCTTAAATGCAAATAATACTAAATCCAAAAGGCAAAGTAAAGAAGGACATAGAGGGGGTGAAGAAAGGTCGTGTCTATGCAGTATCTCTCTCTCTGTCGGGGTCTCAGTGGCTGATGGAGCAGTCTGTATATGGGCATTAGTACCCGGAGTAGTCTCAGACTGAAAAGCAGTGTCAGATCCGCTAGGAGCTGCTGTGGACGTCTCAGCCGGCTGTACAACCGTCTTTATAGAATCTAGCAAGTCTCTGAATATGCCCTCATCTCTGCTCTTCTGTGTCTCCTCAGCATCCATTGATATCAACTCCTCATCGGTCTCTGCATCCGACTCTGCATGTGTTACACCATCCCTCTGCACATCTCCGGTGGTGTCAGGAGCATCCTTATCATCTGTCATCTCTATTAGTGAAGTGAAGTCAGTAGACTTAAGGTTGTCTACGTCCTTCCTCAAACTCGTAATCTCGACTTTTAAAGCTGCCAACTCAAAGGATTCTCCCTGTCTGCTCTTGCAAGCAATGACTGTCACAGTCAGGGCATCAACAGCGGTCTGAAGTAGGGTAAGTGCTGCTAGTATGGCCCTGTTGATCATCCCTGGAACGGACTTTTCCAGTCGGGTAGCTCTCATATCAGCTGAATACGCCAACTGCCCTATCTTCAGGATCATGGCCTGAGTGACCCTGGCAGGCTAGGAGAAAGAGGATGTGCCAGGAGTATGTGAAGGGGAAGAAGGAGTGGGTATACCTGAAGGCTCCGAAGCCGGAGTATATGAGGATGTCTCTGTTGGCAAAGAGTCAACATCAACCTCTGGAGACGTATCTGATAGGGCTGCTCTCCTCATGTCAACCTCCTCTCGTGTGAACTCGGCCTTTATACGCCGGATATCAGTGGAAAAAGATGGGGTGACCTCTATATCACTAGCAGGGTCCCGAGGTACTCTTGCACGTCGACATAACTCGATGATCAGAACAGGAAAAGGCAGAGATGTTTGTGTCTCTTTGGCTCTCATAGACATATCATGTGAAACCAGCAGTCCTAGGTCGATCCGCCTCCTGGCCATGATAGAACCAAGGCAAGTCGCCTTAGGATGACGCAGAATGGACTCGTTCTGGGATGGCATGATAGTGCTGCTGATGAAACCAAACTAGTACCGGGAGGCAATGTTCATATCCCTCTTTTCAATCGGAGCTCCCGCACCCAACCACCTCAGGGTGCTGTCAGAAATCATCGGAGCTAACCAACCCTTCAAATCATCCAGGGACGGAACAATAGGCAGACCCTGGTAGGGCAGTACCAAGTGCAATGGTCGACCTAGTACAGCATTGATATGCTCGTTGTGACACTCTACCTCCTTGCCTCTAACCACAACCGACTTCACCGGTCGGAACTCACTAGCCTTTTTCTTATTTTTCAGGACCAACTCCCCATAGGCTAAGTAGAATTTCCGAACCCAGGAAGGGATGTAATGGCCCCGTGTCCTAGTGAACTACTCGAACTCATGATACTTGAGCGTGTCAAGCACCTCAGTATGCTTACCTTCCAAACCCTCCACAGATAGTAACTTTTCTTCTAGAATGGTTCGTAAACCATCGCCTTTCAATCTGTTCAGCAATCTGGGTGGAGGTGGAGCTATAGGTAGTGTAGGGGCCACTGAAGGTGGTGTCAGGTTTGGCATTGATTCGGTAGTCGGAGGAGTTGCAGCTGATGTAACTCTGATAGGTGTTGCTTGAGGTCTATCCCTGAGCCTATTCTGTTGGTGAATCAAGGGTTGTTCATCTTCTGACTCAGAAAAATCTGGCTCAATAGCTGACCTTTTTCTAGCGATATGCTTTTTTCGTTTGCCTTTATCTCCCGGTGGGAGATCTTGCTTTCTTTTCTATGAAGGTCGTTATCCTCCTTCATTGATTGTAATGCCCCTTAACTTTTTTTGAGGTGGCTCGTTTAAGTTTGTGCGTACCATATCTACAAAAGATCAAGAGATTAGACGAAACTCAACTAAAAAATAGAGAATTTTATTGCAGAAGGACTCGTCGATCCAGTCGGCGAATCACCAAATCTCTTTGGCGATCTAGGTCGGAATCACCGAAGGAATTAGCTTGAAATCTAGGCAAAGTAACGATGAAAAATTTTATTTGGCGAGACGCCGACTACTTTCGGCGACGACAAGGCTATCCGCCAAAAGATACAGTGAAAGAGGGCAAAAAGGGGCATGTAAAGGGCGGTCTAAAGTCTTATCGGCGAGTCGCCGACTACTTCCGGCGATCACGAATGTGTCTGCCAAAAGTTACAGATCTCTCAACACTATGGACATGAATGAAGGGTGACCTAAGACCAGTAGGCGAACCGCCGAATCGTTTGGCGAGCACGACCCAGCTCACCAAATGATTCAACGTGCCTATATTTCAACCTACTTCTTAGAATTGACCTTACAAGCCCTGGAAACAAAATAAAAGTATGCATACATGAAATTTACAGAAGACCCATACTTACCATCACCCCGGATTACTCAAACTTCTTCCAGTTTTGCAAAATTTGGCTAATTAACTAAGATTACCCTTAGGAATGTTGTCACCCATTCCTTCAGTGAGCACTTTTCGTTATTTAGCACAAATATGGGCCACTTCAATTTTGTTAATTAGCACGACCAACCTAACAACAATTACGCAAAACCCACTTCAAGTTCATTCAAATCAAAGTACAAACAGTAAGGCAATCGACTATTAAAGCATTTTAGACAAAAAATTTGAATTAATAATAGCATCACAACACCCTATTTCTATCAGAGAGGCTCAGCACACATCATCCTGGTACTATAATTGCAAGAGAGTGCAAAATTATCAAAAATAAGTTCGAAGTTTTAGAGACTAACCTTTGATGCTGATCAAATTGATTTTTGAAATACTAGGTAGCAAAGAAATCCAACCCCAAACACTAGTCACCGACTAAAATACTAATGGAAGGAAAAAATCTAGGAAAAAGTACCTTTGGTATGATTTTGAGGAGTTTGAAACGAGGGAAAGTGAGAGATTCAAAAATTTGACCTTTGGCCTTTATATAACTGTTCAGTTCTCGGCCATTTGGCGACGTTAGTCTTGTCGTCAATAAACTCGGCGACGCGCCAAACGTATACTCATCTCGCTGAGTTTTACAGGACATCCCTTAATTTGGGGTCACAACGGCGGATTAAATCGGAATAGCCGATAGGTTTGGCGATTCGCCAACTGGATCCTTGGCTCGCCAACTTGCACTTTTCAACATCTTTCTCACTTTAACCTACAAAATCAGCACACCATTATTCGAATAGAATAACTTAAAGCAACATCACCTTGGGTTGCCTCCCAAGAAGCGCCTTAGTTAACGTCGTGGCACGATGCAAGTCCATTCTCATTCTCCGTTATTGGGGTTGGCCCTAGTGTCACTAGATGACCCCAATATGTCATTTGGGTGGAGATGAGGCACTGCAAAACTCAAGAGTGACCTGATTAGCTGGTGAGATCCAATCATTTGATTCAACACTTCAATATTCTCCTTCATTTCTTCCAACACTTGATCTTGATCGGTGATCTTTTGGAAAATGATTTGAAGTGTGTCCTCGACACGATCCCCCCCCCATCTCTAGACTTCCTCCGCTCATGAGGGGGTATATACCTCCCCTTGTTGTTGCATTGGACTTCCACCTCTGAGATTTTGGTGGCCAAGTCGTTTAGCTGAGATGCCAGTTCGGTCAGCGTGAGGTCCTTTCGGACTCCTTGGCTCATTTCGTCCAATTTTCCACTTCTCTACTCAGTCATGCTCATCTAAATGGACAACTCACTGAAAGACAAAACTAAATCTAAAGTTAGTGAAAAATTACAACTAAGAAAAACCAAAATTTTACTAATCTAAAAATTCTCAATTAACACCACTCCCCAGTAGCGACGCCATTTTGATGCTAATCGTGACCAACGATACTAACCTACGGTACGAGTTTCTACGATCGTCGATAATATAGTAACCCAACCAAGGGTTGGGAACAAATGGGGTTTTTGTCATAAGTGTAACAAAAACAACAAAAAAAAAGGAAAATCAAGTATGGGGAGACATTCTTGGGGTGTGACCACAATACAAGTTGAGATAAATCGTTGGGTACATGCTTTCGATAGAAAATTTGCAAGATAATAGTGACTAGGCTAAGCTTTAGATGGAAATAAGTTCCCTCTTGGGCAACTTACCCCGTTTCAAATGGGTTCCTCTCGGACACCCATTTGCCGCATGAAGGCCAGCATACGCCTTACCCCACTCACTCTCTCGAGCTGAGTGTTAGGAT
>NW_006238996.1:1528095-1563694 GCF_000226075.1 Solanum tuberosum | reverse complement strand
GGTCTTGGTTTCGCGACCTCCCTCTCCGGCAAGCTGAAAACACATGGGTGGTTTTGTATTTGCAACTACAAACCCATTAAATTAAACCACAACCACTAGGTGAAATCACCATTAAAATACATCTAACCTATCAACAAGCAAGACCCAACAACAATATCAACACATATTTGCTAAATCACACCCCAAGAATGGGGTTTTTAGCCACACATAAAGAAATAACAAAATACACCTAAAATGATACTAAAATCAAATGGGTATAAGGAATTAAACCTTGATTTAAGCAAAGGAATAAGAATGGAGAAGACCCACTTCCAACTTGGGGAAGATGAAATCTTTCTTTCTTTCTTTCTTCAAGTCTCCCAAAAACCCTATCCAAACTTGAGAGAAAATATCCAAAAAGTACTATTCTATTCTGGAAATTAAAATAAATGTTCAACTCCCACAAATTAATAACAAGTTTAGTATTTATAGACTTCAGAAAATAGTGCTGGCGGATCTTTCGACGAGGTTAGTCGGAATCGCCGATTAACTCAGCAATTTACCCTTTGGTGTAGTTCGTCGTCGTCTTGCACTAGCCTTCAGCATCGTCTTGATCTGTGTCATTGGGCGACCTAGTACCGCTTTGCGGAATTATTTGGTGAAACACCGACTGCTCCTTTCATCGCCTTTTTTATCCTGCTACTTCAAGGCTTCGCGTACTGGAACAAAGGGCGGAGTGTGTCCCTTAAGTGAATCGCCAAGTGTGCTTGGCGATGCGCAAGCTTCAGCTTCTTCATTCTTTTCAGCCTTTTTGTTCTTTTTTGCGCCTAAGTGTCCATGCTTCCACTAAAACTTCAAATACCTAAAACTTAAGAGTTTTCATTACTATTCTATTCTGGAAATTAAAATAAATGTTCAACTCCCACAAATTAATAACAAGTTTAGTATTTATAGACTTCAGAAAATAGTGCTGGCGGATCTTTCGACGAGGTTAGTCGGAATCGCCGATTAACTCAGCAATTTACCCTTTGGTGTAGTTCGTCGTCGTCTTGCACTAGCCTTCAGCATCGTCTTGATCTGTGTCATTGGGCGACCTAGTACCGCTTTGCGGAATTATTTGGTGAAACACCGACTGCTCCTTTCATCGCCTTTTTTATCCTGCTACTTCAAGGCTTCGCGTACTGGAACAAAGGGCGGAGTGTGTCCCTTAAGTGAATCGCCAAGTGTGCTTGGCGATGCGCAAGCTTCAGCTTCTTCATTCTTTTCAGCCTTTTTGTTCTTTTTTGCGCCTAAGTGTCCATGCTTCCACTAAAACTTCAAATACCTGAAACTTAAGAGTTTTCATCAGATATTGAGACAAAATAAACATTTGAGGACACTATTCCTATCAAAATAAAGCCCTAAATGAGTCCAATTTGTGGACTCATCATTCATCCAATGACGAGATAATACCAAAAAATAAACCTAATTAATTCAAACAGTTTTTTTCCAAAATGAGTCCTACTTGAAGTAGGACTGACTTATCGGGGGACTTCACGGGAGCCACAACGGTCCGTCAAGAGCCAGACGGCTCGTGAAGCTAGTCGTAGTCCCACACTTAGACAGTGTGGGACTCCCATTCTAGGTATCATTCACGGGCAATGAGATGACTCGTTGACACCACCACGGCCCGTCTAGGGTCCCGTGGTCTTCAATGCGAATATTGTTCCTCGAGGCTTCATCATTTGTTCATCTTCACGAGCTGCAGGACGGTCCGTCAGGGGGACCACGGCCCGTCTGGACCTCCATGGTCCTTACTTGGCCATACCCAGACTTAGCTCCTCAAAGCCTTCACACTAGACCCTTCTCACGGGCTGCAGGACGGACCGTCAGGAGAACCACAACCCGTATGGGTCTCTGTGGTCGTTACTTAGCCAATTTTCCGTTTGACCTTCCTTCACTACTTACTGTCTCATCTCCACGAGCCTCATGACGGCTCATTATAAAGACCACGGCCCGTTTGGGGCTCTGTGATGTTCCTTTAATGCATTTCTTTCACGATTCTTTTCTAACTTTCCCACGCAAGTGTAAACCTGTCTAAACATCAACAAACACATCAAATATACATAAATACACTCAAGTTCTCATAATATTCCTTAGTTTTGAGTGTCAAATGTGCAAAGATTTCACGGCACATCAATAATAGTTATATCAATTTTTTTCTGATATACGAATGTAGTCTAATAATATTTGTATTCACTTTTTCTAATACAATCTTCCCCTGATACATAGATACAATTGGTTGTATCAATATGAGTCAATTAAAATAAATACAATTTGATAATACGTGTATCAATTTGTCAAATATACAAATATAATTTTTTCCTGATTCAAATATTCAATCGGATATATCAATCTAAGAAGATTCAAAAGTGAAGAAGAATATGATACATATTTTTCACCCTCGTTATGCAGACATTGAACAATAAATTAAGAAACCCATATGATAGATGTAAATAAAATAATCTACTATAAAACCTCACTAAATTAATACTCGATAAATTAATAATCTCTTTAAGATAGTATTTTCTTTCAGTCCCGACTTGGGCCAATGGAAAAATCATGCATTTCGATAAGATAATAGATAATATATTTTCAGAAGACCCCTATATAAATATATGGTCCCATTAATATTATAAATTAATATATTTATATCTCGCTATCTATCTATTCTATACTACCTTAAAAACATGAATTTCCTAACTTGAATGTTAAATTACTATAATACCTACAACATAAAACACCCAATTTAGTATTTATTATATATTTTATATTATATTTATTTATTTATTTGTATTATAGTAAAAACTGACACCTTTTCACATTGATGGGTGGTAACTTTTCTGAAGGGTTGTGACTTTTTTGTAGAGATGTGATTTTTTCGATGAGTTATGACATTTCCAAAAAGTTGTGATTTTCCTAAAGGGTTGTGACTTATCCAATAAGGCACGATAAGCACTTTTTCATACTATCTTTTGTTGTCTATAAATAGAAAGGTTTTACACACTTTTAAACTATATTTTTTGTAAGTTTTCTATTCTTCTTCTTAAAATAAGGAAGATTGTGAGAGTTGTTCAATTATACAATTACAATATTTTTGTGGGTAAACTAGACAGATCAACAAAAATAGATGCAATAAGGAGAATGGAATAACTTAACTTCAAACGATGAGACTATCTAGATAATTGATATGTACTCATTTTCATAGACACAAATACACTTATGCAACAACTTCTACTTGACAAGAAGTTGAATGATTTTTTGTTACACAAACTACAACTTGGTGTTCAAGCTGTATAAGTCTCAAACTGTTGGAGAAAAAGGATTTGATCAAAAATTTGTTTCAAAATTCCAAACTAGATTTAATAGGTACTCCTCCCTTTTCAATTTATTTGTTGTTCTTTATATTTTTATTCAGTTTAATATAAAATGTTCTTTTTTCTTGGGAGTGAGGGGGATTCTTTAAGACCACAAAGTTAAAAGACATTTTTATATATTCTACATATTCCTGAATTAAAAGTCTTCTTTATTTTTTGAATTTCATGTCAAATTAACATTAGACAAATCTTTGTCCCTTTGTTGTCTATAAATAAAGAGGTTTTCTCACACTTTTAAACTACGAATTTGGTAAGTTTTTTATTCTTCTTCTTAAATCAAGAAAGATTGTGATAGTTGTTCAATTATGCAATTACGATATTTTTTGTGGGTAAACTAGGCAGATCAACAAAAATAGATGCAACAAGGAGAATGTGATAACTCAAATTTAAACGAGAAGACAATCTAGATAATTAATATGTACTCATTTCATAGCCATAAATATACTTTTGCAGCAACTTCTACTTGATAAGAAGTCTAATGATTTTCTACTTCACAAACTACAACTTGGTGTTCAAGCTGTGTAAGTCTCAAAGTGTTGGAGAAAAGGGATTTGATCAAAAACTTGTTTGAAGAGTCCAGACTAGATTTAATAGGTACTCCTTCATTTCCAATTTATTTGTTGTACTTTAATTTTTATTCAGTTTAATATAGAATGTTCTTTTTTCTTGGGGGTGGGGACGCTTCTTTAAGACCAAAAAGTTAAAGACAATTTTATATATTCTACATATCCTTAAATTTAAAGTCTTCTTTATTTTTTAAAATTTTCATGTCAAATTAAAATCAGAAAAATCTATATCTATCTTTCTTTATCTTCTATACTGCCTTTAAGGAATGAACTACCTAACTTAAATGTCAAATTATTATAATACCACCAACATAAAGAATTGAGTATATCTTCTATATTTTGTATTGTACTATAATTATTTATATTCTATTATATTATATTAAAAGAAAATACATTTTCACATTGACGGGTTGACATTTCCAAAGAGCTATAACTTTTTCGATGAGTTGTGATCTTTTCGAAGGGTTGTGAGTTTTCTACAGGATTTCTACTTTTTCAAAAAGTTGTGACTTTTTCGAAAGGTTGTAACTTTTCCAAAGAGTTTTGACTTTTTCTATTAGTTGTGACCTTTTTGAAGGGTTGTGACTTTTTTTTTTGATAAGGCACAATATGCATTTTTTCATTCACTACCCTTTGTTGGCCATAAAAAGAGGGGTTTCCTCAAATTTTTTAACTACAACTTTTTAAAGTTTTTCATTGTTCTTCTTCTTGTTAAAACATCCAATTTAGTATATCTTCTATATTTTATATTTATATAATAATATATTATATTGTATTGTATTGTACTGTACTGTATTGTATTGTATTGTATTGTATTGTATTGTATTATATTATATTATATTAAAAGAAGATACCATTTCACATTGAATGGTTACGATTCTTCAAAGAGTTGTAACTTTTTCGATGTGCATAAGAACCAATATGCACATGCTCATACTACCATTCGTTAACTATAAATGGAGGAGTTTCCTCACATTTTAAAAGTAAGATTTTTTTTTGTTTTCTATTCTCCTCAAGTTCAGTGAAATTTGAAAACTCCCTAACATGAATGTTAAATTAATATAATACTCCAACTAAAAACATCCAATTTAGTATATCTTATATATTTTATATAATTATTTATTTTTATCATTATATTATATTAAAAGTAAGAACTCCAACAATGCACTAATAACTAAGTAATGCACTATGGGGCAAGGAGGAGAAAGTAAATTTAAGGGGCGTAACTAAGCGATTTTAAGAGTGATTAACTTTCAGTAGTAATCATAAGAAAGTTTCATCCACTATTCATAGGAACTTATACTTTAACATTTATTTTAGAATTGCTTACTTATTTTTTTATTTAATAATATTCACATTATTTTTTCAAATAGTGTAGTACATGGTTTGATATTAATGTGTAACTCACGTGCGTTAAAACTAGTAATTCTTTAAAAGTACAAATATATCTACGATAATTTAGTGAAATATGATTCTATTGTATTTTGTTTTTTGTTAAATTTTAGATCTAGTTGAAGCTCATCTTTAATTTTTCTTATTGCATCCAAAACTTCGGTGGTCTTTTTGAACTACACCATAAAATTGTAAAGAGTTCTAGATGTGATAAGTGTTTCCTTCGCATAACTGGTTCCAAAGGTATTGTATCATCTTCAACTATCATCAACATTGTTTTTTCCAACGGTATAACAATTTCTTCTAAGCTTTGGACCTCTAAACATGTTATATCCAACAAGTTGTTGATGCCCATTGTATTGTGGTAATTGAGATCGTTAATCATGATCTCAAGTTCATGAATGAATTTATTTTTTATGTGAATTAAATAAATATGATACATAATTTATTAAAATACAATGATTTTAATGTATTCATTATACTGGTGTATAATAAATTCATTTTTTTTATCTGAATTCAATACACATGACACATAAATTAGTAAGATACAATGATTCTGATGTAATTAAAATTAACCTTTACTACATCTCAAAATACTCTTTAAATTAATAAATATTAATGTATCGATTAAATAATATTTCTAAAAAGTAATAATATTTCATGATCTCACCTATATTAATTTAGTGAGGTTTTACTGTAGGTAAATTTTAATGGGGTTTTGTATTAATATAAAAAGCAGAGAGAACTGAGAAGAATAAAGATTCATACAATAAATTGTAGAGAAGAAGGAAAGAAATATCTCTTATTGACTTAGTCTTGCGAGTTGAAGGCACGCGTTAGAGAGATGGTGAGAAGAAAATGCGTGAGGAGAGAAGAAAGCGAGAGAGGAAGGAGAGTGACTAATGAGAGAGAAAAAAAGAGAATATATTTGTTTTAAAAACCTTTTAAGTAGAAAAATGTCAAAGAAATATTCTAGATTATGAACATATACTTGGTTATATTTGCTTAATTACGTAATTTTGTTGTAAAGCTTAAGAACAAAAGAACAATATAAAGTTGAAGACAAGAAGAATATAAGACAAGAGGAACAATATGAGATAACTTTCTTTCTTTCAAGTGCTCACCAAATCTTCAAGTCTCTACAATATGAACTTTTATGCCTCTATTTATAGTGTAACATAGAGGCATACAAAAGGTTAGTCATAAACATGACATTAACATGAATATAATGGAGGAGGTTATGGAGGTGAAATGTTACAAGAATAATGGTCATAAAGGTGGAGGTTATCTTCATAATGGAGGGAGGTAATGGAGATAATTAGTCATAGTAACTTTTTGGTGTAGTGGACATGCATACCATAATATTTTATAACACTCTCCCTTGGATGTCCAAAGATAATGTGTCTCATTAAAACCTTACTAGGAAAAAACCCTGTGGGAAAAATCCTAGTGAAGGAAAAAAAGTACACATATCTTTTAATACGCTTTGAATGTTGCCTCATTAAAACCTTATAAAAAAAACCCAATAATTGGGATAAAACCATGGTTAAGAAAAATGTACAACACGTATTTTTCTCCCCCTGATAAAAATTTTACTTGATATCTCGGAGATGATGCATTTCAATCTTATATCAAAACTTCTCAAATATTTATGGTGGCAATCCTTAGTGAATAAGTTTACAAGATTATCACTTGAACGGGTATTTGAACGTCTATCTCACCATTTTGTTGAAGATCACGTGTGAAAAAGAATTTTGGTGAAATATTTTATGTGCGGTCTCATTTGATTGTACCATCCCTTCAATTGAGCTATATATTATTTTCGTATATGGTGGCTGGAATATCCTTTTCCAAAGGAAAATCACATATTTTCTGAATATGATAGATCGTGATTCCAACCAAACACACTTTCGATTTACTTCATAGATCAATATTATTTTTGTATGATTTGAAGAAGTGTTTACTGATGTTTCATAATATTGTTGTGCCTCCATATGTAAGCAAATAGACCATTTGCGATCGAGCTTTATGCAGATCAAATAAATATTATGCATCTACATAATCAAATTATTTCTGACTCGGAGATTGATCATTTCAATTTTATTGAAGCTCGTCTTTTCTTCTCAAATAAAATCACACATCTTCTATGTGTTGAGTCACTTGCTTTGTTTGTTTCTTGGCATAACTTGAATGATAATATGACAATCCCTTCACATAACTTTCGTTGTGTATATCAAATAATATTCTAGTATTTGCATAACCAACAATATGTAAGTGCATCAATTGCACTAATACATGACATTTTAAATCATTTCATGAGGTCGAATGGATTCTTTCTTTGTGTTAAGCAATCTCAGAACCATTGGGTACTCAATGGAATTGTTTTAAGATATTTTAAATCCTTCAAGAATTTTCATATAACCTTCATCGTCTAGTTAGATATGATAATAATTCATTATACATATTCAAGTGTTTCATCTATTGCCAGACTGAAATAAGTCTCATTGCATCCACCACTGGAGAACATATCTCCATTTAATAATGTCAAAACTTTTGTGAAAATCCTTTATGCACCGAGGCACAAACCCCACTGACATATATTTTGATCAATGAACTATAAGTTCAAAAACATCACTTTTCTAAGTGAAACAAAATATATTGGAATAGTGAATTTTATTTGGCCAATCATTTATCTGTCCATATTATACAACATATTTGAATTCAAGATCCTCGTAATCATTTATAGCATTCAATGCTACTTCTTATCAAAGATACCGTTGATGTTCATTTTGATATTGATTCCAATACGACATAACTTATTGAGATCTCTTCATTTTTCATCATTTTCAGGTACCTGAACCTCTGCGAAGATTTTATGAAATGTTATGACATGGTGCTCTTTTAAAGTACTTGCCTCATTATCATGATCATTTTGATAATTTGCTCATTTCTTTCCTAATGGAGTTTTACGTTTGGAACCGATTGGTCTATCACGCTTTTGACGTACCATAGACTATGTCCTTCAAGGATCATTTATTGGAGCATTTGCAGCTTAATTAAATATTAGGTCAACAAATACATTTGGTAAATTATTTGCAAATGAATTATCTCTTGAACTTCAAGTTCATATTTTTTTAACGAGGATCTTGATAATTCACCCGCACGTAATTTTCAGCTGCTAATCATATCTCCCCCTAATGTTAGAAAATCTAACATTTACCCCCAACCTCACTTGGGGATCCATCTCTGTGTGTGGTGGAGCAATAAAATCAGATATGCACACATCAAATTTTTAGATGGAAATTTTTTGGTTCCTGACCCTGAACCAATTGTGATGGGAGAACTTTGTTGGCTTGAGCGTACATGTTAAATAAACTCATCTCATACCAAATTTCATTTGGGAGTTCTCATAATGAATGGTCTAGCTATAATTGGAGGCATACAATTTATGTTAAACCAACCAACATTATCAACATAATTTTGTAGTTTGAAACTGTGCTCTTAATTTAACAATTTGAGCAAACAATCTTACAAAAATCAATTTGTAAGTTGATACAAATGCACATGTGACCATACCATAGATGCACCTAGTAAATCATAATAGTAAGTGTTCCACATGGCAGGTGAACGGGCCCATATTCACCTTCTTATATGTTCCAAATAATTTTAGGGGATACAATCCCAACCTTAGCTGGTACAATGATTATTTTATCATGAGAACAAGCAACACAAGAGAATTCTTGAAGAATCTTTTATTTCTTCATACATATAGTCACGTGAATTCTCAATTTCTTTTGCATCACATTTGAACCGGAATAACCAACTGGTTATGCCAACTGATATTTATTCTAGTAAACTTTTGGTTTACTTTTGCATGTGATTTCTTCATCATGCCCATATTTTTATGCAACAAACAAGAGAAAGACGGGTAACCTTTTACGTAAATATTCATAACCGGCTTTGATTGTAGTAATATGAAGATATTTAATCTTTCAATAATTTACAGTCTCAATATAATTTTTTTTTCTTTTCAATTCCTCCAAGCTTAAAAAGTTTCTTTTGAGACTTACTACAACCCCAATATTATGAACTATTTCATTTTGTGGATAGTAACAAATTAGTCCTTCTGAAACTCTCAGTTAATTTTGTGTACTACCACAAATTTCATAACATCATTCTTATGACGACCATCTCCTTCAAGGTATAATTATTATTATTGTCATGGTTAAAATTATTACATGCAAGACTTATTTCTTGACGGCCAATGACAAATTTGTGTTACCACACAATAATATTTAATTTATGTCATGACCACAACCTTTAAAGAAAAGAATTATTTCTTTCTTTTGTCCTTTAATAGTTCATAATAAAACATACCACAATATTTTTGTAGTTTTCAAAGTATATGATCAAATGATCATTTATATTAAAATATTTCTTTTCAATCTCTCAAACCTCCCGTAGAGGTGAGATGCGACATTTATCCAACCATACATAACATGTCCTTATCCATATGAACACACGACACATTTTCTTCGAGAAATAGACTATAACCATTTATACATGCTTCATAAGTTTTGATTAGAAACTCATTGTCATACTTTAATATTTAACATATTTATATGAACCACCTCAACATCACCTTGAAAGGTCAAGTGAACTACCACTTTGTATTCCTTTATTTTGATGAAGGGTTTACAAAACTTTTCAAATTGGGTTGCACTAAAAACAAGTTGCCCAATAACTTTTCATACCACTTTGATGGACAAAAAATATCTTCACATTTGAAGGACCATCTTAAGAAACAATGTGCCCAAAAACCTTTCATACCACTTTGATGGACAAAAAATACCTTCACATTTGAAGGAGCATCTTAAGAACCCACAATGTTCTTCCTTTTAATTACCACAATGATGACCATTAACATTTTACCACACCCATATTTCATATTCAACCACTTGTCATTCTCAGACATAGCATGCCCTTGCTACCACATTCACATAAGAGAATGGAGAAAATCAATTGGGCGGATTTCATGACTTTTATCAAGAGCGTATCAATTTGCTCAGTCATCATTACATCATCATTATATTATGTTGGGACTTGAACCCAACATCTTACCCATAAGAAGGCATTTTAGGTCATTATTTGTTGAGACCCAACCCAACATTTTATTATCATGATGCACCAGGACTCTCACCCGATACATTGTGCTTTTGATGCGATAGGACTTGAATCCTTCGTCTTACCCTCAATCAATGACATAATAAACCAAATATAATAGGACTCACCATTGAGCCTTAAAAAAAATATTGCCCTTTGTGATTAACATGCACAAATAAATATAGGACAAAAGAAACATAATAAAAATATTCTCAACAAAGTATGTACTAATATCTTAAACTTGTCAAAACAGAGAGTTACATATAGTATTAATTATATTATGTTTGGTGTAAAATAATTAAGCTAGTGAATTACATTTATAAAATTGCACACTAAGAAAATAATAATTCCAATCACACTAAAATAAAACTGCTTAATACCATCAACCTTTTTCAATTTCCATGTGAACCCAAAATATTTCACACACAAAATAATATAAATTAAAAGCTTATGTTATAACCAGAATAGTGAGCATAATCATAAATAAAATATTACACAGATTTTATAGTAATTTACCTTAGCTTGTTCCCAAAAGAAAGATAAACACAATTATTTTTACCTTCGATTCTTTATATTTACTTTGCTTCAATCCTTCAATGGTGGAACAATTGTGCTGATAACGTGTTGTAAAACTTAAGAACAAAATAACAATATAAAGTTGAAGACAAGAAGAATATAAGACAAGATGAACAATATGAGATAACTTTCTTTTTTTCAAGTGTTCACCAAATCTTCAAGTCTCTACAATATGAACATTTATGCCTCTATTTATAGTGTAACATAGAGGCATACAAAAGGTTAGTCATAAACATGACATTAACATGAATATAATGGAGGAGGTTATGGAGGTGAAAGGTTACAAGAATAATGATCGTAAAGGTGGAGGCTATCTTCATAATGGAGGAGGAGGTAATGGAAATAATTAGTCATAGTAACTTCTTGGTGAAGTAGAAATCCATACCACAATAATTTATAGAGAAAAGACATAGATTCCACCTTGAACTTGTATCGAAAAGTCACTTACACACTTAAACTATCATGATGATCTATTACACACATTTACTATTCAAAAGTGAATTTATTTACCCCTTAAAACTGACGTGACAAAGAAATAAAATGAAAATAAAAACTAAACACGTTAGTTAGAAATAAAAAAAATAAAATAATAATAATTAGAATCAGCTTTTAACCCCCCACCCTCCTCCACCCCACACCTCTTCTTCTTCACACCTATTCTTCTTTTTCACATCTTTTTTTCTTCATTGTTTATACATCACAATCTCAAAGCACAACTTTTATTTTTGATTAGCAATTAGGTTAATTCTCATAGATTTGTTAGTGAATAATTGTATTTCATGATAATTTTTACTAAAGGAAGAATCTAAAAAGAATTTCGGATAAACCTAAATAAATAAATCCTTAAGTTATGTTTAGGTGATTTTGGTTGATTGTTTCTATCTTTTCTATTTTTTGACTTTGTTAAAGAAATTTTGGTTGTTAATCAATTTTTGGGTTTGGTTCAAAATTGTAGCTTTATGGGTATGGTGGTTCTAGGTAATGGGTGAAAAAAAAAGAGGAAAATGAAAGTGGTGAAGAAGATTAATCAATTTTTGAATTTGGGTTCAAAATTGTAGCTTTATGGGTATGGTGGTTCTAGGTAATGGGTGAAAAAAAAAGAGGAAAATGAAAGTGGTGAAGAAGATTAATCAATTTTTGAATTTGGTGAAGATGACAACTTTATGAGTGTGGTGGTGCTGGGTAACGATTTGAAAAAAAAGACTGCAAATTAAAGATGGTGAAGAAGAAAAAACTTATATTAGGAATGGTGATGTGATATTTAGTGGTGGGTGGCGAAGAAGAACAAGAATAATTGAAGGTGATATGACAGTGGTGAAAAACAAAGAATCAATAGTGTTGAATATGATTTTTTCCATGAGATAAGAGATGGAGTGGGTGAGATTTTGTGATGAAGAAGGTATACTTATTAGAGAATTTTAATAATTAATTAGAGATTAATTAGTGTAAAATAATGTTAACAAAAGAAACGTAATTAATAAAGAAAACAAAACAAAACAATTTTTTTTATAAAAAATCATAATTTCTGACATGGCGCCGACGTAGCGCTGATGTGGCGGCGAGTATATTACACCACACCCTGTGAGAGTGGTGTTACACGTGTGAGAGTGATATTAAATTTACTTTTGAATAGTAAACGTGTGTTATAGGTTATCATGATAATTTAAGCGTGTAAGTCACTTTTTGATAGAAGTTCTAGGGGGAATTTATGTTTATTCCCTATTTTATAACAAATTTTACTTTTAAATTAATTATTAAATTAAACTAAGTAATATAGATAGTTTTAACTGGTAGCCTGTAGAGAGAAAATTATCAAAATGATCCTTCATGTATTTGGGTTGAATTATTTTGATCTTAACATATATCACTTGATAGAAATAGTCCTTAATGTATGCAAAATGGGTATCACTTTGATCCAAACCCCTAAATTTAACATTTCTCTGTTAAAACTAACGATCCACCTCCCAAGTGCAATTCTCTTCTCTTTGCTTGGCCCGCCCTCTTCCTAGTTCTTTTCTTCAGTATATGTTCTTCCTTAATAAGAGGATCATAGTCCACCCTATCTATATGAAGCTTGTTTAAAGTACTCATTCATAGGTTTTGCAACCAAAACAAATATTTTTTTCTTCTTCTCTTAAGCAACTTCGAGCTTGTGGGTCAAATTGAAAATACACGAATTCAGTAAAAAGGCACAAACCTGCTAATTTCATGTTTCATAGAATTAACTAATTGGCCTCGATCAACCCAAAAACAATCTAATTCATTCAAAAGAGATTATAAGTTAATAATAATAACAAAATAATGGATAATTTTTTGTGGGTGTATTAGGTATGCCATCCTTGAGCTTGGATCTAATACTGCTCTGTGTCATTATATTACCAATTTTATCCTATGAATCATCCTCAAATCGATAACTCTTTTTTTTTTGAATTGAATCAAAGTTTCTAAAGATAGTCATTCATACCATTATCAGAAAACATAAATCATTACGAGAAAACGAAACATTCTGCTCAAATAAGTACCACTGAATTTCTCATCCAAGTATTCCAATGAGTGTTGAATTTAAATCTATTTTTGGAAGATGATGCAATTAAGAGATAAATAGAAAGGGGGCAGAACAAAGGAATGAACTGTTAGTTTTTAATAGAGAACAATTAATTTTAGGGTTGAGGACCAAAACAATACCCATTTTACATGAAGGATATTTCTATCAGTGGTATATTTAAACACCAAAATAATTCAATCCCCATACATGAAGGATCATTTTGACCATTTTCTCGCCCGTAGATGATACGATACTCCACTGGTTAAACGGCGTCGCCCGGCAGGAAAAGCTTTGCTCAAAGTCCTAAAAAGTCGAAGACATAAGGAGGAGGATAATGCAGAAGCTCACCAGAAAATGGAGAAAATCTCCACGAGAATCTCATTTCGACGAGGACGATAAATTCTCTTTGCCAACTCGCGACGAAAATCGTCCCATTGATTCCCAAGGTCATCCATGGCTTCTTTAATCTTTGTTAGTAAAAATCCTCAATCTCTAATGAATTAGGATTTTTTTTTTATCTGTTTATATTTGATTTGCAGAACAAGAAGAATTGGTTCGATCTCTCGAGAATGTTCAAACCCAGCAATCTCTTCTCTGGAGGGTACATCTAAAATTTTACAAATTTGGAATTATTTGCTTTTTAGCTTGTCTTATTAACCTGTTTTCATGTCATGCAGGGTGTGTTCTCAGGGCTACTCTCGTGTTATGTGGCTTTTCTCCTATACTCAGTCTATCAACAGGCCTATTATCCCTGGGAATTGGTATTCCTCTGCTCCTTATACAGATGTATTTCACCTTGTATCTTGTCAATAGTATGCAAGAAGCAAACAAAAACCAAGAGTTAGTGGGACAAACGGGAAGGTAACAAGCAGTGGCGTAGGCAAGATTAATGGACAAATGAATAAATCATTGTACTGATGTCATAAATAAAACACATTTTAGATCATACTAATATAACATTATTCAAGTGTTTGTATGGTATAAAGCATGTGGCAGGTGATAAGTATATTAAGTGGATTCTGAGGTATGAGAATGCTGATTTGGCCATAGAAAGTGATGTGTCGTAACCAATTGTGAGAAAATAATTTTTTTTTGAAACTAGTAACATTTGTATTTCATTTAGTACTTAGGTAGTACTGAAAAACCATATTGTGAGAAAATAATTTTAGTATGGAAATGTATTCACTGGAAAATTTATTCCTCCATACCAAACAAGGAGCCTTTTTCAGTGAAATGAAGATGATTTGAATAGGAAGAGTGCTCAAGTATGAGTGCCGTATGACAGACTCATGAATTATAACAGTTCCTTGGTCATTACCAATCATTATCTGGCCCATTCATGTAGCTGGTGCCCTGAAATCAAGCCTGTAGAGCATGGATTCATGTGAGCAACTAAATCAAGCTTAGAGAACAGGAACATTATGAACCCTGAGGGAAACTGAGGCTTCAGTAGAAATTAATTTTTAATCAAGAGGCTTCACTGGAAATATATCCAGTTTAACTGAGAAATACCATGTACACAGAAGAAATGTCTACATAGTTTTTGTTTTGATAGAGAGTTTTTGGTTTAGTTGTTTTCCATTATTTATTTTTGATAACCAAGAAATATTCAAGGGCCAGTGTTACACGGTTCAAAACTTGATGAATAATGGACCCATCCCTATGCCTTACTTAAATACCAAGCTTCGTACATGTTGTACTCTTACTAATAGATCAAATCCATGGGCATTAATGAGTAACACCATTCATGTTTATGAATATGTCGAGGATTTTTTAGACTCTTCTACTGAAATGATTTGCAATATAGTTCATTGGGGGAAGCCGAAGAGCTTTGAGCTCATCTTTGTTCTACCAGTGGGATTTGCTTGCAAAGCATTCCTTTTAAAAGGTTTAGTGTTATCATTTAGCTTTAATGCGAGTTCAGAGAATGATGAGAGGAGAAATATTATTATTTTGAACTTTTGTATTGCTTAACTATTTATTTCTTTTTTTTCCCGATAAGGTTCTTTGCCTAGTGGTCAATGAAGTCTATTGAGAACCAGAGGTTTTTTTTTGTTTGATAAAGGTAACATTTGCATATCAATCATCAGCTCAAAGCTGGTATCCAAAAATTTACATTATATCCTACCTCCACTCTTGTCTATTTGGCATAAACAAAAGATAAAGAAAAGAAAGAAGAAAAAAGAAACTATCCCTAGATCCTCCTTCATCTTTATAAGGACCCTAGAATGTCTACAATAGCCACAAGGTCATCTATATACTCTGAACATGAGGTTTCAAGTTCAAATCCCAACAAAGACAATATATTAGGTGATTTCTTCTATCTTCCCTATCCTTGTAGAGATTTACCAAGTACTTATTGCCAGTGAGAGGTGACAAGTATCTCATGGAATTAGCCGAGGTGCGTACAAGCTGGCCCCGACACCACGGCTATATAAAAAAGGTTCTTTACTTCTTCACTATTCCCAATTACTAGACTTTCCATATTGAATCATTGATTATGGTCATAGGTCTAAAGTAATAAGTCTTGTTTTAACTCATTAATTTTCAATAGCACTTTTGTTAGCTTATTCAGTTTTCTTCATTTTCACCTCTCCCACTAGCCCGAGTGAAAACGTAAGGGTGGACCTCAGGACTGGAAACAGAGAACTGAAACTACAAACTTGACTTATAATAAACTAAGAATCCTTCAAGTAGTTTGGGTAATCTGAATGCAGCCATCCAAGAAATAGATGAACAAGTAGTCTAGAAGCAAGAGTACAAGCACTAGAAGCTTAAAACAAAATCTTAAAACCTATGATGGATTTTTATAATAATAGTTCTAATACAACTCTCTCTCTCTCCACTAAGGCAGCCACCATTCACACCACCGGAGACCATCAGAATTGGTCTTCTAACGTCTCTTTCTTTCTCTCTATGTGCTAAAGCATCAATTGCTCACCATCGGTGACCACCTCTTTCACCGGTTACAATAGATAATCTCTTCATACTTCTCTCTTCTCGACCGACCCCTCCCCTCCTTCTCGATGTGGGTAAGATCCGACCGGTTTCTGGTGACTAATTTCAGCAATAGATTTAGCCGGAATCCATCAAATCGACCAACAAAACCAACCAATACCCAATCCCAGTGATTTCTATCCCTTAATCTTTCTTTTCTCCCCCCCATTTGGTATATGCGTTGTTACTTGTTTTGATTATTTTGCTTTTGCTTTGTCTAATTTCGTTTTCACTCTTGCTCATAGATTGGAATTTGTTTCAGTTGTGTCTTTAGGTTTACTAAATTAATTGTCTCTTTTGATTATTTTGTTAGAATTTGTTTCAGTTTGTTTGTGCCTTTAGATTCTTACTTGCTTGCCCTTTGAATTCCTTCCTTATTGATCTTGGCCTTTAGGTTCTTGCTTGTTCTTTACTATTGATTCCTGCGTGTTTAGTGTAAACCCTTGACTAGTTTTTATTTGCTTTAGGGAACGATGGTAGACTAGGGTCATGTTCTCGGTTGGGGATGGAGGCGAGGGTTAGGGGTGGTAAGTGGATTAAGGGAGCTTCTAGATTGAGAGTAAGTTCTTGGAACATAGTGACCTTAACAGGGAAGTCCATAGAGTTAGAGTTTCATAAATTATGGACTTATAGAGTTGTCCTCACTTCTAGCAACTACCTCATCACATGTTTCATTTATAAGAAAAAAGGAAAATTTAGCAGATTCTTAGTTTTGGCCATGGTTGATTTGAAGACCAAGCACTGTTCTTGTTACGGGAGCTGGTGGCTGATTCAATAAATTTCCATTTTGGCCTTTTGGGCTTTCTTGATTTACTTGCAGTCGTTCACTCCACCTCCTCTTTTTTGTATTTTCTTAGTGTTTTCAGTTGAGTATTCATAAAGATTGTGTTTGGTTGTGGGTTTCTCTTTTTTTTTGGAAGTAAGAAGGGTTTTACTAAATTTATTATGTTATATTTATTTTCTGAAAATTTTAAATGATTTTTCCTCTTCCACTCTACCTTCAAGAGGTAGGAGTAAGGTTTGTGTATACTTTACCCTCCCCAGAACCGACCCCACCTGTGGGATTACATTGGTTATATTGTTGATTTTTCTCCTTCCATTAGTTTTGGTTTAAGATAGGTGGCTGGGTGGTTCTCGACTTGGGGAAGCTGATGGCATTGCAGGTGTTGTTGGGAAACGGAATTCGGGTGTGATGGATTCTTTTGGTGTAGTGTTGCAGGAGAGGGTAATTTGATGGGGTTTATGGTGGAATCAAATTATGGAAGCAAGAATTATTGGGAGGGGGTAAAATTGGGTAAGGGTAGTGAGGTGGCACGCCATGTGGCGTCAACCTCACACAAATGCTAGGCCACATAGGATTCAATAGTTGGGTCCTTGCCATGATAGACCTCCATTAAAAGTAGGGGCATATGTGATAAATATAGTAAAATTAGGAGTATATTTGTTCGAAAAGTATAAAATGTATAAGACGTTCACTTTTTCCCTTAATAAAAGCCTCGGGCTAATTCTATGAAAGCACTTACTTTCAACTGAAGAGGTGATTGTAAATTCTAAAGAGTACAAAGTATTGTCAAGTATCTACTACATACAATAACGTCCTCATTAATGCTTGCTAATTTCTGAATTTTTATATGATTACCAGCGATATCATGCTTACTTCATGTATGAAGTTGACGCTTGGACCATCATTGCTGCAGGTTTGTCTCTTTTACTATTTCCCTCTTTTCTTTGGCATTGCAGCTTATTCATTGCCTAAAAGATCAATTTGAACATAGCACCTGTTTCTGATCATAGCCTTGTGTTATCAAAAGCAGAAAGGGCAAAAAAGCTCTAGGTTTCTTGGGGCTTTAAGCGCAAAGAACAAATAAAGAGTGGGCTTTAATGAAAAAAGGCGCAAAGGGAGAAAAACAAATATAAATATGTATGTTTAATCCAAGACTAATTCTTATAAGCCAAATCCAAATATATGAATAAAGGAATTGATTTTTCTTTTTAATGATAAAGTGAAATATCAATTGCTTAGTGTTGCCTCTTCAGAAGAGGCTCATTAGCAAGGAAAATTATGCCTTAAAACCTTGATGACAACACTAAAGTGCACATTACGCGAGATGAAGCGCTCAACATGTTTTGAGCTTTGCTTCAGGGCATGAGAGCGTCTTTGACAACACTGTCATGCCTACTGTAAATTTTCTGCAATTTTATTCCTTTCTTTCTAGGAAGACAAGCCTTGTGATACATTGGGCTTTATTATGACAATGGTAAAATTATAGAGGGTTATGGTGGATTATACATGATGTGGCCCATAGTATTAAGGTTGACAACAATAGACACATAGATACCCTTTGTGTTATTTTCATCTCATTGTTCACTTGTTTATTAACTCAATGGTTCAGTTAAATCACTTCAGTAATTTATGAATAAATGGTACTCCCCGTTCCAAATTATATGACTCTTTCTATTGCAGGACTTCCCAAAATGTTAGATATTATTCTTGTGAGAAATATAAGAGAAAAATATTATGTATTGTGTATCTACATCATTACACTATGCCTACTTATAGGCACTACATTACAAACCTTATCCAAGTAGGATTCTCCATACTATTCCTATTCTAACACTTCCCCTCAAGTTGGTGCATGATAACGTTCAACTACACATTTAAATCAATGCGTAGACAATCATTTGCAATATATAACCCAACTAAGTGTTGGAGTCAATTCCACTGGGAATGGTTGAATATAATTCGCCTTACAATGTGTTTTGTCTCACTAGAAGTTTGTACATTTATACAATTTATGCATGAAAGTAAGGGGAGGGGGAGGTTTGAGTAACAATTTGAATGCAAAATCTGAATGATTACTTAATCACTACAAGTTAACAACTGCAATCTTAGAATAGGGTTTTATCACAAGTGTGTGGAGACTCTTAGGAGTGTGCTAGCATGAACTATAATCTTGCAACTTGGGTATTGATAATTGCTAGAATCAGTTGAATGTCATCAAGTAAGCTAGATTATAGATAATGATAGCTATTTGTCAATCAACTATCACAAATCATATGGGTTTCATCAAACCCCAACATGTAATCCATTAAAACCAATCTAACACTCTAATTCAACTAAACTATTTCAAGTTTCAACTGTCAAACGAATTCAATCGAGTCATTATCAACTATCTTTTCTCACTCTAATGTCCTTTCGCTTGCAACATGAGAGATCTAAAATAAATTAGAGTTTGCAACCTCAAATTCTATATGAGAACATAAAGAGACAACTGAACCCAAATCAGTTCAACATTTAATAAGCAATTAAACAACACCCAAGTGTAGATTAGTCATTCATACATTGCACACCCCTAAGAATAAGGAATTTTAGCTGTTCATGGCATGAATTAAAGATGATATACCGAAGTTATCAGCCATAATAGCTACTTGTGCTGAATTCCTAAATAGTTGAATCTTCAAAACCTTCAATCAAAAGAAGGTTCCTCAAAATCTCCCAATACAAGCTTCTTCCTAATGGTAAGGTTTTTTTTGCAGAAAAGGTACTCAAAAATTTAGAATGTAAAAGTTGGTTTTCTCTCACTTCAAAAATCTATTTATATATTCAAGAGATTCTTCACCAAATTGCTCTTCAAGTCCAATCGGTGAACTCGAGCTAGCTTGCCTAACTGTTCGGCGATGCGCCGAATGGTCATCTTCCTCGCTAATCTGACTTGAAAACTTGATTCTTCCTTTAGGCTACTATGCAATTCAGCGATGTTTCAGTCCTTCGCCGAATCGGTTTGGCGATGCACCGACTGCTCTTTGTCGCCAAATTGAGATGAACTTAGGGATATGAACTATTACTTTCGGCGATCTGATTTCCACTCGGTGATGCGCCGTGTTACATTGGCGATGCTCAATGTAAATTTTGCCTACTTCCATCTTTTTGGCTTCTTTTTTATCTCTTTCCACTCCATAATCTCCCATAGATGAAATATAATCACATTATGATCAGAAAAGGATATAAATGGGCATCGAGGACATTACTTTTGATGAAATAGCTATTTTAAATGAGTCGTAAATCTTCGACTCATCAACACCCCAGCTTTAACTTTTACTTGTCCTCAAGTAAAACATCATATCAATTAGCTCAACAAAGATGTCTACAAAAAGTGCTACTTTAGAGTTAGCATGCAAGTGTTATCCGAATGACCTCAAGGATCATTGGATTAGCTCTAAAGTTCACAACTTCCAATTATGCATTATTGCATTATAAGCTTCAAGCATTGACTAACCATTATCAATTAAAGCAAATGCTCACAATAGCTCACTAAGATGCAAAATTATGCTCGACAAATGTACTTGAGTGTCTTCACACAAAAAATGATCCCCTGCTCTCACAAACAACGTGCATTTTATCATCCAAGGATCACAACAAACACTCGTACTCACAAAGAGAATAACATGCATGTGTTAACCCATAAGCTTGCTCATATTTTCCAAACGATCAATGAACTAGTTCTCGCGGGATCAAAAGGTCTTTCATTGGCTTGTAATGAGGTTATTGGGAAAGGTAGGAATTTTTTTTGATTAAAGTGACACTACCTTCTTGAAGCATTATCACGACTCTTATATTTCACTACTTTTTAAACACAAAACATCATTCAAACCTTCTTTGATTTTTCATGGCCTCAGTGATGGGAACCCTTCCATTGAAATAACAGAACTGTCTATGCAACGGGCTCAGTCTGGTGCTCGACACCCAACTCTTCCTCATCAGTCTCGGAGGCATCTACATCCTTTATCACTCAAGGCTGTACAACACTAGTCACAGTAGCCAGAGGTACCTCCATATGTGTATCCTCGAGGATACTAGTATCAGTCCACAAATTCAAGATATTAGTGGATTTCAACTCATCCACATCCTTTTGCAATTAAGTAATATCATCCTTAAGGCCAACCAATCAACACCTATACCAATGCTATGTTGCTGCTTACGCTCATCAACCCTAGAAGCTAACCTATCAATGTGCTCTTCGTATGCGTGCTAAGTCTTCCTATAACCCTGTATCTCCTCCCAGAGAGGTGCAAGGGCACTCAATCGCTCTATTAATCATGATGGGTACCTGAGCCTTCAAACAGGAAGCTCGCACATCTGTTGAATGTGCTATGTGAGCCATCTTCAGGTTGGCTGCTTGAGTCAACATTGGCCATAAAAGGAACACTTGCTTTTTGGCACAACTCAATAATGAGGCATGGGAATGGAGAGAAGTCTGATTTTGTTGTGCACGCATTGCGATCGTGAAGCAATAATCATCCCCAAATTAAGTTGCTCCCGCTCGATGATCGAACCCAACAAGTGGTGAATAATAGACTCATTTTGAGATGACATCAATGAGCTATAGATGAATCCTAGCCAATATCGCACAACCACAATTATGTCCCTCTTCTCAATCACCATACCCTCTGCAATCCATGGAGGAGTGGCATCACTCAACAATGGGGCAAAGCCACCCCCTCAACTCATCCAAATTGATTTTGTTTTTCAACACTAAAACTCTTGAATATAGAAAATACTTTAGAATGATCTTTCAGAAAATCCAATTACATCTTGAATAATCATTATTGAAACTAACAATATAACAAAATCACAAGGTTGAACTAACTCTACTAGGACCCCAAATATCAAAACTAATGAAAAAAATTTGAATGACTATGTGGAAAGGTAGTGTGGGTGTGTTTCCCAAGTTGATACAACTCATAATCTAATGTGGATAGACTAGACAAACTCGACACCATCATCTGTAGCTTGGATACACTCGGATGGCCCATACATTTGTGAATTAGGTTTGAAGGATTTGTAATGGAGCATTTTGTGGAGGAATTTGGAGAGGTAAGGTCGTAGAGGCCTTGTGATTCATGCCCTCAGCCCTCCGCTAATTGTCTGTCTCGTACTGCGGTCATACCTGTGGAAAAAATCATCAAATAATGTCATGGCACAATGTAGGCATGCGTCACATGACTAACAGATGCACAATTAAAAGGACAATCAAGGACATAAAGAACATAGTTTAAAGTGATAGAGGACAAGGGTTTAGCTTGTCAACTCCTTTTGGTTTTGTCTAGATCCCATTGGCTAAAGTATTTGTAGGAAGAGATTGTGAATAAACAATATCGGACAAAAGTGATTTGTTACCAAAAATACGATCAAAAGCACCCAAATACACGACCCATGGTCCAAAATTTGTAGACTGTGAAACATAAGCAAGCAAACGAGGCTGCTTGTGGGGATGTTAGCTTACTTGCTCAATAGTGAAGGAACTCATTATATTCTGTTTGAGGCTTTGAGGAATATGAGCATTATAAGGTGGTCGAGAAGGCTGAGCAACCGAGGCTACTTGAGGAGATGTTCGCTTACTTTCTCGATACTAAAGGAACTCATCATGAAGAGTAACATATGTCACAAGTGTGTCCAAGCCTATGACAATAACTACAGTTAGGTCGAGATCTTCCAAAGCGACCTCCTCCTCGTTGACTCTCCATAGCTTGAGATGTTCGATTTTCTATGGTTTGAGATCTGAGAAAAAAGGAGTTAATGATGGATGATGAAACCACTTTGTGATGGGATCGTAGAACTAGAAACAACGTCGCTCTGTGCTCTTGTTGTTTTTTCACGTTCATAGTGACTAACATCAACCTTTCAAATCCCTGTGACTGCCTGCACCTAGCCCAAGTAAGTAGACATATTGGATTATTGTTTCTTTAAGTTGGTCATTTGAGATATCACTCATAAAAACGAGATATGTCATTAGTGTATAAAACATAAGCCTTTTCCCAAATTGAATAACATGTCTGGAATGGATGAAACAAGGACATCAACTTGGAATCAATAGATCGTCGTAGGAGACTACATAATTAAGCATCAACCTTCTCCCATTGTGCTTTGGCCTTTCCATCTTCCTCAATAGCCTTTGTCTTTTCATCTACCACACTATCATTGTTTGTTAAGTGATCTTGGGCACGTTGACCCTTGCATCGCAACTCAATCGATGAAGCCCATGCTAAATAGTTCTAACTTCCCATTAATGGTTCTGAAGTGATCATAATATCAACTCCAAAAGACATTTTGTGAAATCAGAACTTTGTAGCCTAAATTCTAGAAATCTTTTGCTAGAGTCTGGAAAAAGGGTGTTGGTATAAGCTTACTTAACAAGTAATCTCTTGCATGGTTGTAACCCCCTCCTTCATTTGGAGGGGCACAAGCTTTAAATTATTTTTGGCACTACTGGAAACTTCTGTTGACCATGTTTTACCCTCTGAAAAGTAGATAAATGGAAAATAAAACCAAAAAACAAAATCAATGAACAAGGGAACTGACTTGGTGACCTCAGATAAGGTACTGGTAATTATTAAAATTATTTCTTGGTTAGGGGTGAAAAAGCTTTTAAGCAGGCTAGCATTTGATTATTTCTTCCGTTGAAAGACAATTGTTCCTATTTCATAAAGAGCATGTCCTGCAGATGATTATTTTGGCAATAATCTTAGAGGATCATTATTTTTAGTCTTAAATTTGCTGGAAAATATATTCTATCATTAGTAAATGAGAAAGCAGTTTTTAATATTTCATGGCCTACCGTGCGCACCTGAAGGGTAGCAGCTGCAGGTTCCCTTGTCACTAAAAGAAATATTTCACAGCCTAATTGTTGGCATTCACTGGAAAAATTCTCAGATTGGGCAGCTATTATGACGTGCTTAATGACCATAAAGGGCTTATTGCATGAATCAAAACATCATAGGAGGTGGCTATGGTCTTCATTCTGCTTTGGCATGATAGTGGCAGTGTTTTGGTTGCATCATATGCTAAGGTGAGCTGCTAATCACAATAAAGTTTTTATTACTTCTAATTATGGTTGTTTAACAGCCACTTTTGGGAATTGAAACTACCTAAACAACTGAAATTAAAGGAGTAACCAAATGGAGACTTTAATTTTGCCTATTGCATTCCTACAAATAAGCTACCACCACCCCCTTGCCCACCACATTTGTAATAGTTCCAGTTTCTTTTTCTTCTAATCATCATTCCTTTTTTTTATTTTTTTATTTTGATGACAAGGAAACCTGCCCGCCGCTACCCTTTGGGTGCGCACAGGGTAAAACTCCCGCTCCTATGCAATAGTTCGCAAACCGCATAGGAGAGGTAACCTGCACTAGGCAAGGCCGGTGCGACGAGCTCGACCTAGAAGGCAAACCCTTTGCTTTCGCAAGCAAGGGGTTTCGAACTTGAGACCTCCAACATGGAAGTCCCAAGCCCAAACCACTGACAACTAGTCTTTGGCTATGTGTTTTGTGCTTGTACCGCATATCAATGAGTATACAATTTAAAAATATCACATGCATATAATTGAACATTATGTTGAGTTATGAAAATGATCCTTTATTTTTGGCAAATAATTGGACGATTTTATTCACAAAGTAACAGTTGAACAGCTCAAAGAAGGAGAAAAACACAAAACAAATCAAAACTGCAACTAAGCAACAAGTTCCAGTCCTTACTAACTAACTACCCTGCTACATCAGCTAAGGGTAAAAATTGAAACTATCTAACTTTTGTTTACTCTCAGTCGTGTTGCACCTTGAACATGCACTTCATGTACAATCTGCTTGATCACTGCTTCTATACTCCTCTGCTTCTGTTGAAAGATCCCGGTATTCCTTTTCCTTCCAAATCTGATATGTAGCACAGGCCAGGCACATTCTGTATACTTCTGCAGCTGCACTATTGCCTTTATAGAATGAGATAGTCCCTTGCAACTCTTCATACCACTCCATGGGATGCCTTGTTATTCCTTGCCAGCCTAGTACCTTTCTCCAAATTGTTGAGGAGACCACACACTTCAAAAACAAATATGCCACACTTTCATCAGCTTGCTCAAGGTATGGGAAGAGGAAAGTAATAAACAAAGGGGTCTATACTATTACTGTTCAATTAGCTGCAGTTCAACTAAATTGTCGCTGGTACCCCACAACTTTATATGAACCATATTGCAAAATAGAGAGGCTATGGTGGAAAATTGCAGCAACTAGCAGAGTATGTGCAGGACATTTGGTGGTGTGTGAATATCATAATAAATATTACATGGTATTGTACAGAAAGAAGAAACAACAACAGGCTCACAAGGGATATGCTCGGATTTTCAGATTTCATTGACGACTTGGAGCTCATAGATCCTCCCCTCAGTGGAGGATCCCGCTCTGACCCACCATCCTGGTAGGAATTGCCAGATTTACAGTTCATGAATTCTTGTAATACTAGTTCTTTCCTCTGACGATGGCTACGAACTGAACTGTCAAGATTTACAGTTTACCTGGACAAAAGGGGATAATCAACAGATCTCTTCAGGATTCGATATGTTCTTATTCTCAACAAAGTGGGACGAGACATTCAAAAATATTAGACAAGCTGTGTTGCCCAGGCTTTTTCTGATCATACTCCCATTTCATTACAGTGTGGGGAATGGGGAGATTCAAAATCATATTTCAAGTTTGAAAACTGGTGGTTGGGGGTTGAAGGGTTCACTGATAAAGTGAAGTCTTGGTGGTCTTCTTTGAAGTTTATGGTAGACTGATTACATCCTTGCAAGCTGAAGCACTTAAATGGAAACTAAAGGAATGGAATTCTACTAATTTTGACAGCTTGAGGAAGAATAAAACTAAGCTCTTGGATCAAATGTCAGAACTGGATAGCATTCAAGAACTTAGAATTGTAAGTGGAGGAATTGATACCTAAGGTTAGCTTATTCATGGAGATACAGGAGAATGCAATAATGAAGAGATAGCTGGGAGACAGAAGTCAAGGTTGCTATGGCTAAAGTAGGATGATAGAAACACAATTTTTTCCCCAACAAATGGCAAATGTTCACAGCTTGTAGTAAGTTGTGAACGTGTAGAAGATCAAGTGGCTATCAAAAGGGAGGTAGTGTCTTTTATCAAAAGTTATATGATGAAATTGAAGATTGGAGACCCGATTCACCTGTCTGAAATGCCCTAAAATCAATGTGGAAGAGTAGTAGTGTCTACAACGGCCATTTGAAAAGAACAGGAGATATTAGACTGTATCAAGAATTCAAGATGTGTGCTTAATAAGACACCAGGGTTCATCAAGAGTGACCTTATAATGACACACTTGGAAAATTTCCACTCAAGAGAAATTTTTGAGAGAAGTTTTAATTCGACATGTGGCTCTAATTCCTAAAAAGAATGGGCTACGGAGCTAAGTCATTTTTGACCTATCAGCCTAATAGGAAGTGTATACAATATTATCTCCAAATTGCCTATAGAAACTCCAAGAGACTCAAGAAGGTGATACACAAGCTGGTGGATAGCCATCAAATGGCATTCCTTAAAGGTGGACGGATAATAGATGCAACATTAGTAGCTAATGAGTGTGTGGACACCCGAATGAAAGAGAGGAATCCAAGAGCTTTGTGCAAACTAGATATCAGAAAGGCTTATGATCATGTAAATTGGGCCTTTCTGATTAAGAGGTTTAAGGATATGGGTTTTGGTAACAAATGGGTCAACTGGGTCTTCTTCTGTATCATACTGCACGATTCTCAATTTTGTTAGATGGAGCACCTTAAGGGTCTTTTTCCTCCCGAAGAGGATTGGGATAAGGGGATCCCCTCTCACTTTCTCTTCATTATTGTAATGGAAGGGCTAAAAATTTGCTAAACCAAAACAATTGGTTAAGAGGTTTCAATGAAAAAAGCAACATGGAAGTTTCACACTTTTTGTATACGGATGATTCCTTGGGTTTTCTTGACTCTAAAGTGGAGTAACTTGGGCATTTGAGACTCATTTTAGCAGTGTTTGAAGCGATGTCTGGGCTACAGGTGAATTGGAGGAAGATCTTGCTTTTTCCAATAAATGGCGCAACAGGAATTCAGGCTCGCTGTCTTGCTACTGTCTATTTAGGCATGCCCCTGGGATTAAAAACAAATCGCAGGAGATGTGCGATGGAGTTCTTGAAAGGGTTGGAAAAATGATTGGCTCGGTGGAACTGCCAATATCTATCTCTGGATGGTAGGATGATACCGGTAAACACAGTTCCTTACTCATTACCCACTTACATGATGTCATTATTCCTTTTGGCTACAAAAATTGAGAATAGACTTGATTCTTTGAGGAAGAAACATCATTTGGCAAGCTAATAGAGATAAGAGGTCCTTTCATTTAGTCTAGTGGAAAACTCTCACCATTATCAAGATGGATGGGGGCTCAGGCATAAGAAATTTGAGAATGCACAATATTTTTGTGATGAAATGGTCAAGTGGAAAACTCTCACCATTAGCATGATGGATGGGGCTTAGGCATAAGAATTTGAGAATTCACAATAAATGTTTATTTATGAAATTGTTGTGGAGATTTAGTTTGGAAGAGCAAGCATTGTGAAGGAGAGTTTTCAGGGAAAAATATGGAGAAGAGGTTAAGTGGTGCTCAAGAAAGGTAATTCTGCTTATGGTGTCGGTGTATGGAGGTCTATTAGAATTTTCTGGCCTTCTCTTGTCAATAATGTTAGGATAAAAGTGGGCAATGGGAGAAACACTTCTTATTTGGAATGACAATTGGATTGGGCCCAATGGACCACTAAAAGGTCTTTTCCTCTACATTTTTCAGCTTGAATCAACAGTCCGAGGCAATTAAGTCTGGGAACAGGGGTAGAATTTAAGCTTTTGAAGTCTGTTTGATGACTGGAAATGAGTAGAATAGCTGAGTTCTTCAAAAATTTGGATGATTTTCCCAGGTACAACAGCTAATGAGGACATATTAATATGGTAGAGGCATGGAAAAGTGATTGCACAGCACAGTCAAGTCAGCATACATATTTCTGAACCAAACTGGACAGCAGGGGGATTAATTGGCCTTGAAAACACATTTGGAGAGCAAAGATTCCTTATAAGGTGGCATGTTTTTCATGGTTGGTTGCAAAAGAAGCATGTTTGAGTCACAAGACAATTTGATGAAAAGGGGGTTTCAGTTGTGTTCAAAATGATTTGTCTGGGAAGGACTCATAAAGCATAAACCCTTTTTTTTTTCTTTCTAAAAAAAAGAGAGCATAAATCCTCTCTTTTTACAATGCAGAGTTACTGATCTGATGTGGCAACTATTTCTGAACATGGAAGGAATCAAGTGCACTATGCCAAAGTCTACTAAAGAGCTGCTGGAATGTTGGAATAACACTATTGGAAATGTCAAACAAAGACAATGGTGGCAAACAATACCTGCCTGCCTGTGATGGACTGTGGTAGGAAAGAAACACAAGGTTCTGAAGGAACCTACAACTCAGTACAAATTATTAGGATGAACTATTTGCTCTAATTTTACTTTTGGTGTACTGAAGAACTCCTAGATGATGCTGAATCCTTAAGGGCCTGTTTGGAAAGCCACCCTGATAATTGGATTTGGTGTAATTGGGTGTAATTACACTGTCTGTCCTGTTTGGTTGGACATGTAATTACTTGGTCAGCAGGTAATGGTGTAATTGGCAAGGGGTAGTGCCGGCAAAATGAGCCCATATTTTGGTAACCCGCCCATATTTTAATGGGTTGGGTGAATGACTTTTTACATGGGTAAAATATGGATTAGCCAAATGGGTTAAGGTTCTAACTTTTATTCACTCAAAATTCATGATATCACAAAAGAAATTTGTAACTTCTCTTCCTTTTTATGTTCTTCTATAGAAATAATTATTTTTCTCTATAATTAAAAATGTGAAGTCTTTAGCCCTCCAAAAATATATATTTTAAATGTACATTTCTTTTGTTAATTATAATTATATATTTTTATTTGTTTAATTTTATATTGGATAATAAATAATAGTGTAAAATAAGCAAATCATGTATTAGTATTGAGTATTGACATTGCTTAAAGTGCCTTAAGCATGTTTTAGTCTTAAAATGCAACTATGCATTTACTTTGAAATCAAAAATATTTTCCCCTTGTTATTACATAAATTTATTTTATATTGAAAAGTTAGGATTTTTTTTATTTTTTTTTTACTTTTATGATACAATAAAACTAAATGAAGCATTTTCAACATTTTTTTTTTTTTTTATAACCGAGAAATCCGTCTGTGACCCATCCTTTGGACCAATCACAACCTTCTAAACTCGGTGGATAATGAGCCCGCCCCTCTACCCTTCTCCACTTAAATACCGGGCTTCGCTTGCATGGTGTGGGGCTTGAAGAAAAGACTAAAATTTTTTCTCCATGTTGAATTCTTAAGTAGAGTACTATTTAATCATGAAAATATGGGTAAATTACCCAACCCATTTGTTACCCAATCAATTTTTACCCATATCAAATATGGGCGGGTTGAAATTGACCCATTTTCAACCCACCCAAATTTGGCCCAACCCGCCCATTTGCCACCATTAGCAGGGGTAATTACACTCTCCAATTCACAGGGAGAGGCTGTGAATTGTTGTTTCTTCTTTTTATTTCTATTTTTATTTTTTTGTTTAATTTTTTTATTTCTATTATTTTAAGTTCTTTTTTATTTTTATTATTCTAAAAATTTCTAAATTTATTTTTTATTTTATATTATTATATTTCATTTTCTTCTCACTCTCAACCTTCACGTGATTCTATGCAATTTTTTCGTATTGTCTATTCTTTATGCCATGCTTATTTTCTCATTAGCATAATTTTATTAGTATTCTAATTTTTAAATTAAAATAGAATTTATTGTTAAGTAAGGTTATAGACTTACGTTTTTTTTTTAAAAAAAAAACAAATCATATTTATGTAATGCTATGTTGAAATTTGCAATAAGAGTTATGTTAAATTTTTTGTTTTGAATTTATAACTTATGTTATATTTTCAGTTTCATTTGTTTTTGTAATATTTTTTTTGAGAAAGGTAACTTGTATTATAAACAAAAGAATACATAAGGAGTATTCTAGTAATATTTACATCCAAAAGTTGCAAAAATCAAAGAACTCCTATGGAGGTCATAAGAACTCTAAAATACTAGGAATATTCTCTGCATCTTGAGGATATTCATGTTTACTACCAAAAAAAGAAAAGAACCAGGCAATTCAGCTTCAAATTCTGCATAGAGCAACTCTTAGTTTTTAAAACATCTCTGGTTCCTCTCCATTCCATATAGACCACCAAATGCAGGCTGGGACAATCCTCCATCTCTCCATGTGTCCTGATTGATTCCCATCTCTGTTCCAGCAAGCTAGAGCTTCTTTGATGTTTCTTGGCATAGTCCAACTGATGCCCCTTAAGTTGATGAAAATCTGCCACAACTTCGCAGTCTCTCTACAATGTAGAAAGAGATGATTTATTGTCTCGACCTCACATTCACAAAACCAACACTTGGAACAGATTTGCATGCCTCTTTTCATGAGGTTGTGTTGAGTGAGTGCAGCCTGATTGGCTAACAGCCAACTGAAACATGCTATCTTGACTTTCCAAATCATCTTCCAAGGCCATCCACCTATATGAGTACCAGGTCTTTGTGAGCTTCTATAAGCCGAGCCAACTGAAAATCTGCCTTGCTCATCTGGATTCCAAAATAGATTGTCCTCATTTGTGTTTAGATCTTTGCACTGCCCTAGAATGTTGAGTAGCTCAACTATTTTATTGACCTCCCAATCATTTAGATGTCTTCTAAACCTTAGATCCACCCTTGATTATCTCTCATTTCTCTGATTGTAGCCTCTTTTTGAAGGCTCATGTTGAACAAAATAGGGAACCTATTTCTCAAAGTCACCTGATCCACCCATTGGTCTTCCCCGAACAAAGTCCTTCCACCATTCCCTACCTTGATTTTGCATTTGTTAAAGAATTTGATCCATAAATTTCTGATGGATCTCCATACTCCAGATCCATAGGGTTGTGTGGACAAGTTGGTGATCCACAAATTCTCCATTCCAAACCTAGCCTTTATTGTTTCCTTCCAGAGAGCTTGTTCTTGTGAGGCGAATCTCCATAACCACTTCATAAGTAAGCTTTGATTATGGATTTTCAGATTCCTAATCCCCAAACCTCCTTCCTTTTTGCTGAGAATGACTTGGTCCCACTTCACTAGATGGAATTTATGATTATTAGGATCACAATTTCCTTGCCACAAAAAATTCCTCCTAATTGCATCCATTCTATCAATCACATTTGCAGGCATATGGAAAACAGACATCATATATGTGGGTAGAGCATCTAGCACACTGTTGATGAGTGTGACTCTTCCTCCCAAGGACAAATATTGACTTTTCCAGTTCACCAGCTTCTTCTCACATTTTTCTAGAATGTTGTTCCAAATACCTTTTGACTTGCTCTTGTCACCCAAAGGCTTGCCAAGGTATGTTGTGGGGAGATCTCCTACCTTCCCCCCTAGTATATTGGCAAGCATGTTTATCCTAGGCACCTCATTGACAGGAAAGATGAAGCTTTTACCCCAATTGATGTGTAGGCCTGAGATGGCTTCAAAAAGGATCAGAATTACTCTCAAGTACTTTAGTTGAGAGCTGTCTGCATCACAAAATATCAATGTGTCATCAGCATATTGTAAGTAGGAGATGGCCAGACCTTAGTCTGTCATTCATATTAGCATTGAATCTTCTTATCCATCCTCTTGTTTGGGCTATTCTGAGCATGTCATTTAGGCCCTCCATCGCCAGGATAAAAAGGAAAGGAGATAAAGGATCTCCTTGTCTCAGTCCTCTCTCTCATGAGAAAAAACCAGAGGGGGCACCATTTATCAAAATAGAGAACTTCACTGTTGCGGTGCAAAACTTAATCCATTTTAGCCATTTTCCTCCAAAGCCCATGTTTTCCAAGGACTTCCAGAGGAAGCCCCAATGCAAGTGGTCATAGGCTTTTTCAATATCTAATTTCCATAAAATGCCTGGCACCTTACTGTTCTATCTCTCCTCCACACATTCATTTGCAATCAAAATTGCATCCATGATCTCCCTACCTTTTATGAAGGCCATTTGTTGGGCATCCACCAGATTATAGACCACTTTAATATTGAATTCACATTGCAAGTCATTTTTTAATTAGACTTGATAGATTATCTTTTTGTCAAACATTTTAATAATTTATGACATTTTATTTATATATTAATCTTTTTATCAAACATGCATTTAACGATGTTCGTAGAAACTTCATACTTTTAGTTTTTATGATCAATTCAATTGAAATATTATAAATCAATTATTTTTCATAATATTAGTTAAGAACATATGTTTATTAATTAATATATTTTCAAAAAATAATATATATCTTACATATTTAATTTAATATCATTTATAAGGTTTCTTATTTGTCTAGTATAAATTTTAAATAATTAATTTTTATTTTTAAAATTTAATTTAATATAATTTTATGATTGCAATTGTGCATCCAAACAAAACATGTGTAATTATACTATGGCATCCAAACATGACATGTGTAATTACTGAGGCAAACAAACATGTTAGTGTAATTACTAGGCTGATAATTACTACCCTAGTAATTACACCAATTTCAATTACCAGGTGGCTTTCCAAACAGACCCTAAGAGAAATTAATCTAATATTGGTAAGAAGAGCAAGGAGATCTTTTCTCTTTCTTTAGGAATGTAAATATGATCTGCACATCCTTTGTGGAGCTGATATATGTATAAGGGAAATTTTCATTAACATTCCTAGAAATAAATTGAAATGCCATGTAAAAATCATCAGAAAATCTAAGAAGAATCAATAAGGTTAAGTAAAGAATTCTACAAAGAGAAAAGAAACTCATTTTAGTAGCAAAATCTAATAGATCATATCCAGTAAAAAACGCAATTTTGTTACTCCTTTCCCTCAACAGTTTCAAAAAATTGGTATGTGAAAGGCAACACAGAATTAAATACAACTCTGATTAAGGTGCAACAAAGAAGGAAAGATGTTTTTGTCTTTTCTAGTACTCTGCCGTTTCACCATTGACAACCTCCTTGAAAAATTTAATTGTAAGGAAAAATAGATGTTTCCATTACAATGGTTTGATTAAGAGAAGATGGAAGTAATTCTAAGGCTTTGGAAGGCTGCAGTAATGCAATTTATCAAGGAGTTGAAAGGGTGCAGCCATGAATCAATGCAACTTTATCATTTACTTGGTCTACTTTAGCTATCTTCCCGCAATTGCCTTTTCATTTACCAGGAATTGATTGTAGTATAAAGTTGTAAGTTTATTTATCATTTATTAGAAGATCAAATTTACTTTTTGGTACAAATATTTTAGAAGAGTTCAAAAGAAGTGTAGCATGGTCGTCCCAATTTTATTGTAATTTTGGTGATTCAACTTTAGTTTTAGAGATTTTTTACTTTTATACTATGATATGATGATGAATCCTACTTATCTGTTAAAAATTGCCATCATATTTCCTATTATCGTTGATATGCCTGTGTTGTATCACTTCCGGCATATCCATGTAATAAATAATTGAATGCCTATGCACCTATGTCATACACTTGTCGTTGCCTGCATTCTTCAATTTGGATCCGTGGGCCCTACAAAGCTGTTGTTTTGACCTACATTTTGCAGGTTGGCAAAGTTTAGATGGGATGTTGTATGGCTACCATTAGGTCCCATTAGGTAAGCCTGCTCAACTGTTTCCACATTCTTAATTACTCCTTTTGTTGAAAAACTTGCATTGATCTTTGAAATTGCAGTGGAGCTGGAGTGTGCATTTACGTAGAGTATTTACTAAATGTGTCATCTGAAGAAGTGAGGAAACTTAGAGGATATATGTATGCATATAAAGCCAGGTAAGAGTGCAGATGATGTATGTATGGGCCCTTAATGCCAGTTAAGAGCTTTCCCTAATCGAATTTTAATACTCGTCTAGTTCCATGATATGATTGCCCCCTTACTAATTTTCTTGGTGTACGATGGGAAGGGGCTCAAACTAGTGGCCAGAGCTCTGCTTTCCCCCCACAAGGGGCTTATATATGTTATGTTTGATATATTTCACTGTAAATCTGCGTTCCTGGCACTCAGAAATATATAGTCTTTGGTGGAGATTTTTTGTTCTTTTGGCTGTTTGAAAATGTTAAGAATGCATGTAAATGTTTGATTGGGAGGAACGTTTTATTTCTCTATTATGGACAAGTGCTTTTGTTGGGACCCTCCTTGTCAGCACACCTTCTCCCCTACGTTCCCCTTTTGCATTTTTTTCTGTTTTCTTTTTTCTTTTTTCTTTTTTCTTTTTTCTTTTTTTACAGACACTCTATTGTAACACAATTCACTCACTTTTTTTTTGTTTGGTTTTCCATTCGGTGTTTAGTACCCATATTGGAGTCCAACTAATTTAGTTTCACGCTAGATAGGGTTCTATTTTGAGATAGCTACCCCTACCAAGGATTTTTTCATACTCATGACTCGAATCCGAGACATCTGGTTCCACTGTGCCATATCATTTGGTGATCAGTTCTCTCTTTCACTTGTTTTCCATAGCTCTTTTTTTAAAATCCCATCTTCCATTGTATAAAATAATGGATTGAAAATTTGTTTCACTTGTTTTTCCATAGATCTTTCACTACTTGTTCCTAGGAGTGTTTAATTATGGCACGGTTCGGATTATATTAGTGTAAATTTCATATATGACATATATTATAGTACTATTTTCAAGTTATAGCAGTAGATTTAGACTTTCAAGCTATAGCATTAAAAATTTCAGGTTATAACAAATTTACAAAAAAAAAAGAAATGTTTTTATTAATTGGAAAAAACTTTTTAAAAAAAAAGATAAACGAAAATTAAAAAAAAAACGGAAAAAATGGAAATAGATGTATTAATTAAATTTGAATTGATTGATGATAATTATTAATTAGCATAAATTTAGGAGATTCAAATTAATTAGGAATATTTGTTTTCCTTAATTCACTCTAATCTGTTAAAATTAATTAAAAAGTCTTATTTTATCCATTTTTCTTCCACGTTTCTCTCTC
>NW_006238996.1:1520543-1527208 GCF_000226075.1 Solanum tuberosum | reverse complement strand
AATTTCATATCAATATTAGTCATAATTCATACAAAACAGAGTAATTTAACAATTCATACCATTTGCATACCAATATTATATCACATTTCATATAATATCCCAAAATCATATATTAAAGTCAGATTCATATAAGTATTATTCACATTTCGTACAAGTTTCACCCAAACAAAAGTTTCGAAACAACAATAAGCATAATGTGATATTTTTAGCAAAAAAATCACTAATTTGAATAATGTGAAAATAAATTAAATGTAATACTTACCCTAACAATTTTTTTTGCCTTTTTTGGATATTCGAATTTCTGATTCCTTCTTTTTTGTTGTTCTTCTTGTTGATGGTTTTGAAGATTGAGCAATTTCTACATTTGTTGCTTTTTTTCTTTTTGTCTTTCACTAACAAAATCAGAATTCGAATCAAAAGAGATTTCTACAATCTTCCCCTTCCTCTTCTTTCCCTTTTGATTTGCCGGACTCATCATTTTCTTTGCTTCGTTTTTTTTCTTCTTTTGATCCTTCGATTGAGAGGAACCACACTTTGCAGGAATTTCAACATTCTTCGTGTGTAGATCTAATCCCACTATTAAATCATATAAATGTGGGAGTTCTACTGATTTTCTTTTTGAATGAAGAAGACGAACGTTGAAGATGGTGAGAGAGAAAAAATTAGTTCTCTGTAAAGGAGAAACGTGGGGGTGGGGGTGTGGGATATACGTGTGGGTAAAAGAGGAAGGTGGGGGTTGCTGTGTGAAATCTGGAAAAAAATCCCTAAAATAGTATAAGAGATAATGTCAATTGATTCTCTAATATTAATGTTATCCCTAAAATGGTGGAAGAGATAATGACAATTGATTCTCTAAGATTAATGTTATTTCTCTTACTTATTAATTATAATGTAATTATAAAAATAATAACTAATTAATTAAATTATAAATTAAAACTAATCTGTTAATATTTGTAATTAAACTGTTATAAGTAGGAATATAAAAAAAATACATCTAAAGGCTGTAATATTAAGCCTTAAATAGATATATGAGGTGATTTTTCCATTATATTACTCTTAAAAGTTTTGGTTTGAAAATTTTGATTTTCAAAAATATTATATCATTATTACACCAAAATCTTTTTGGGTCTTATTATCGCATCAAATTAAATTAGTATTGTTCAATATTTTAAACTTAAATTTTGGTAAAGTGGCCATATATATATATAGAGAGAGAATAAAAGTGTGCCATGTGGGTATGCCCACATTTATCGTGTGAGTGTTTACTTTATCACTATTTTCTAAAGAGCAAAAACTGATAAGCACGCGTCAAAGTCTGTGTTAATAAGTGATAATAATGCATGTGACGATGGGGCCCAAATGTGTACCCGACATGTATTATTTGATTTTATCTTCAAAAGTGTCAGCCTCAAATGTGGGCATACTCATATGGCACGCTTTTATTCCTACTTTATTTTATTGTCTTTGCCTTGTTTTGTCTTGTTCGTCTTCAGGTGTCCGTTCGTCTTCAGGTATCAAGGTTGTGCAGAGTTATGTAATCAAAACTCATTTCGGAATCATCATCTTCATTAGGATCTTGAGCATCTTGATAATATGAATGTTCTCCATAGTCTTCTTCTCCGGAACTTAGGGATCTGGTTATGTTATTACCCGAAGTGTCTCTCCTTGAGCTTGTATTAGTTCTGTCGCGTTCTGGATTTATACGTTCTGTATTTGGTACAAGTCTATCTCCACTTGGATCTGGATTTTGCGTAGTAATTACGTGTTTGTCCTGTCCTTGTTGGAAAAACTTTTCTAAAGTCCTTTTTATTATGCTGTCTATTTTATCTTTTTTTTTTTCTTTTTATGAAACATAGTTTTCTTTGTTATTGTCTCTACCTGAGTAAATGATCTGGGTAACCTTTGTCTTGATGAAAGAACCTTCATCTTCACTTTTTGGCAAAGTGACAGCCATAAACGGGTTTGAGGTGTCTTTATCGGCTACCGTTTGAACCGGACTAGCTGTATCTTTATCATTCGATACAATGGATTTTTTTGCATTCGTTGGGAAATGCACACCCTGCTCATCCATTTTATCTTGAGATGGAAAACTCGGTTCTGAAGTTTGTGTAATAGTGTGAATCTTTTGACTGGAGTCTTGGTCTTTGAATAACTTTACATGCTCCATTAGTTTAGCATTTTCTTGGAGTAAGGCTTCAACTTTTGCATTTAGTCTTTTGAAGGCTTCAGTCATTGAAGAACAGTGGTCACAGAAGATTATTTTATCTGTGTCTTTTTGGATGTTATATTGCGGGGTCTTTTGTGGATTTTGTTTGAGAGCTGGAGATATATAGTAATTTGGACCAAGTATCCCTCTTGCATAATCTAATGCTCCAGTGAAATCATTAAACCTTTAAAAAGAGGAGTTTTAACTCCGTTTATAGAGTCTAGTACTTCTATCCAAGTCTGAAAAATACCATTAGTTTTACCATGTATCACCACATAATATTTAAATTTGTTCTCTCTACTTTTGTCGGTAAAATATTGACATAATGCATTTAATGAGGCTATAAAATATTTACTATCTTTCTTATTATATGTCATCCATAAATTGTCTGCTAAACATTTCTTAGGTTTATCTAACACACACTTTGGCAGTTCTCTAAAAGATAAATTTGAATTTAGGTAACATATTAAATTATGCTTACCGAAGTACATACGGTCCATCATTTCTATTGGTGTTGTCTGAGGTCTAAACTTCATATTACCTAATAGAGTCTGTGTGTCTGATGCTACTCCTTTGCCTTTGTCTATTGAACCTGTTGGTCTCATGCTGAAAACAAATGTATAGTTAAGTTATTTTTATATTTAGTCTACTTAACTGATCTGCTAGACTGTTATCTTTTCCTTTTATATATTCGAAGATAACATTTGGATAAATAGATATAGTATCCATAAAGTTTAGCCATCTTCTCTTGCTACTAGCCTTTTGGTTTATCTTTTGATGAAATTTAACTATGGCTTCGCAGTCAGTCTGTACTAATATCTCGTTTTTATTTAAAACATATAACTTAAAACTATTGAGGCCATATATTATTGCTAAAACTTCTGCATCTATATTACTCATATTTCCTTTCTCTTTATATTTTCCACTTTGATAAGCACAAATCTTTTCTTCTGTCTTATCACTGTATAATGGTCCTGCTAATTTTCCTAAGTCTTTAATAAAGTGTCTAGCATAATTTACTAATCCTAGAAATTTTTGTAAATCTTTTGTATTGTCTAATTTATCAGGCATATCTAATACTTTTGTCGCTATATGTGGTTGGAATTTAATTTTTCCTTCTCCTAATGTTACTCCTAAAAAATTTATATGGTTCTTACATAATTCCATTTTCTTTTTACTTTACTATTATTTCATTTTTCACAAATAATCGAAACACTGTCTGTAGATGTCCTAAATGATCTTTAATGTCTTTACTGAATACTAAGATATCATCTACATATACTAAGACAAAACGTTTATAGTCTTCAATTATATTGTCCATTTTTCTTTGAAATATTGGCGGGGCAGTTTTTAGCCCAAATGGCATAGCTAACCATTCAAAATGTCCTTCAGGGCAAGTGAATGTTGTCCATTCTATGCTTTCCTCATGCATTTTTACCTGCCAATATCCTGACTTACAATCGAATTTACTAAATTACCTTTTTTCCTTGGATTCGATTGATTAATTCATTTTTATCCGGTAATTTATATGCATCTGTTCTTGTATTATCATTAAGTCTTTTTGTAATTAATTATCATTCTTGCTTTATCTCGCACTATCTCACTATGATTTCTAACCATGAATGCTGCTAATCTACGTTTTGACGTAGAAATAATACAAGAAGGATATGAAGTAGATGAAGCCTTGCAAAAAGCTAAAAGAAGATATAATGATAATAACAATATAACCTTTAAATGTAAAGGATGTAAAACAGGAAATATGGGTATAGTAGAGGTAGAAAAACATTATAAAACATGCAAATTCAGAACAGATAATCTAGGATATAGAGAAGAGTACAATAACCAAGAAAAATTAAAAAGCCTTGAAAAGATAATAGAAAATATGTATGAGAGTGAAGATGAAATAGAAAGAAATTCTATAATAAGTCAAAAAGAACTTATGGAATCCACTAGTTCAAGTGCTAGTCCATTCCAACGAACTGCCCAACCACATACGATAGACACAAGTACATGAAATGTACCAAGAAGAAGAGTATTTAGGGTAAATTCAGAACAGTAATTGAAAATGTAAGACCAATGGGTAGAAGGATGCCTATAGAAGAACCTATTAGGTTACAAGAAGAGGGAAGTAAAGGAAAAATATTAAGCATAGCGGCACATGATCCGCATATGTGGAATGCGGTAATAGACTTATGGAAAGGAATAGTAGTCGCAGACTATATAAAAACATACCAAAAAATTATCAAAATTACCAAATTTTTATAGAGCAAATAGAGCAAAATTACCAAAATTTTATCGCAAATAGCAAAAGATCAAAAATTCAAAATAGCAGAAATAGCACGTTCACCGCACCAAAATTATCAAAATTACCAAAATTTTATCGCAAATAGCAAAAGATCGAAAATCCAAAATAGCAGAAATAGAAATAATAGAAATTCTGATTTTTGTAAAGACTGCAAAAATAAAAGCCAATGTTGTAAAGACCTAGTACATAAGGAACAATACGAGGAAGAAGAAGAATATGATATAAGAGAAAAAAATTATACTTTAATAGAAGTAGAAAATGAATTCTATAACTTTCAAACAGGAATCGATAGGATAGGTACAATTAGAAGTCCTAAAGAGTTGAACAATATAGTAAAAATATTAGACGAAATGGAAATAATAGGGGAGAAACCTTTAAAATATTGGGAAAATAATAAGGTAGTATGTAAATTAGATATCATAAACCCTGAATACATAATAAAAACAGCTGCTATTGAAGCAACTAATCAAGACTTAGAGGATTTTGGTGTACAGATAAAAGAATTACTAAGCTTAGGAGTAATAAAAAGGTCTACGTCAAAACATAGATCAACAACATTCATGGTTAGAAATCATAGTGAGATAGTGCGAGGTAAAGCAAGAATGATAATTAATTACAAAAGACTTAATGATAATACAAGAACAGATGCATATAAATTACCGGATAAAAATGAATTAATCAATCGAATCCAAGGAAAAAAGGTATTTAGTAAATTCGATTGTAAGTCAGGATATTGGCAGGTAAAAATGCATGAGGAAAGCATAGAATGGACAACATTCACTTGCCCTGAAAGACATTTTTGAATGGTTAGCTATGCCATTTGGGCTAAAAACTGCCCCGCCAATATTTCAAAGAAAAATGGACAATATATTTGGAGACTATAAACGTTTTGTCTTAGTATATGTAGATGATATCTTATTATTCAGTAAAGATCATTTAGGACATGGCAAAATGGTCTGGTGGACCCCTGTACTTGTATCAGTTTGTATTATGGACCCTTTTACTTAACACTTTACCAACTGAACCCTTACACTTAATAAAACACAATATATCAAACCCCTCTGACCATTGACCATGCTTATGTGGCATTAATATGATTGAGTTGGCAAGAGAGTGAGACCAAACGCCTATTAAGGCAAGTGAACATCATATTTAAATTTTAAAAATATTTAAATTAAAAGAATAAAATAATAAACTTAAAAAAGAAAAAAAAAACCTTTTTCTTGGCCCAATGACCTACTTTTTTCAGCCATCTCTTTTTTTTTTTAATGCAAAATTATCAAGGGAAATTGATCTATGAATAAATCGTATTTGGCCTCAAACTTCTGCAGAAATGATAAACCAACAAAATTAGATAATACCAAAATACCCTAGAATCTTGGTACAACTCCAAAACACAATGAACAAAAAGATACTACAGATTCTCTCAACATCAGCTAATGGTTTAGAGCAGCAAAAGATCTGTGAAACTAAGGGGAAAGGGGAAAGGGGAAAAAGGAAGAGGGAGGTTGCGTTTGTAGTACTAGTTATTATATTTTTTTCAGCCATTTTCAGTTTTGTCCAACCCTTTTTTTTTTCTTTCTTTCATCTTCTTTAGGTGGTCTGGTACACCAGAGGCAGCAAGGTACACCGGAGGCAACGAGAAATTTTCTGGCCTTCTGGTACGCCGGAGAGGAGGGAGAGCATATGGGGGTCCCTGATGGTTCGCAGGAGTCGTCGATGGTACGGAAAAAGAAAGACAGTGGAGAGGGGAACGAGGCTGGTGCGGCGGCTTATGGTTTTTGAATTTATGGAGGTTAGAGAAGGAGGAGGTAAGAAAAATGGTGAAAGTGTGCGATGAAGATGAAGACAGATGAGGGAGAGAGTATTTTTGGTCTCGCCGGCAAGAGGAGTGGTGGCAGCGGCAACTTTTTCCGGCGATTGAGCCATTTCATGGTGAAAATGGCAGATGATGTAGGGAGACTCAAAATTTTAATTTAAAAGAATAAATTAAAATTTTATTTTGTAAAATTGCATCAAAACTTTATGATTTTTCATCCAAAAAGAAATTATTATAAAAATAAAAATGATGTGGCAAATTTTATCTGACATGGAATGTGACATCAACGCGATTGAGAGTCACAACGAGTTGAAAGGGTTCAACAAGTTGAGTTT
>NW_006238996.1:1496220-1519630 GCF_000226075.1 Solanum tuberosum | reverse complement strand
GATGGCTAAACTTTATGGATACTATATCTATTTATCCAAATGTTATCTTTGAATATATAAAAGGAAAAGATAACAGTCTAGCTGATCAGTTAAGTAGACTAAATATTAAAATAACGTAATTATACATGTGTTTTCAGCATGAGACCGACTGGTTCAATAGACAAAGGCAAAGGAGTAGCCTCAGCATCAGACACATACGCTCAGACTCTATTAGATAATATGAAGTTTAGACACTCAGACAACATCAATAGAAATGATGGACCGTATGTACTTCGGTAAACATAATTTAATATGTTACCCAAATTCAAATTTATCTTTTAGAGAACTGTCAGAGTGTGTGTTAGATAAACCTCAGAAATGTTTAGCAGACAATTTATGGATGGCATATAATAAGAAAGATAGTAAATATTTTATAGCCTCATTAAATGCATTATGTCAATATTTCACCGACAAAAGTAGAGAGAACAAATTTAAATATTATGTGGTGATACATTGTAAAACTAATGGTATTTTTCAGACTTGGATAGAAGTACTAGACTCTATAAACTGAGTTAAAACTCCTCTTTTTAAAGGTTTTAATGATTTCACTGAAGCATTAGATTATGCAAGAGGGATACTTGGTCCAAATTACTATATATCTCCAGCTCTCAGACAAAAGACCCCGCAATATAACATCCAAAATGACACAGATAAAATAATCTTCTGCGACCATTGTTCTTCAATGACTGAAGCCTTCAAAAGACTAAATGCAAAGATAGAAGCTTTACTCCAAGAAAATGCTAAACTAATGGAGCAGGTAAAGTTATTCAAAGACCAAGACTCCAATCAAAAGATTCACACCAGTACACAAACTTCAGAATCGAGTTTTTCATCTCAAGATAAAATGGATGAGCAGGGTGTGCATTCCCCAACAAATGCAAAAAGATCCACTGTATCGAATGATAAAGATACAGCTAGTCCAGTTCAAATGGTAGCCGGTAAAGACACCTCAAACCCGTTTATGGCCGTCACTTTGCTAAAAAGTGAAGATGAAGGTTCTTCATCAAGACGAAGGTTACTCAGATCATTTACTCAGGTAGAGACAATAACAAAGAAAACTATGCTCCATAAAAAGAAAAAAAAAAGATAAAATAGAGAGCATAATAAAAAAGGACTTTAGAAAAGTTTTTCCAACAAGGACAGGACAAACACGTAATTACTACGCAAAATCCAGATCAAAGTGGAGATAGACTGGTACCAGATACAGAACGTATAAATACAGAACTAATACAAGCTCAAGGAGAGACACTTCGGGTAATAACATAACCAGATCCCTAAGTTCCGGAGAAGAAGATTATGGTGAACATTCATATTATCAAGATCCTAATGAAGATGATGATTCCGGAATGAGTTTTGTTTACATAGCTCTGCACAACCTTGATACCTGAAGACGAACGGACACCTGTAGACGAACAAGGCAAAGACAATAATTTTGGTAGGAATAAAAGTGTGCCATGTGGGTATGCCCACATTTGTCGTGTGAGTGCTTACTTTATCACTATCCTCTAAAGAGGAAAAAAACTGATAAGCACGCGTCAAAGTCTGTGACGATAATGCATGTGACGATGTGTACCCGACGTGTATTATTTGATCTTATCTTCAAAAGTGTCGGCCAACTCTAGGCCACTACTTTTTATCCCACTTTTACCTTAGTGCGTCGACCACGTTAGGCCATTAGTATTTGTGTTTTTCCTCTATAAAAAGACACCACTCCACACAAAATGAAGTCAAGAAGAAAAGAAAAAAAAAACACACAACATATTCCCCTTGCCAATGTTTCGCAAAATCCTCTCCACTACCCAAACCGAAAAACCTCTTGTAATATTCAGTTTGTACAAAAAGTTTGTTTTTTAGTGTGTAAGGGTCAGTCGGGGTTCCCGAAAGGGAAACCTCTCTCCGTCTAAATTATGTAAGTCGCTTATGTTTTCCTGCATTTTTCCCTAAAAATAATTATGTAAATTATGTTTGTATTCACGTTATATTTGTATTCAAGTTATATATTATGTTACGAACTACCCTTAGTATATGGTTAAGCTTTTAACTTCTTGATAACAACAATGGATTAACCTGTAAATTCCTAGGATGTTTTAAAGGCCTTAAAAAGTTCGCAGAAATTACAGGACGTCTTATTGGCCATCTCCGGGGTGGGGTTAAAGAAGAAGTTACTAAGAATATAGGTTAAAAGAAAGAGATGAAAGGGGTAGTAAATTAAAAAAAAAAAAAAAGGGAAAAAGCAGGTTAAACTCTCTGAGATAAACATGATAGGACACCGAGTGAGAGGGAGTACTGAGTAGGATTTACAAAAATCAGAATTTCTGTTATTTCTGTTTCTGCTATTTTGGATTTTCGATCTTTTGCTATTTGCGATAAAATTTTGGTAATTTTGCTCTATAAAAATTTGGTGATTTTGGTGCGGTGAACGTGCTATTTCGGCTATTTTGGATTTTCGATCTTTTGCTATTTGCGATAAAATTTTGATAATTTTGCTCTATTTGCTCTATAAAAATTTGGTAATTTTGATAATTTTGGTAATGAATTTTTAAATAAGAACTACTCAGTTACATCATATTAACACTTCACTCATACATACATATTTAGGGAAAATAAAAGTAATTTCCAAGATGGCATTAAGTAAGATTTGTTTTGTGCTATTTTATAATTTTAGTTTATAAATATATGTTAAGTCTAATAAACAAAGGTTGTCTTGTCATAATTGATAATGTTATTGTCATGTGCCAGAGGCTACTAGTTTGAGTTTTGACGTAATTGATAGTGTTGTCATGTGCCAGAGGCTACTAGTTTGAGTTGTGAAAATAACCTCCTGAAGAAATAACATGATGAATAATAATATATTTTAAATTCAAAAGTCTAGCTGTATGTACATCTTATTTTTATTTGATGATTCCAAACAAAAAATTTAAGAATATACACACTTAAATTTATCATTGTAAGTACAAAGTATGTTAATAATTAATTATATCAAGGGTACTTTAGTTGATATACCCATGAATATTTAGTTTGTTTTAATTTTTCAAGTTTTCATTGATATTTAAAATAGTAGGATAATTCTGTAAAATATGGGTTCTTCATTTAGTGAGTTAGCAAAGCATGATCAATAATTAAGCGTTTATCATTTTTTAGGAACTTTTAATTTATGTCTATTAGTTATATTTTATTATCCAGGCATAATTAATTTTTATTATTATATATTTAGGTGGCGCTTAAAAAGTTAATGTTTATTGATACAAGGCAAAACATAAAGTAATAAAGACAATATTTGAGTGTAAATGTTTGATTATTATTATTTGATGGTATGCATGTATGTATATGTGACATTGAAATTGCAATTAAAATATAGGCATAATACATACGCATGACCCTTAACTTGACTTCAACGAACAATTATGCCCTCCAACTTTGAATATGCATAAGTAGGCACTTAAACTTGTATAAAATTGAACAATTAGACATAAGTGTCCTACATGGCACAATACACGTAGGACGCCATGTAGGACTCAAAATTGTCATGTAGGGTGCCATATAGGACGAATGTGCTCATTTGTTCAATTTTATACAAGTTTAAGTGTCTACTTGTGCACATCCAAAGTTAAAGGTCAAAGTTGCCAACTGACGTCAAGTTAAGGGTCATGTTTAAGCATTGTGCCTAGAATATATGGTAGGTAGCTAGGACAATGTTAAACCAGAGGAGAATGTGACTCCAGCCAGGTTTGAGCCTTTCATGTTGCAATCAGGTAACTGAAGGCAGGCCCAATGATTGCTGTTGTTGTTATAGCTTAACCAAATAGTTTCCCATGTACCCTCAAGATTTGTCATCAAAATTGCCCTTGTTATGCGTTGTGTTTTTTGCATACACCCCATCATAGCACCATATGGTTTGCTTATTTTATGAATCAACTCATTTGGTGCTGTTGATACAAATTCCCAATACCTCCCATTATTTCTGCTCAAACCCCATAACTCTATTCTCTTTATCTTTCTTTTATTACTATTATTATTGACTTTGTCTGATCTAATAGTCATCATATTCCCATCACCATAGACGTGTAATAGATCTATGGAATCCCCCCAACTAAATCCAACGGCTAATCGATGATCTTCGGCATGCTGCTCATTGAATGTTGGTCTGATGACTAGCGGAGTAGTAGTGATAGTAGTGTTGCATTCATAAGATCGCACAACGCCTATGATAACACTTCCACTTCTTCCATTAGATGCACTTAAGAATATAAATTCATCATCCAAATAGTAGTCTTGCCCAACAACCTCATGATCTGATGTTCCCCAACTATATTCCCATGTTTCAACTCTTGAATTATACTCAAATAAAGTTGGACGATTTTGATGGTATTCAGCAAACAAGAACCTAAAATGGTTACAATTAGAATTAGGGCAAGATAATAATTTCATACCGGATCTTCGCCATGAGGATGTACCACGTGGACCTAAAGGACTTGGAGGGATGTTTTTGACAATCCTAGTCATAATATCAACTGACATGAGTTGTTGTGTATTATTCAAAGCGAAGAGGAATATATTAGCATTAGCTGTCAAAAAGTAGACATCTTCACCTGGTGGTACCACTTGTTTCAACATATCACATATCAATATATTGAACCAACGATTGGAAGAATCAGCAAAACCATAGAGAAGGGCTTCACGACGCCAACGTTTTTTATAAAGGAACAGCCACGTGGCGGAGCTTGATTGATGATTGTAGTTACGAATGAAGTCTCCATCAGAAATAATAGAGAAAATGGACTTATTTACAGATTTGAGTTGGATAATCTCTGGCAATGAAAGTTGAAGGATTATATATTGGATTAGTTCAGATGGAAGTAAGCAAAAACTGATGTCCTTTGTAGGCATGACTTTCCATCAACATTCAACAACTACTTTTTTTTCTTCTTTGATTGTTTGCAATGGCAGTGAAATTAAATTATAATGTCATTTGTTGATAAGTAATGATTAGTGGACAGGACAAATGAAGGTTAGGGGCCAGGGCATCCTATGTGGAATTGCCGTCAAATGAATGGTGGAGAAACATTAATGTCATTTATAAATATTTATTTTCTTAAGTAGGTAACATAGTGACTAATAATGCAAATATTTAAAATGATTTTCAAATTCTATAAATTTTGTCCTAGGCGTGCCTTCAGTAGTCATATAGAGATAGGGGCATAATATGGACATAACCCAATTTTTAAACAAGTATTATTGGCTGGGAGGAAAATATGCTTAATAGAATAATACTTCACACTTCAATCATGCCGTCTTATATAGGTAAGTCTCAAACTTATACTATTATTATTATTATTATTATTATTATTATTAATAATCATTGGCATTATCTTTCTATTTTTCTTACTCTTTTTAATAATCATTGGCATTATCTTTCTATTTTTCTTACTCTTTTTTTTTTTAATAATTTCGTTGGATTATATATTGATTCTTTGAAGGGTGTGCATCGGTCGGTTCAGTTCGGTTTTATATATTATTGGTCCGGTTTATCATTTTTGTTTTTAAACAGGTTAAATCAATAATCAAATCAATAAGATATTTTTTATCTGTTTTGTTCTTTAACGATTTGATTCTCGGTTTAACCAATAAGAAAATACTTATAAAACAAAGGGATAAGGGTCTGAAAAATACCCCAACTTTGATCGGATTTGCTGTTGCGATACTAAACTTTCATAAGGACCTATTACTTCCTTAGACTATTTAATACCGTATTTTTTACCCCCTGAACTATTTAATAGTGTATTTTAAAGGTATATATGTGCCAACGTGGACACATTATTATTTATAATTTTGCATTATTTTTATGTCTACGTGGGCAAATATATATGTTTAAAATACGGTATTAAATAGTCTAAGGAGGTAAATAGGGTCCTCATGAAAGTTTAGTATCGCAACAGCAAATTCGACCAAAGTTAGGGTATTTTTCAAACCCTTATCCCTAAAACAAATATATGACTTCTCTAATAATTTTGGCGTGACAACACAATAATGTAATTTTACATGTAGAGAACTACACAAGTGTAAGTCAAAGAGAATTAAGAGGAATAGGGTTCTTATTTTAGATTTAGACGTTTTGTATAATGTGAAGTGGTGAATTGAAGGTCAAAGGACAAAGACAGTAACTAGTAAGATATTGAAATTAATATATAATATTTATGTACAAGTAAAAATAATAAATTACTAGTCTTAGTGGGTTATTGGTTTCCTCAATAACACAATATTAAAAAGTCAATACCGAACTGGTAACCAGATTTTTTTATAAAACTATTAAAAATCATTAACTCAATAACCCAATAAAATAAATCAATAACACTTTTTCGATTCGATTCATCGATCGATTAGATTTCCGTACACCCCTACTTTGACATTAAAACTCTAGCACAGGGGCGGATTCGAACCCCTCGGCGAAAAATATTACTATTTATACATGGTTAAAATTATTTTTTAGGTATGTATAATAGATGTCGAATTCCTTTCCACTAGTTCGTGTGCTTACTTCTCAGATTTTGAACCCCTTTATTATAATTTCTGGTTCGGCCACTGCTCTAACGTGTTTATCAAAACTAGACACTTAGTAAAACGCTTCCCACTCTATAAAACAAATTCATTCGCTTTATTAAAGAAAATGTTTTGATTTATTTCTCATCTTAAACATATTGGTTCTCACCATTTAAATATACCTAAGTAATTATTAGCCATGTATTGTTGAATAAATTGAAATATAAGGTCATTAGGAAGAAGAGCTTCGCATACCCCTCCTAAGTTGAATTTTGTTTTTACATAGTTTTTGGGTAAAAATGTACAAGTTTTCTTGAAGGATGTTCTCCTTGTGTTTGAAATAAATAAAAATTAATTAAATTATACTTGAAGGGTGAAATTTTAATATGTATAAAATATTAAAACGAACACTTGTTTTTTACTTTTTGTGGGTGGTTGTATCTTTTTTATTATTTTATATAAATAAATAGTGGTGTTATTGTAGGATAAGAGCTTTCTTTATAATAGTTGTCACATCTCTATTTTTGACAAGTGTTTTGTAGGTTCCCTTGTTAAGCAGTCTCTTTCACAATTCATTTCGTCAAACTCTCCTACCTTATACTTGAGTGTTCTTTTATATAATTCCTTTGTTTCGATTTATATGTTGTGATTGCTAAAAATAAATAATTTTTAATATTTATCATTTCATAAAATTAATGCATAAATAATAGAAAAAATGATTAAAAATATTTCTTAACTTTCAGTTATTAGTTGACTTCACACTTACTATTAAAATAAAGTTATTCTTATCTCACTTTTACTATACTTGTCATTTATACCCCTCATCATCTCCAATCCACCTCTATTTTACTCTCCATTATCTATATTTGGAGAGTAAAATAGAGAATGGACACTCTAACCCACCTCCATATCACTCTCTATTTTTCATATTTAGAGAGGTTAATAGTAGTTCTCCAAATTTAGAAAACTACTATTCACACTCTCTATTTCACTTTTTGATTATTTTATTATTATTTCTATAACTTTCTAATTAACATATTATTTTACATATAATGTCATTAATTAAATATCAAATATTCACAATTCTTTTTAAACGTAATATGATATTTTAAAAAATATATTATTTTATATACTACTTTCATCCTGAATTAATAGTATTTTATTTTTTTTCTAATTTTTGTCAATAATATAATTTGATTTTATTATTAATTTTCACTATAAAGAATACACAAAATTAAAAAGATTAGATGAAAATTTTAATTTGAAAATACAATACATAATATGATAATTTAAATACAAGATAAAAATACAATACAATACATAACATAATAATTAATTCGCGATGAAACAAGAATCATGCTGAAAAGATGTTGAACGTGCATTCAGAGTTTTGCAATCACGTTTTGCAATTATTGCAGGACTGTCACGTTTTTGGAGAAAGAAAGTGTTACATGATATAATGACTACATGAATTATACTGCACATGATAATTAAGGATGAACGTAATCTTTATGCACCAATTCAAGATGTCGTAGAGGCTCCAACCCCAACGACATAAATGATGGTAGATGAAAATCTCCGATTTGAACAATTTTTAGCTAGACATATAAAAAAATTAAGGACAAAAATACTCATTTTGAACTCCTTAATGCATTAATAGAGCATTTATGGGAGCAACGTGATACTTTCAAAAATTGAGTGTTTATGTAATTGTATTTCACTTTTATTTGAATTTGTCCATTAATTTGTATATTATATAATATTTTCTTGCAATTTATGTTATTTAAAAATTTAGAATAAAATAAATTTTATATTAAATAAAAAAATTTAAAATAAAATTTTATATCACATGAAATTTATATAAAGTAATTATTGGGGAAAAAATAAAGGATTTATATTATGAAAAATAAGAAAATAAGAATGAAATAGAAATAATAATATAATATTAAGGAGAGAGAATTTTTTTTATTTTTTTTAGAGAATGAAATAAAAAATTGGATTGAAGTTGATTGTTTGAAAAAATAGAAAACTCTACATTTGAAGATGAAAATAGAGTGTAGGGTCGGAGATGTGCTCAATTGGATGAAAAATCCAAATCAACTATACTTATCCAATTTCAATTAAAATTACCCAATTTTTCTTTTTATCCGAATCTAACCTGCTAAATCAAATAAATTCATATCAAATTAAATCTCAAATCCATCTCTTTTATCTTCATCTCCTTTGTCATTGAAATAGAATGTCAAAGTTTTGAGGGATATTGAATTCGTATTTATTTTCTTATTTTTCCTTGTAAATGGGTATCTGCAGAATTGTGTGGTTGAGTCAAGATCGCATCCTCATTGATGTGACGATGATGAAACCAACAAAGAACTCCATCAACAAATGTATCACTATAACTTCTCTCCTAAACTTTCGTGTTGATTTTTGATTCTCACCACAAGATCTCAGCATTTCACGCTTTCTCTTCTCCAATATTCTCCCTCCTACATATTAATAGAGACTGATGCAATGAAGGAAGGCAACCGTGTTACAGTGGCAGATGTTTCCATCTTCCTGCCTTTGAATTTTTGGAAAAATATATTAGGCAAATTACGGTTGTCAAGTGGGTAAATTGACTATAGTAATGGTGTTCGTTACTTATTTTTCGTAAACCATGATTTATGTAGAGATGGACATAAGGAGTTGATGAAGATTCAAAAGTGTTCCAATAGAGAAGGAAGATTAAAGAAATGAGTTTGGAGATTTAGTTTGGTATGAATTCATTTGGTTTAGTGAGTTAGGTTTGGATAAAAAAAGAAAATTAGGTAATTTTAGTGGATTTGAAGTAGAATGGTGAAGGAGATGAAGAAGATTAGAGAGATGGTTTGGAGTTTTAAATTGGTATGAATTCATTTGGTTTTAAGTGGGTCGGTTTGGATTAAAATAGGATATCGAGTTATTTTAATTGAAATTGTGTAATTTTAGTTGATTTGGAGCTTTCCATTCAATTGAGGGGTACGGGTGACAAGTATGTACATAGGTCGGTTTGGTTTGGTTTGATTTTTCATTTAAAAAAATCTAAACCAATTATGTCGGTTTATTAAATCTAAAAACTAAATCAAACCACATAAAGTCGGTTTTTTCGGTTTTGGCTTTAGTCGGTTCTTTCGGTTTTTTCGATTTTTTACAATTATACGATATTTGAAAAAGAGATCAAATATGTTTTCACTTACCTATGTGATAAGCTAAACTTGAAAAATGTTAAATGAATAGAAATTTTGGAAAAGACGGTAAAATTCATTTGAGTACAAAATATTTTTTTTGAAATATCAACGTTCATTATGTTAAATTAATAAGATTAAAGGCTACATGCAAACTGAATACAAAACAAAATATTTACAAAGTAAATTGTTAACTTCGAATTTGAAAAACTATAACAATATAATTGTAACTTCGGATCTTAATACAAAATAAAATATTTACAAATTTTACAAGCCCAAATTTGAAATAAAATATATAAACATTGAAAATTATAAACTAACTAAAAATATATTAACAAAGTAGATTATAAATAATATTTTTTATTCTATAAATAATATATATATATATTATGTCGGTTTGGTTTGGGTCGGTTTGACTTTTTTCTTTTAATACCAAACCAAACCAAGAGTGATCATTTTTTTTCAACCGCCAAACCAACCAAACCAAACCACAAATCGGTGTTTTTTCCGGTTTGATTTGATTCGTCGGTTCGGTTTGACTTTACGGTTTGGCTTGTACACCCCTAGTGACAAGTATAGTAAACGGCGAGGGTAAGAACAACTTCATTTTAACTTTAAGGGTAAAGTCAACTAATAAATGAAAGTTGAGGGGTATTTTTCACCCTTTTCCCTAAAGAATATTATTCTTCTTATTTTATCCTCGAGAGTTATTAATTTTAAAAGTATGAATTTGACCAACATAGAAAAACTAAAGGGTCGTTTGATACAAAGATTCATAATACATTGTTTAGTAATGAAGAGATTAGTTTTTATCAAGTGTTTGATTCATTTTTTCAAACTAATATTGTGCTTGGTTTAAAACTCTACAAAAACTTCTTTCCTATTATACCCTTGAGTTATTATGGAATTTTCTATTGCATTTAACTAGTCAAGTTAAATACTAAAATATAAAAAAAATTATTATTAATTTTGAGGTGTAATATGCCACTACGGAGATCCTTGATAGCACAGTGTATTTCTAATTTTTTGTTGGTCAAACATATCTTAAACTTAACATAGATTTAAGGCTACTTAAATTATTCACATACACGAAGTTTATTAAAAAAAGTTCAAGTGGTCAATCAGCAAACTACATTTAAAAAAAAATAATGTAAAAATCAATCAACCCAATATAGCAAATCAAACATGGAGAAAATATATATTAGTTTGTGAAATCATCAAATTACATTGAATGAATTTGGAAAATTAAAAAGAACATTTACAACTATTCCAATATAAATAAAAAAAGACATTAAATTATAAAAGAAATTTAAGAAAAAAGATTGGGGATAGTTTAGTCATTTAAGGGTCTTATCCAAAGATTGTTAAACATTGACTTAGTTATTCAACAAAAACATTTTTTTATGGATAAAATAGGGGAAACTAAGCAAATACCACATTAAAGCAAACAAACATATACTCCTTTACATTCATACCCCACTAAGTAAGTATACTATATATCCCCCCGCCCCTCCAACTGATTTCGCTTAACTGTTACTAAATAAGTATCATATACTGTATTGTGATCAATAAGACTGATAGTTTCGCTTAATTGATACTAAATCAATATATTTATGTAAGATTAAATAATTTAATACACATCAAGATCTTGAACACGATAATCTTACATAGAGATCGTTAGGGGAACATACTTGATGCGGAATACATCATCGCACAGAAAAGCAGAAGCGTTAATCGTAAATTGATTTCTATCTCCTTGCCCTAAACCTTACGTTACCACAACCGTCAGCGATGAAATTATTGTAGAGAATATGTGGTGACCCTAATGGGTGGATGGAGGACCAATTTATAGAGGTTATGACTTAATCTGGTACGTCTATCAAGTAACCAATATACGGGCGAGATCTAATCTTCATTAAATATTATTTATGGTATTACTTGGGTCACAAGTAAACTTGAGCCATAAGTAAGAAATTATTCTTACATTCTCCCACTTGGCCCAATAACCATATAACATTAATATTTCATAAACATTAGTTGCACATCAATAAATCTCTTCTATAATGTCCATCATACATGCCACAATATAACAAAGGGAAAATTTTCAAAATGGCAATATTTTAGCATTTAATAGGATCCCTTAGCCACTATTTTTAATATTTATTAAAAGTGTCAATATTTTAGTTTGTTATATATCTGATTTATGTATTTCTTAATTTGTTTAATTGAAAGAATACAATTATTTAATAACAGAAGGGAGAAAATCAAGGGAGAGAATATTTCAAAAAAGGTAAATATCCCTTAATTTTCTCATCAGTTACATTTTTTAAAGAAAACTCAAACGTGTGCCTTTTTCACAATGTATTTTAATTTTTTTTCCAGAATTTTGTAACCTTTTTAAAATCGTATTCATTCCAATATGTATATTATTTGTATTCATTATAGTTTTCATGTTGTATTTTGTATAATGAAACTTGTATGTTTTTTTATTAGTTTGTATTCATTCCAATAGTTATGCCAAATGAATCTATAGTTATTTGAGAAACGTATTTGTATTCATGTATTTTTTCACTGTGTATTTATTTTTTCTTCAAAATCTTGTATCCTTTCTTAAGTCGTATTCATTTCAATATGTATTTTATTTGTGTTTGTATTCATTCTAGTTTTTATGTAGTATTTTGTATAATAATATATAAAATACAAAAAACAGTATGATGAAAAAGTAAGATTTAAATGTAAAACTGAAAAGGAATAAGTGAATATTTGTTGCAATCATTCTTAAATAAAATACATAACTAGTTGGCATACTTTTAGAATGAATACAAATTAGGAACAATACCAAATTCATAAACTATGCAACATGATTTTTGAATGAATACAAATATTAATAGCCTACATACGGTTTTGAATACAAATTGAGAAATGATACAAAATTCTAAAAAAAAATATAAAAACAAAACAAATCAAACCAATAGGAAGTTGTTCTTCCTCTGAATAAAATACATATCTAGTTGACATACCTTGGGATGAATTCAAATTAGGAACAAATACAAGATTTATAAACTATACAACATGAGATTTTGAATGAATACAAATATTAATAGCATACATACAGATTTGAATATTAATTGAGAAATGATACAAATTCTAAAAAAACTATAAATACAAAACAAACTAATAGGAAATTGTTCTTCCTCAACTTGGTCTTCAACAACATCTTCGAAATCTTCAGCACCCAATTTTGGAAATCAAAATATACTTGGTGACAATGTATTTACCTTTATTCGTGGATGAAAAAATATTTTGAAGAAATTGTGAGATTTCATGAACAAATTGGAGGAAAGTAGAAGAGGTGATTTTCTTAGACAAGAAAAGGAGAGAAGTCAGAGAACAGTGGTGAAAAACTCAAGAGAGAGAAAGGAAGAATTTGGGGTAAAAACCTAGAAGGAGGGGAAAGTGGGTAATGGGAGTTTTTCTTCTTCTTTTTTCACGTACAGGGGAGTAAATTAGTTGGATATGGGGTTTGATTTGAGAAATAAAAGTAAAGAAAATCAATTATATTAGGATACATTTTATTTGCTAAAATATTGACATATTGACATTTTCAATAATTATTTTAAAGTGTAGATGTTTTTAATAATTATGTTAGGGAGTTTGACTAGTTTGCTAATTTTCCCTATAACAAACTACTCATGCAAGTTATGACGATTGTACATAAATTTTAGGCTTAAGTCATCGACGGCCCCTCAAAGTTGTCCGCATATTTCATTTAAGCACCTTAACTAAGACTATTACCTATTGAACACTTTTATCTATACAAAACTTGTTCCTATTAGACATTTTTCGATAATCAACTAAAAAATATAAGGTGTGTGAGATACAGTACTCTCGATGACATGGCAAAATGATTGATGAAAAAATGACATGTGGCAAGTGGGTCCCAAAAATTATAGAAGAATAATTTTTAAATTAAAAAATAAAATTTATTTCAAATACATTTTCTACCCCACCCCTTTCTTCTTCATCTTCTTCCCTGCACCATTTCTTTTCCCAAATCACAAAACTCAACATCTTAGCAACTTAATTACATATTTAGTTTTTTCAAAAATAAATAAATTTCATACCTAATACGTGAGAGAAAGATATAGAGAGACTCGTACTAGAGTGATGAAGAAGCGGAGATTGTTAACAGATAATCATTTCAAAATCGACCGTAAAAAAGAAATCAAGAAGACCCAATTTAATTCTATCAAATTTTTTAATATTATTTTTTATATGTTAAATGGGTTTACATTTTAATTTGAGTGGTGATGTTTGTTTAGAGATGCTCGAAAATGGAGTTGACGTCGGCTAAAGTTTTTGGTTGAATGTCCAAAAATCTTTCATCTTCTTTCTTTTTGCAGATCCAATTAGTTGATTTTAAAATTATAAAAAAAAATTGTCACAAGATGCAGGTGAAGAGGACGTCGAATGAGAGAGCAGTGGGAGGCTTTTTTTTTTAATAAAAAAATTATTTTTATTGAAAATTAAAATAAAATATGATTTCACATTGCATCACGTGCGAATGGAAAGTGTAGTACACTTTTTCTGCCATGTCAGCATTTTCTGTTTAATAGACACATATTTTAAACAATTTAAGTGTTCAATAGGTATTAGCCCTAATTAAGGTGTCTAAATGAAATATGCAGACAACTGTAAGGGGCTGGAGATGACTTAAGCCTAAATTTTAAGCTACATATTTCCTTCCATATACTGCTACATTAGCAACTTATCATACTAGGTTCATAAGTTATAAAACATATAATATTACGGTCCACAATAATATCTCATAGAGACTTATCTTGTAATATCTCAAAACAAAATGTATACACCATTATGAGAAACAAGAAATTCATTACTGTATATTAGAAACACATAATTGAGTCCAGAGTGTAAAAACATCATAAAATGTATCAATCATAAGTACAACCAAGACTCATTCTTTGAACATGTTCTCTAAGTGTCTTTGGTTGTAAGCCCTTTGTTAACAAATCTCCAATCATAAAATCAGTTCTAATATTTTCAAGTAACACTTTTTGTTTCTGAACTTCTTCCTTGACGGTAAAGTACTTTATTTCCATATGTTTGACATATTTGGAGTACTTATTGTTCTTGGAGAAGAATACTGCTGGAGTATTATCACAATAAATTTTCAGCGGTTTGGTAATGGTGTCGACAATCCCAAGTCCTGAAATGAAGTTCCGTAGTCATAATGCATGAACTGTGGCTTCATAACTTGCCACAAACTTTCTTTGCAATTTTCCAGTGATCAATTCTAGGGTTACTTTGATATCTTCCTAGCATTCCAACTGCAAAACTAATATCCGGTCTTGTGCAAGTTTGAACATACATCAAACTTCCAACAAATAGAAGATAAGGAATTGTTTCCATTTTTTTTCGTTCTACATCATTCTTTGGGCATTGCATGAGATTAAATTTGTCCCCTTTTTGAATAGGAACTATACCTGCTGAACAATTGTTCATGTTAAATCTCTCTAGAACTCTTTAGATATAGCCTTTTTGAGACAGTCCCAATAATCCTTGTGATTTATCACTGAATATTTCTATCCCTATCACATAGGATGCTTCACCTATATCTTTCATTTCAAAGTTCATAGAGAGAAAGTCTTTCGTCTCACGCAATATGTCTAAATCATTAGTAGCAAGTAAAATGTCATCAACATACCAGACTAAAAATGTAAACTTACTCTCACTGATCTTTTGGTATATACATCGATCAACGGTAATCTCCTTAAATCTGAAAGATGTTATGGTATCATTAAACTTTATATACCATTGTTGTGAGGATTGTTTGAGTCCATATATTGACTTCTTTAGCTTACACACCATTTGATCTTTTCCTTTAATTTCGAAACCCTCTGGTTGGTCCATATAAACATCCTCTTCTAGGTTTCCATTAAGAAAGACAGTTTTCACATCTATTTGATGTAACTCTAAATCATAATGAGCTACCAAAGCCAAAAACAACTTTTAACGAGTCTTTCTTTGAGACGGGTGAAAAGGTTTCTTTATAACCTTTTTAGTGTATCTCTTGGCAACAAGTATGGCTTTATATCGTTCAATATTATCATTAGACTCGTGTTTCTAGAACTTTCTGGTAATTGAACGAGATCCCAGACTTTGTTGTATTCCATGAATTTTAACTCTTCATTCATGGCATCAATCCATTTATCTGACTCAGTACTTTCTATGGCTTGTGAAAATGAAATTGAATCTTTATTAATTTCAATGTCAAAATCTGACTCTTGCAAATAAATCACATAATCATCTGAAATGACCGATCTTCTTTCTCTTTGAGATATTCTTAATGATACTGTTTGTGGTTCATTTGCGTCAGATACTTGTGAGTTAGTTCCTTCTTGAAGTGTTTCACTTAAATGTTGTCAACATTGTTAAAATGTTCTTCAACAAGAGGAACAACGTTTGTTATTGGTGTGGAAGTAGGTACATTCATGGGAAATGGAATATCTACCCTTACCTCATTAATTTCCACACTTTGTCGTTCAACACTCCCACTAGCTTCACCATTCTCAATGAATTTTGCATTATCGTTTTCAACAATTCTCAAACTATGATTTGGACAGTAAAACATATACCCTTTAGATTTCTCTAGATAACCAATAAAGTAACCACTTGCTGTTCGAGAATCTAATTTATTTTCATGTGGATTATAAACTCTAGCTTCTGTTGGACAACCTCAAACATGTAGGTGTGTTAAACTAGGCTTCCTTTCAGTCCACAGTTCAAAAGGGGTTTTTGGAACTTCCTTACTAGGAATCATGTTCAATAAATATACATAGGTTTTAAGAGCATACACCCACAATGATTTGGGTAATTAGGAATTACTCATCATACTCCTAACCATATCCATAAGTGTTCGATTACACCTTTCTGTAACACCATTTTGTTGAGGTGTTCCTGACATAGTATATTGTGCACATATTCCATGTTCTTCAAGAAATTTTGCAAATGTACTAGGACATTGTTCTGATTCGTTATACTTTCCATAATATTCACCACCTCTATTTGACCTAATGATTTTCACCTTTTTATCTAATTGTCTTTCAACCTCATTAACGTACACTTTGAGAGCGTCCGCTGCTTGAGATTTTTCTTTCTACAAATAGAAAAAATCATAACGTGAAAAATCATCGATCAAGGTGATAAAATATGTTTCTTCACCAAAAGATGGAACATCAAAAGGTTAGCAAATATCAGGGTGTATAATTTCAAGAAGTTGAGTGCTCCTTGTGGCACCTTTCTTGGTATGTTTGGTTTGCTTTCCTTTAATGCAATTCAAACATATATCAAGATCAATAAAATTTAGATTCGGAAGAATCTCCTTCTTTACTAATCTTTTTAATCTTTCTTTGGATACATGACCTAAACGTTTATACCACAAATAAGTAGAATTTTCATTTAGTGAACTACATTTAATTCAATATTTTGATGAATAGTAAGAAGGGATTCAGAAAAATTATTATCAAGTTTCAATCTATATAAACCATCAATAAGAACACCAGAACCATAAACACAATATTCTTATATAAATTGAAACATCCATGTCCAAACTTAAAATTAAATCCAGAAACATCAAGTCTTGAAAGGGAAATCAAATTCCTAGAAACTGAAGGAACATAAAGAGTCTGTAATAGATCAAGGTGATGTCCAGTCTCCAAGATCAACCGATAAGTACCTATGCCTTCAATTTTTGCCTTCATGCGATTTTCCATGAACAAGAAATCCTTACTTGGATTTGTAGTTTGGACCGTAGTGAATCCCTGCAACATAATGGATACGTGAGTTGTTGTACTAGAATCAAGACATCAAGTATTATTAGAAACTTCTACTAAATTTGATTCGAAACATACAAAAGCACTAAATGTACCTTTCTTTTCAAACCAAGCTTTACGTTTCTGGCAATCTTTCTCATATTATCCTTCCTTTTTACAAAAATGACACACATCAGCCTTGAGTTTCTTCTGTGCATCCTATGGAACTTTAGCAGGTGCTTTCTTTTTCTTAAACTTGTTGGCCTTCACTTTAAATCCTTTACCAGCTCCTTGACCCATAAGGTTAATGGAATGACTCCTTGTTCTTAAGTCTGGACTCCTCTTGAGTAAGCATATTGGACAATTCACTAACATCCCACTTATCCTTAATAGTGTTATAGTTAATTGGAATGGTCCATACTCAAGAGACAACGAGTTCAGAATAAACTGAACCAAGAAGGTGTCATCCACTTTCATCCCCAAGGTCTGAAGTCTTGCTGCAATGTTAGTCATATCGATGATATGATTTTTCATACTACGCGATCCATCAAACTTCATGGTCGTGAGTTCAACCATTATTGTACCAACAAGAGACTTACCAGCCAAACGAAAATGTTCTTCCACAAACTTCATGTATTCCTAGGCACTTTTTGTTTGTGGAATAGTACTCTTAATGTTGTTAGCAACAATCATTCACATGAACATAAGACTCAATCTGTTAGAGAGCTCCCGTAATTTATGAAAAGACTTCTCATCCTCACTGCTCTTATAAGTAATGACAATAGGTTTGTCATTCGGTAGAGTCAAGTCAAGATCCATCACACCTAAGTGGAACTAGACTTGTTCATGCCATTTGGAGAAGTTCAATCCATTGAACACATTAACAAACAAAGCATGTGAATGAAGAGGAATGACTGCAAATAGATATACATGCTCACAAATTAGAAAATAATGTGAATTTAATAAAACGATAAAAATACATCATAATTCTCCTTTGGGTAGATACTACGACACACTATCATAATTTAAACACCATTTTAAAAATCTTTAATAGACAATTAAATATTTTTCATATACGACATCTTTGGATATACAATATATGTTTGATTGAAAATATTAATTTACCTCATAATATTCACTATTCGTAGAACGATTAATTCACCTTTGGGTAAATTCTTAAGTTCTAGCAATAGTGAAAGTCAATTTATCTATTTATTTTCAATATAGGTATTTCATTAACTTTCATAGATAATTAATGACAATTTTATGAATACATATTTTTCTTAACCATACTAGTTTTGGCCACTTTGGTAACTAACAAACTATATAAATGCAAATGCACACATAATATCATAAAATTTTGTGCATGCGAATAATTTTAATTTATACATTTTAGTTTGATCACTTTGGTGACTAACAAACTATAGAAACATGATACATGCATCAAGTGATCATAAATATCATATGTGACGTTAATTTTTCTAGTTTGACCACTTTGGTGACTAACAAACTATATAAATACAAAGCACACATAATATAATAAAATTTTGTGATTGTGAATAATTTTATACATTTTAGTTTGGCCACTTTGGTGACTTACAAACTATAGAAACATAAAACATGCATCAAGTGATCATAAATATTATATGTGTACACGTTAATTTCTCTAGTTTGACCACTTCGGTGACTAAAAAATTATTTTGCACTAAGTACACATTATTTATTACTTAATATAGTGATCACTTTAATTTATTACATAATGTAAAATAAAACATAATTATTACATTATAGGAAAAATTATTCTATGGTATACAAATTCACATATTTTTACACAGTATCTCATCAAAGATCATATTCTGCAGACTTATAAAGTGAGAAATCTAGAATTTATGCGGAGTATGCTAATTTGCGTGCACACATTGTTCAAAAACAAGGAGAAAGAATTGGAAGGAAATTCTTCAGTAGAATGGTGCACTTGACACCTTACTGATGATAGGCACAATGTAGGAGAAACAAGATAAGTAACTCGGCCAGACATACTACATTAACGAAGAAAATAATTTCTCATAATTAATATGCAAACAGATCGAGGGATTTTGCTGACAAGGGATGAGTACAAAAGTGTAGCAGAAGTGGTTCAAGAATTGCAATGTTTTTGTGTGGATGAATACACAATTTTTATTTATTTTATATACGAAGATTATATGTTCAAACAATCCAAGCTCTAATGCCACATGTAAGATTAAATACTTTAATACGCATCAGGATATTGAACACAATAATCTTACATAGAGATCGTTAGGGGAACATACCTGAAGACATCATCACAGAGAGAAGCAGAAGCGCTAATCGTAAATTGGTTTCTACCTCCTTGCCCTAAGCCTTACGTTACCACAGCTGTCAGCGATGAAATTATTGTAGAGAATATGTGGTGACCCTAATGGGTGGAGGGAGGACCAATTTATAGAGGTTATGACTTAATCTGGTACGTCCATCAAGTAACCAATGTATGGACGAGACCTAATCTTCATTAAATATTATTTATGGTATTACTTGGGTCATAAGTAAACTTGGGCAATAAGTAAGAAATTATTCTTACAATTTATACTCGATTTGTTCAGAAATTACTCATTATTCAACCTTAATGATACCAATATAATATATGATACTGATTTAGTATCAGTTAAGTGAAAATTATCAGCCTTAATGAAGGGGGTATGAGCTGTAATTATTTATGAGAGAATATGTATTTCTTGAATTACTTTGGATTTGGGTATGGACATATAATTATTTGGGAGAAGGCATAGATTCCCTCCTAAACTTGTCCCGAAAAGTCAGTTACACGCGTAAACTATCACGATGACCTATTACACATCTTTACTACTCAAAAGTGAATTTATTACCATCCTGAGACGTGTAACACCACTCTCACATTATGTGGTGTATTACACACGCTGCCATATCAGCGCTACATCACCGCCATGTCATAAATTATAATTTTTTTCTTTTCTTTTATTAATTTATTAACTTTCTTTTGTTAACTATATTTTACTATAATTAATTCCTAATTAATTATTTTAATTCTCTAATAATTATATCTTCTTCATCACTAAATCTCACTCATTTAAATTCTCATTTTATCGGAAAAATCATATCCAACCACTTTCACTATTGATTTTGTTCTTCACCACCACTATATCACCTTCAATTCTTCTTTTTCTTTGTCACCCAACACCAAATATCACCACCACCATTATTAATATCGATTCTTTCTTCTTCATCATCTTCAATTACCTCTTTTAATTTTTGTACCTGCCACCCATCATCACCAAACCCATAAAGCGTCTATCACCACCAAATCCAAAAATTGATCAACAACCAAAATTTCTTTAACAAAGTAAAAAAAAAATGTAAATGATAGAAATAATCAACCGAAACTTTTCTAGATCTATAAGAATTAACCTAACTGCGAATCAAAGAAAAATTGTGCTTTAAGATTGTGATAAAAAAAATTAAAGAAGTGTGATGAGAATAAAGAATGAAGAAGAGGAGGACAGTGGGTGGGGTGTGAAGAAGAAGTGTGGGGTGTGGGGGTGGAAAAGAGGATTCTAACTTCTTCTTTTTTACTTTAATTTCAAACTGACGCACCTATTTTTTTATTTTTGTTTTATTTTTTTTGCCACGTTAGTTTTAGGGGATAAGAAAATTCACTTTTGAGTAGTATAAGTGTGTAATAAGTCATTATGATAGTTTTAGTGTGTAACCGACTTATTGAGACAAATTCAAGGGGGAATTTATTCCATTTCCCTATTCGGGTAGTGTTTGTACTTTGTTGTAAGAGTTTGGCTTGTTAACCTTTGCAGGCTCGGTGACATTGCTAGTTCTGTATTGACTTTAACTATTTTGAAGAATGACAACAATACTTGCCAAATGCCAATGATATCAGCTTACAATGATTACGTGATTTAGTAAGGTGTAGATATATTTTAGTAATTAATCATTAGGTGTTCATGTGCAAACATATGTCATTCATCAATTTATTTGGTACACACTGGGTGACGGTAAGTTTTTACACGTCCCATAGATGGCATAATAACATCAAGATAAAACTGAAACCATCTGTACAGTACATAATGTAGTTCAACCCCGAGGAATGGAACCTAATAATACAATATAACTATAAGCTCTATCAACAGGCATCACTCATCAGTATATACAGAAAACTTGATACACAACAACACACCTCTAGCTAGCATTACAAATAGCAAAGCAGACTACTCGTAAATCGCTTTATTCCCTTCTTACCCTTCAGCTGGTTTGGGCATGTGTTCTTTTGTATACACGCGGTGTCGCCTTTCTCTCCCATATATGACCCAGAATGTAAGGGAAAGCAATACTGCTAAACCAACCATCACCAGTCCAATGTAAACCCATTTGCTATAACGCTGAAGTCCGGGGCAGTATATGCTATATATATCTCCAAATGTTTGTCTAACAAAATCACAATCTTCTAGATCAACCAGGAAAGGACCATAATGGTACAATCCAAAGCTCACATTTACAGCAGCTGCCATCTGGCCGTAGATGACCGGAGTCAGACGGCCAGTTGTGGAACAAGTGCCACTAGGGGAAACTTGACAGACATAATTATCCCATACCTGCATGATAGAAAAACTTTAAAAGGTTGTAATAACTCTCCATTTTAGCAAAGGAATTTGAGGCAACTCCTTCAAAAGTATTACATGTGGGGGATATAGAGAAATATGTTTTGAAGTAATTTCAACTTTTCAGGAAGAAGTTTTCATATATGTACCTTTGTAGCATTGCTCAAGTCCACTTCACCAGGGCTACAGGATCTATCAGTCAAATCCGAGTAAAACGGATTGCAAAGGATTGGCAGTTTTGGTCCAGACTGATTGTAGTACAAAGGACGAAAGCTGGGGGAGAAGTTGTTATTGGAAATATTAGTAATGACCTGGTTAACAACATCGACCAGCTTAGAAGTGACTTCTTTGCTTTTTGTAAGGGTCTCTTGTGCAGTGGCATTGTCCACACACGGCAAGATATCATCTAAAGCAGTATGAGCAAGAGGGTGTTGGACCCATTGATTCATTGCTACACAAGTGTCTGCAGTCACACTGACATATCAAACACAAAACAATTAGACATGTTTCACAAACTACATTTATAAATCAAGACTGATGTTAATAAGGAACGGACAAAGATGTGACTTAGAGGCTCCCAGTAAACAGGGAAGACACAAATTCCCAACAGATTAGAGAGTTTCAAATCTCTACACATGTTGATCACTCAATAATGAGACTCCTAGCAGTCAATGTTCGACAATTTTAGTACTCCATCTGTTTCAAAAAGAATGACCTACTTTCCTTTTTAGTCTGTTTCAAAAAGAATGACCTCTTTTATTTTTTGGTAACATTTTAATTTCAGCTTTCCACGTGGCATGTTTAAGGCTACAAGATTAAAGGGCAATTTTGTACATTTGACATAACTTTAATTTAGGACCACAAGATTCAAAAGTCTTCTTTATTTTCTTAAACTTCGTGCCAAGTCAAATTAGGCAACTCTTTTTGAAACGGAGGGAGTTCTATTTTAGTAATTATGACCAGAGTGGGTATCAAGAAGCACCAGCTAGAAGTATAACCAAAACAGGCATCTAAAATGATTCAATCAAAGGAAAAATACATAAGTTGCATCTTGTAGTTGTCCAGAAAAAGTCATTTACACACTTTTAACTTTACGGGCTACCTTTTACTCCCACCCACCCACCCCACAACTCTT
>NW_006238996.1:1486086-1495989 GCF_000226075.1 Solanum tuberosum | reverse complement strand
ACTCCCACCCACCCACCCCACAATTCTTGTTTGAAGTGGAATTAATATCTCCCTAAAATGACACAACCAGATTTTGTCCTAGACTTGTATACACACACGGACATGTGTCATTTGAACCTTTTTCATATTTTCTCTTTTTTTTAGTCAAACCCTCCCTAGTTCTGTTACCTCCTCTCTCCTCTTTTTTCTCCATTCTCTCCCCAATCTTCATAGGAAATTCCATGTTTTTCGACCAACAGGTAAAAAAACTGATCAGAACACCTAATACATGCTACACCACACAGAATAAGTCACCTAATTCTAAGAATGGAAAGCATAAGAAAATTCATCTTATTCCATTAAATCATTTTAGCCAATAATATATCACAGCTATAAAAATTCAGAAAACTCATGCACACCCTTAAGGAAATAGATTAAAATACAAGACAATGGCAGATTTAAAATACAAACATAATAGGTTTCATTCATCAAATTTGTTTTTGGGCCCATTTCGGTACTTAATTACTAAGTAAATCACAATTTTCAATTTCAACAGGCAATATATATTTCCAACCAGAAAATCCAGCATATGATAGAAATTAACAGCTGTAGCAGATTCTAAGTTGTTGGCTCTCGAATCAGTGTATTTTACTGGAGTAGTTCACGGATGGAAGTTGTAAAAACTGGTGTTGGATTGTTTTCTCTATTGGCTTTACTTCTATGCGTATTTCATACCTTTCAGGACGGTGAGCTTCTCTGCCTAAAAAAAGAAATGGTGGCACTAGCCGTGGTGGAAGTTTGGTGGTTCTGATGAAAACAAAAAAGAAAAATAGACCCAAAAAAAAGGGAAATACAAAAAACATAGTACAGATAAAATTGATTCTTGCTAGTTCTGTGGCTTCTCAGCATGAAAATGGACATGGTGGAAATTTGGTGGGTCTAACAGAACAAAGAAAGTGAAAGAGAACAGAAGGAAAACAAAGAAGAAAGTGAAAAAGAAAACCAATTGAAGATTGGCACCTCAACAATTTAATCAGCTTTCAGCACTTTTTATGTCTCTCAAGCTCTTTCAAGAATTTGAACACACTTTCTCTGCCACATCATCATTCATGAGGATATTAATTCAACTTCAAACAATAATATCTAAAGCCTGGCTGGCTAGCCTCAGCTGAGACCAGCAGTTTTATGTTGATGATGGCTGCAGAAATGCAGAACTAAGCTGAATCTAACATCACATTGAAGATAACTTTGGATATACTTTCAGGGATAAAACAGCAGAACCAATCACTTGAAGCTGAACCCACAATGAGAAGATTTTCCACACACAAGAAAAAACGTGGTCTAGTTCTTACTAACTTAGAACAACAGCACATGGTGAGAAGTAAAATACAGAACAGGACTTACTTGTGGAGAACAAGAAATATGCCACACAAAATTAAAGTCCCGGTGACAAGAATCCATCCAAATATCACCAAGCTGCACAAAATAGAACAACAGAACATACGTTTAAACAGAAGAGCAGAGCCAAGGGAACAAAATACAAGAAAGAAAGAACATCCTAGTAATATAAAATGTTCACTTACATATAAACGAAAGCCTGCATCCCGAAAATTGAAAGTACTGGAAGGAGAAAAGAAAACAGAGAAAATTTATTAGTACAAATTAATTATTACACTCAGAATTCTAATGCAATGATCACCTTACCAAATCCCAGAAATGTCAAAAGAAGCATGATGGCTGATAGAATAATAAGAGCCAATCTCCTGCATAATTATTACCACCGGCATTTTAGAATACAAAACAGCAAAGGAATATGTGTGTTTGGTGGATTGAAGTGCAACTAGATAAGCAAGAACATAGCAAAGTATCTCTCAGATTGCTGAGTTAGAACTATTCCAATGGAAAGAACAAAGATGAGACACAAAAGAAGTTGACAAGCTAAAACTATCATACACAAGATTTAAAGACAACAACAAACCCGGTGAAATCCCACAAGTAGGGTTTGGGGAGGGAGGTGTGCACAGCCTTACGTCTCCCTTGTGAAGGTAGAGAGGTTGTTTTTGATAAACCCTCAGCTCAAGTAAAGCATCACAAACAACAAGTATGTAAAGTAAAAACAATGAAGAAGAGAATTATACCAACAACCAATAATACGATTACTGAAGCAAAGGAAAATGTAATATTAAAATCAAAGAATACGCTAGTAGGAGAGTAATACTAATAACACTTAAAAGGCACGCTCAACTACCTACTAACCTTCTACCCTAATACTCGACATTCATATCTTCCTATCTAGGGCCATGTTCTCAATAAGCTGTAGAAGTGCCATGTCTTGTTTAATCATCTCTCCTCAAAACTTCTTCGGCCTACCTCTACCTCTTCTTATATCCACTATAGCCAACCTCTTATAGCTCCTCACTGGGACATCTATGCATCTTCTACTCACATGCCCAAACCTTCTCAATCTAGCCTCCCTCATCTTGTCCACCATGAAGGTCACTCCTACCTTGTCCCAGAAAGCTTCGTTTCTGATCCTATCTCTCCTACATCCATCTCAACATTCTTATTTCTGCTACTTGCATCCTCTTGACGTGTGAGTTCTTGATCGGACAACACTCCACCTCATACATCATAGTTGGTCTAACCACCACTTATAAACTTACTTTAAAGACATGACCCGCAAAATAAATGCTTAGAATAGATGAACTTAAATAGTTTTGAATGGAAGAAAGGACAAAGTTGATCCATAAGGCAGACCCATAGAAGTACGAGAACTCGACTCAATTGTGTAAGTTCTACAGATATAAATTGCAAAGAACAAGCTTGTAATGACATTCACTTACACAGACTCTACCAAACCAGCTATGTCATCTTTATTGTCTTCTGTTTTACTGGCAAGGGTATTAGCAGAAGAATTAATTTTGGTTTGGATGCGGTCTATGTCTGTTTGGACTGATCCAGGAAGCAAAACTTGATCCACAGCAATAAGTTTGGCTGCAGCAAGATAACCTGAGACGTTTCTGAGACTGTCAGCGGTGGTATTTGCCTGATGAACCACATAATCCAACGTGTTAACTGTACTGCTGTGAAACTTTCCCTGTCCAATGTACAAAATGATACATCCAACACTGCACAAGGAACAAAATATGCAAGTTACAAAATGGACACATCAGAACAGAGAGAACGGGAATGTGACGTGTATGTTTGCAAGTGAGCAGTTGAGCAAAGTGGCAGTATCCGTAATGGAAGAGCAGATATCAATTTTGTGTACACAGCCATAAGAATTTGTATATGCTAGGTGGAGAGAGAAAGAGAAAGAGGAAGAATACACTGCAGTAATGGTAAAAAGTATGAGGAGTATGAGGGACAGAGCATAAGCTATTCGGGAGTAGCCATAAGGAACTCTTCTACAGCAACAGTAGCAGAGACAGATGAACAACAAGCACAGCGCGAAGATCACAAACCAGATCAGCGCAACGACAAAGAATGGAGCTGCAGTGAAAGCCACAGACTGCACATAAACAAATATAACATAAGAAACAATTGAACCCATAGATTGTATGCAAATAATTCTTTTAAGGAGGACAACCGAGTATATACTTCATTGCCTAAAGGAATAATGAGAATGCACAGACAAGTATAGATTGTCTGACAACTTTTTTAAAGTACATATACAAGATTTTATTTGTCGAAAGTAAAGATTGGAATCCCATTTATAAAAGGTGATGAAACATTTGCAATACGAAAATTTGCTCTCTGCATGAATTTTGTTGACACAAATGCAATTTTAAGTTGTCACATAACACCTTATATAGCATCATTGAGCATGGACTAAATCTTTAATCATACTGAATACTGATAAGCAAAACTAAAGTTCAAGTCACTGAAGAGCATCTCTTTTCGGAGATGCAACTACATACTTCTCTCTGATCAATCAAATGATAATGACTTTAATCTTTGAAATGTATCAGGACGAGAATGATACTAGATAGCAATCTCTCTGCTGCTGGTTTATAGAATCTTGTGACATATATCAAATTACTGTCCAATTTCAGGTAAAGTATCTGCATTCTGGAGACCAAATGAGAACCTCCATTACAAGTCATGTAGTCCATCATTGAAAATTATGGTGGTAATATAACTCATGACACTCGTCAGAGTAGTGGAAAGAAAATTTTCCAAAGACAATTGCCTGGACCATTTTACCATTCCCAAATTAGGCAAAATCTTAGTCATGACTAGAGTAACGAAGACCCTGCGACTTGAAATGGTCTGCAATTTGGCTCCAAAAGCAAAAGATTCATGTCTGACTCCATATATTTGGCAAACATGATAAGATGGAAGAAAAATACATAAAGTCAATCAAAGGGTCAGGGTTAATGGAGCAGTTAGTATTTTTTTTTTCTTAGACCTTAGTTTGGTTGGAGAAGTATAGAGGAAATGAGAATCTTATTGTTCTGAAATCATATTTAAATACAGAAGTGTAGAATTTTTACATTTTTTTTTTCTTTTTCCCTTTCCTCTTATCTATACAACCCAAGAAAAGATTTGTAAAACTTTTCAAACTAGCCTTCCATGATTTGTAAATAAGTTTGAAACAAAGATTTGATATCACTAAATTAATACTAGTATATTTTTCCTGTAGAGAAAGAAAAATTTGAACTTAAGTTTACATTCCAAGGGCAGAGTAGGTGGTGATTTTATGTGTGAATTCCAAAATTAGAGCAATTAATGCTGTCTTCACAGCAACAGAGATGTTACTACTAGTTGCAAGGTTGTGTTCCTTAAATTGGGTTAGAAAAGAGATTTAGAAATAAAAGGTTGAATACTTACAGCCCAGTAATGGCGGTTACTGATATTCCAGCCTCCAGTATATCTTTTGAAATTGTTAAGAGGATCTTTTCTATATGTTCTCTTAGCAGCCAAGATAAGTGATGAGTTCAATGGAGGTTCATCTTCAGTAAGCAACCTTTTTGTCCCCCATGAAACCAACACATCATTTTCATTCCTAATTTCACCTTAAAAGGAAACAACCCATTTATCGGCACAAACAGAAAAAAGAAATAAAGAAGGAAAGTGCAATCTTAGAATACCTGAAATGGATGTAGTTTGAAAGGAAGGAAAATCAAAGTCAGATCCTGCCAGGGCAAGGGTGACACAAGACAAAATGAAGAAAACAGTTACAAGACAAAATGGCAATGACGTTTTACACAACATTGTAATTCCAATTGTTTTCTGGGGAAAAGCTAATGTTAATATCAACCAAATCTGATAGAGGGAAGAGGAAAGTAACTGTTTCAATCAACAAACATAGATATTAGATAGAGAGCAAATGTCGTAATACAAAATTGATATTGAAGCAAAGCCTAAAGCAAGGAAATGTATGTACGAGATATTTAATGCCCAAAAACTTGCATTTCATTCTCTTTCTAATTTTATTTCCTCATTTCCCTTTATTTTTGCTTCACCCTACTACTATACTTGGGTGCGGACCAACCAGTCCATTATGAGTCCATTTGTTTTTTGTTTTTTTTTAAAAAAGTTTAAGAATGGATCTGAAATTTTTTGAATGAATTCGATTTGTAGGAAATTCTTAACGATACTTAGATTTATTTAGTACGTTATAAAAATCACGTCGCCTATCACTCCCCTCGTTGCACGGCTTGCTCTCTCTACAAATTTCTTTTTCTTTTTTCTCAACCAAATATCATTTTTTTTCCTCTTGAATTGATAAGTTTTCATAATCTTTATAAGTATTTTTTTATATTAACTCAAAAAAATAAAATTGGTATAATAATTTTTGTCAAAAACTCTTGTTGCAATAGTATTTTCGGGCGTATTGATGTATATCAAGAAATTCAAGGTTTTTGAGTGAAAAAATAGTATTACTGATTAAAAAACAACAACTATGTATACATATTTGAGGTCTCTTACAAAAAAATTGTTTTAGGCCATTAATTTTATCGAGACACTTTGATCATCAAACCGTTTGTGAGATTACCTAGATTTATTATTGTGATTACACTATTCTGATGCCTAGTAATGAGTGAGACGTGTACATAAAGGTTAGTATTATTAAATAATTTTTTTTATTTTACTGCAAAAAAAGGTTTGATGTTCCTATTTAAAATATCCAAAAGCAAAGACATTGAACACTTCACCTCTACCCTTTTTCAGATTTGTGTACAAAACTTTTTGAAGTTTCTACTACAATAAGAGTTCATGGTTGGAGTCCAAGTTGTACCTATCCCGTCCTGGTTTCTCTTCTCTATCTACTAATAATTCTTTATCTCAATCTTCAGTTGCAACTGAAAGAAAAGTTTTGGAGAAAAAAAAAATATCTTCGTCTCAATTGGAAATTGATGAGAAGATGAGTATTGTTTTGGAGTTATTGATTAAAAAATAGTACACCTAATTTTGAAAAACGTAAAAAAATAATTAGATGAACTTGGATGGGAAGAACCGTTATACAATATAGTTGTTAGTATATTTTGTGAAAGTGACAGCTACAAAAAAATCATGAATGATCCTAGAGGTTAACAAGTTAGAGAATTGAATTAAAGTCATCGAAAAAAAACTATCAGATATTTAATTTTTCTGATTATCTAGAAAATATGTCACACATTGATGATGTAAAACTTTCCTTATTATTTTTCGAATAGAATCTATCATACTTGTTAAACTTTTTGATATTATATTTGTCACGACTCGATTTCTCGAGTGACAATCAACCCAGGCCGCCCATCCAGACAATCCACTTCCAGGGGCGTAATCCTCCCAACTAGCATGAGTGATACGGGGGAGTGTCAATTCCAAGAGAATTTCAGATATCCAGGCCACCTAGCAAGCCAGTCAACTCCCAAGGGCATCCGCCCATCTAGTAAGAGTGTCTGAGGGCTTATCGACTCTGAAAAGGATCTCATGTAGGCTCCAAGCCACCATGGATCAACGTCCACCCTCAAAGACATCACAAAAGGCTACAAGCCTGAAGTGCTCCAATCCCGAGAAAGCACACAACCTCCAGAACACATTGAAGTCGTAGAAGTAGGGGAGACAAGACAGAAGGACCAACAAGCTGCGCAAATGCCTAAACTAAGCCTCATACTATCAGACTCAATTTTTCTATTCCAGTCTACAAGGACCTAGTCCATCCAAATGATGTCGGAGACATACCGAAGTCACAAAGTTCACAAGTCTAAGGCAACACTAATCTATCCTCGACTTAGGCCAAACATGCTTCAAGAAACACGTAGTAAAACAAGTAGATCACATAGCATTCAACAACACACGTACAACCCTAGATAATTATGGTACTACCCTCAGAATAGTAGTGATCAACCGTAAATTGTGTTTTCTAAGAGAAAACTAGGAATAACTAGGTACCTGCCATCAATTCACACTAATCATCATGAATTTATATATTCATACTCAATCTAATTAGAAAAGAAGTTGTAGCGTACCTATAGGTTGAACACTCGCGTTCTAAATCATAAGGCCAGAGCCTTTCCCTTCCGAACAACCTCTATGATGTCACACTATCAAGAATATGATCGCAACGTCAATACAGTCATAGAGAAACTAAAATCATCCAAAACGAAGACGAACTAATTTTTAAAGTCAAACAGGAATCGTGGGATCCGTGTTGAAAATTTAGGAATTTCTTCGTCAAAAGGTCCTGAACTATTCCTTGAACTTGTGTCCCAAAATAGGACACAATTTGTTGCCTAAAACAGCGTAAACAACAACACACAACGAAAACCAAATTTAAAAGAGAAGGAGAACAACTTTTGCGCCAAATTTACATCTAATGAAGTGTCACCAACACAATCCAATCATTGTACCACATAGCCCCGACAATTACAAGAGTGTGGGAATTCAAATCACAAAAACTAGAGCTAAAACCAAGGAGAAATCACAATCATACCAAGGTTGGTCGCGACTTTAAATAAGAAGGCCATGTTGGTGGCCTTCGTGACCGCGAGGCCAGCCGGACACTCACGAATGCAGCCACCTGCACATGAATGCGCACGCCAGCTGTTTGCGAACGTGAGGGCCTCAGCTGACAGTAAAGTGCAAGGCCTCCAAAACTTCGACGGGGTGTCCGGGACTCATTTGGAATCTCGTGCACACAATAGAACTTGCTACCCAGTCAGATTCGGTATTACGGACTCAACGGAACCATCGAAACTTTTATCCGAGGTCGTTTCAATAAAAAGTAGGTCCCTCACCCAATTTCCATTTTAAGCCAAAATTCACGAAGGGTCTCAGAATCAACTGGGAAGCCTCGGGACCTAAACGAAGGGTTGTTCTAGACCAAACTCAATGTTTCGGAGCTAACCACGCTGACCAAATTCTCATCCCATTTCGTTTACTCGGAAATGTTGACTAAAGCCAAATGTAGGCCTTAACTTGAAAGTTAAAACGCCTAATCGCACAGACTCGCACTGAAAGCCTCGGGAGTCGTGCCAACTATATAACTAGCCTAAAATGACCCTTCTGGAGCTAATGAAATCATCATAATGGGATTCTGAGGTCATCTTTTTGATCTTCTGATAAAAATGACCATTCAAGGTTCAAAAGCTCCAAAATATTAAAACTTGCATAAAAACCAAATGAATGACTAGGTGACCGAACTCTCAGTTCCAGCAAGTCATAAATGACTTTGTATCGCTACAGGAAAGCTCTAAACGATAAACAGGAGGCATAAACACAGAAATGACCTGAGGTCATTACAATATTATGCATATAATTTTTATTAGTGATATTTTTTCTCATTATAAAAAAATTGTTTATGTAGAACTCTTAAAAAAATCACGTAACAATACTTTTTATATCGATACATAATTTAATTTGCATATCATATAATTTAATTTTTTAATATAAACATTTAAAAGTTTTTTTTTTATCAAAAAATAATATTTTGTTGTTGAAATGAATTTTTTATACTATTTATTTTATATCATGTTTAATTAGATATGAAAATTCAGCTATTGAAAAGAAATTGTCTTACTTATTTAGTGTTCAGATCTAGAGAGCATATTTGAATATTCAAATGTGTATTCTGATCTTAATGCACATCTTAATATTCATATGCTTATTTAGATTTAGACGCTTATTTAGATTCAGACATCGTAATCTTGATGCAAATAAATAGGGCCTTAACTATATCCTTTTTTAATTTCATACCTAAACTATTGAGAGTGTGAGTTTAATACTTATACTATTATTCATTAGTTTCATAAATACAGCTCAGTGGATTTGTGTAATACACTATGTTTTATTTTATTTTTAAAAAACCTTGTCACATGACATTCCACATGGACGAAATATTTCACCTTAACAAAAATTAAATAAACTATTAGTATTAGTTAAAAGTTAAAGATCACTATCTCCAAAAATAAATTATTTTTTTTAAAAAAAATTAAAACAAATAAACGAATCTTAATTCACCCCCCCCCCACACACAAAAACAACTACCCACTCCTTCCCAATTTTTCTTAGCTAATATTTTTATTGTTTAAAAAATTTTAAAAATTCTACCCCATCTCATCTATCCCTCCGCTCTCAATTTTTATATATTTTTCTCGTTTTCTGTTAGATATAAATACATATGTTTTTAGGATTTTTTTTTTACTTGCGTATGGAATATAATAGAAACGAAAATTTTATTTTAGAAAAACCTTGTTGAAAGAAAATACTTTCCTAAAAACATATGTACATATCTAAAACGAAATGAGAAAAATGAAAAAAAAAATTGAGACGGAGGATTAGGTGGGGTGGGGTAGGAACTTTTAAAAAGAATAAAAATAACATCTAAATTTTGTTTTGAAAGGAGAGGGGGAGAGGGGTTGGAGATGAAGTAAGAATTTTTGTTAAAATTTTTATGAAAGAAGATTTAAAAGTTAAAAGGGGGGGGGGGGGGTG
>NW_006238996.1:1475599-1485915 GCF_000226075.1 Solanum tuberosum | reverse complement strand
GTGGGGGGGGTGGGGGGGGGGGGGGTGGTGTTGGGGGTACGACACTAGTGCGGAGTGAGGTAAAAAAATATTTTAAATTATTTTTAAAAAAATATTATTATATTTTGGGATAATGATACTTTAATCTTTAATTTTTAACTAATTCGAATAATATATTAATTTTTATCAAGGTGGAATGTTTTGTCCAAGTGGTGTACCATGTGACAATTATTTTTTAAAATAAAAGAGAGAGTTAGTACACACCATCAAGAGAGTTTAGTAAAAGAGAGAGGTGTGTTTCGAGTGATAATTTGTGTATGAAACTTAAAAAAAAGAGATAGTTTAGATTTTTGTGTGTATCTATATATATATATATAATGAATTTATTTTTAAGACAGTGAAATATTAATAAAATAATACTTTATTACTTTCATTTTTTCTAAAGTTTGTTGTACTTCAACAAATTAAACCTCTTGAAAGAGTATTTTGATTTCTCTTTCTAATAATTTATTACTTTCATTTTTTCTAAAGTTTGTTGTACTTCAACAAATTAAACCTCTTGAAAGAGTATTTTGATTTCTCTTTCAAAAAATGTCAAACCATCCAAGTATACTTATATAAATTCCTTATAATTTGTAGTTTAATTTATATATATGTTGAAAATTGTTATGTGAAATTATATATATATATATATATATATATTAGTATTAACGTATCTTAAGTTTGTGTTTACTTTTGACCAAGTATTAGATAATATTTTATTTATCTCATTTACTGCTTTATTATATATTGACCAAGTCCCCTAATGTGGAGCATATCTAGGAGTAGTTGCCTGCAATTTAGCTTAAGTAAGTTGTAGTTCATGTATTTAAGATTACTTGCAGTTTTCAATAAGATTATCCTTTTGAGCTCCTTCTCATCTCAATCTTTATATGGTATTAGAGCTGCCATAAGCTTCACCGATTTAGATCCATTTCATTGTCTTAAGCTTTCTCATCTATGGCTCCAGTTATTGATGCTACTGCTGCTAACAGTTCTAAAATTTCTGCCACCACTCATGTAGTACAATTTAGCTCTGTTGCTTAGTTATCTATTAAACTATAAGGTAATCTCAATTTCTCCACTTGAAAAGCGCAACTTGTGATGCTACTAAATGGACATCAACTCATGGGATATATTGATGAAACCACAACTGCTCCATCACCTACTATAATCCAAAACGATCTTATTGTACCAAATTTCAAGTATCAGATTTGGTTCTCTCAAGATCAATTAATCCAACAAGAAATGATGTCATCTGTCGATCCTACAATTGCTCCGACTGTTGTAGCAACACCATATGCTAACAAAGCTGGAAACCCCTTCACACAGTTTACGCCAACAAAAGTCATACTCGCATCTTTAGCTTGCGAGATCAATTGCAAAATACCAAGAAGGCTTCCAAAACCATTACATAATACTTACAAGATGTTCGTTCTCTCTCTGATGCTCTCAAAGTTGCTAGTTCACCTGCCAATGAAGATGAACTTATTGTCAAAATTCTAAGTAGCCTCGGCCTCGAATATTGTGAAATCTCTACTGCGATACACAGACGAGACTCTTCTTTAAACTTTGAAGAATTTTTTCACAATCTCAAAGATCATGAGTTGTTCCTAAAACATTAAGATCTGAAAAAATCATTTTCGATGATCATGGCTGATATTTTCCACAAGTCCCACATGCCTCCAAAATTCAATGGGAACAATCCTCGCTTTAACAATTATCCATGAAAAATATCTCAATTTCGCTAATGAAATGTCAAGAATCACCAATTGAATTCCAACAATAAAAAAAAGGAGACAATCCAAACAATCTGTCAAATGCCATTTGTGCCAAAAGTTTGGTCACACAACAGATGTTTATCGCTCCTAGTCACACAATCACTTTGAAGCTAAGGCTCACTTTGTATCTGACATGCAATCATCTGGAAAATCTTGGGTTCTAGACTCTGGAGCAACTCGCCATGTCACTTCTAAACCTCACAACCTTCAAGAGTATACTGGAACTAAAGAAATATCTATGTGCGACGGTAAAACTATTCTTATTACTCATACTGGTTCAACTCTAATTCAGGCATCAAAAACTACTTTTAAGCTTTCTGACACACTTTGTGCTCTATCCATAAAAAAAATCTCAATTTTTTTGCTAAGTTTTGTCGAGATAACCTCATATCCATTGAATTCTTTCTTTTTACTTTTGTTGTGAAGGACTTGCATACTCCGAAGCCATTGGTACAAGGTCGGTATAAAAATGGGTTGTATGAGTGGCCTCATATGCAATCCAGCAAACCATCTGTTCACATTGCCTCCACACAAGCCCCATCTTAACTCTGGCACTGTCGATTGGGTCATCCCTACTCTAGAATTTTACATTTTATTCTGCAGAAGTTTTATTTTCCCGTTATTGCTAGCATAGAAAAGTTTAACCTTTGTAATGCTTGCTCTTCTAATAAATTATATTATATGCCATTTCAACGACTCACTTTGTCTAGTAATATTCCTTTCCAGATTACCTTTAGTGATTTATGGGGACCATCACTTGTTTTGTCACTTGACAAAAAAATAGTTTACTCTATTTTTGTTGACCAATACACCAAATATTCTTGGTTGTATACACTTAACCATAAAAGTGAGCTTACGTTAATATTTCCAATGTTTAATCCTTTAGTAGAAAATTTCTTCCAAACAAAAATTCCTTCACTTTACACGGACGGAGGGGGTGAGTTTATCGGTCTTCAGCTCTATCTTCAGAAACATGGCATTAATATTTAATTTCACCTCGCTATAGACCACAACATGTTGTCATAGTTGAATGTAGACATCGTCACATTCTTGAAACCACTAAAACCCTTCTTCATGAAGTATCCTTACCATATGATCTTTGATCATTTGCATGTCATTATGGATGTCTAACTTATTAACCGACTTGTCACTCATATCTTGAATAATGAGTTGTCCTACCAAAAATTATTTAGTCGATCTCCTGACTATACCATCTTAAAAGTTTTTGGTTGTCTTTGTTACCGCTGACTTAAATCTTATAGTAGAAATAAACTTGAGCCCCGGTCCACCCCATGTGTGTATTTAGGTATCTCTCAAACTCACCATGCTCATATCTGTCTTGACCCAGTTCAATCCAAAATTTTCATAAGTCGTGATGTATAATTGTTTGAAAATGAATTTCCTTTAAAAAAGTGTTCATTCATTTACGAAAATATACTTCCCTGTTAAGTTGGGAAGTTGTTGAATAAGACAAGTGCAGTCCAACAATAATTCAAACTCCCCTTCTCTCATTCCATAACTTATTTCAATCCCTATAGAGTTCAACTCTAACACTACCACCTCTTCCCTAGGTTATGCTCCAGCAACAACGACCAAGTACCAGCAGCTACAGAAACATCAGGTAATATGCAAATCCCATCTTCTTCTTCTTCACAACTTCCTTCCCTTTATTCTTCGCATGACACTGCTCCACATAAGCCATTGCTTACATATCAGAGATGCAAAAACACATCTATCAACTTACAACCCCAACAACCAATCACTACAAAAGAGGTTACTCCTTCACCCCTGCAATTCCATCAAATTTTAAATCCTCAAAACCAAGCAATTGATTCCTCTCCAGCTATACATGTTGCACCGATTCCTCCACTATCTTCAAATTAAATTGTCACTAAGTCCTAGAATAATATCTTCAAATTGAAAAGAAGAATATCTTTCCTCGCACAGTTGAATCATGCGCCTTTAACTTTCAACTAAGCCAATAAACATGAAGAATGGAGACATGCGATGAACGTAGAGTCTGTTCGTACAGCCTATTTCTTTAACAAGAAACCAGACTTGGGAACTCGTACCACGAGACGCATTCAAAAAATGTTGTGGACTGCAAATGGATGTATAGGATCAAGAGAAAGAAGTTGGTTCTATAGATCATTTCAAAGCTCTTCTAGTTGCAAAAGGGTTCTCACTGAGCCCAACTTAGATTTTCATGAGACATTTAGTCTTCTTGTCAAACCAACAACCATACAATTAGTGTTATCTATAACTTTGCAACAGAACTAGCCAATCCATCAACTTGATGTCAATAATGCTTTCCTACGGGGCAAAGTAGATGAAGAAGTTTTTATGTTTCAACACCGAGGTATCCCCAATTCATGATTTATGTTTGCAAACTCAAGAAGGCTATTTATGGTCTTAAACAGGCTCCACATGCTTGGTATAATGCTATGCATGAATATCTTCTTAAAATGGAATTTGTTAGAACAAAATGTGACACCTTTTTATTTGTATGAAAGCATCTGGTCGTAACTATTTATGTGTTTGTCTATGTAAATGACATCATAGTCATTGGAACTCATCTACCAGTGATTAAATTTGCCATCAGTTCCTTGGCAGAACGATTTTCATTGAAGGATCTTGGCTATCTGAACTATTTCTTGGGTGTTGACGCTAAGCATGTTCGAGATGATCTCATTCTTTCTCAATCCAAATATATTCCAGACATCCTTTCTGAATTGGATATGGACAATGCTAAAGGTGTTTTTACTCCCATGTGTTCCACTGTCCTACTTCGAGTAGCTAATGGTTCTCCACCTACTGATGCCATACGCTACCAACGCACCCTTGGCGAATTGTAGTATTTGTCACTTACTCGGGCTGACATTTCTTATACAATCAATAAATTGTCAGAATTTATGCATGATTCAATTGATGGACATTGGAAAGCAATTAAAAGAGTTCACTAATATCTCAAAGAAGCTAGAAGTTTATCACTTCGTATCTCTGACTCTAATCTATATATGTATGATGATGCGGATTGGGCTGGTGATCCAAATGACATAATCTCTACTTCAGGTTACATTCTTTTCTTTGTACCAAATCCAGTCAGTTGGTCGTCAAAAAAGCAACATTTTGTGGCTTGTCATCCACAAAGGCCGAGTATAAATCAGTCGCCAATGCACTTGCAGAGCTCACTTGGGTGCAAAACTTACTTATTTGTCACCATTCCGAAGACACCAACAATCTACTGTGAAAATGTTGGAGTTACTTATTTCTCACAACCGATGTTTCACACTCGTATAAAACATGTTGTTGTAGATTTTGCATATGTATGTGACCAGGTTCAAGTTCATCGAGTTCAAGATTCTCATACTCATGCTTGTGATCAACTTGATGCTACCTTCACCAAGCCACAACCTAAATTAACCTTTACTACATGTTGTTCCAAGTAAGGCATTGTTACACATACCTAACTTGAAGAGGTGTATTAATGTATCTTAAGTTTATGTTTACTTTTTGTTATGCTCCGAGCTACCCCCGAGACGCGGACACGGGACCTAGGATCACAAGTGACCCCGAGTTAACCCTGCTGGCATAATCATGAGCATACTAAAGATAAACTGAGAAATAAAACTGATGTGGAAGCTAATCATAAATAAATCTGAAATGATGGGGAAATACCCATATACTAAAACTAAATATCAAATCCATGAAAGCTTAATACAAAAGAAACATCAAACTCAAATACTAAGCTGAATCTAACTATGTCTGAAAATAGCCTCTAACTGACTAGAAGTGCTGGGACATGCCCCAGCTAAGTCTAGCAAAACTGAAACTAAAACAATGAAAACTGAAAGATAACATAACTATTGTCCTCGAAGAATGTTGGACTCACGACTGATGTTGCTGAACTGGAGATCGGGAACCTATCTAAGCGTGATCTGGATGCTGAGAATCTGAACCTACATCACAAGAAGATGTAGCGCAGAGTATCCATCAGTACTTGAAAGGTACTGAGCATGCATGATAGAGTAAAACTGAAATAAACATATAACTGAACAAGCAATAAAGCAAGAGTATAATCTAAACATGATATAGATATTGAATACTGAGCTAACTGAATGCAATGACCAAATTTAGACATGTTGATGCTGAATAATGATTATACTGAAATGTGGTCAATGCAATGGAGTCTGACTGAACTGTGGGAGCTACTAATAACCGATAATAAAACCATATAAGCTAAATGTGGAGTCCGATGTATACGCCCCATCGAGAGGACCCAATACACCCGGCCAAAGGTGTAGAGGAATGCTGGTGTGATCACTAAAACGATGCCCACACAGGGGACTTACAACCTATGTGGCTCATAGTTCTGGGACTATATGGGTGACTGACCCTAGTCCAACTCGGTATTCTGCTACTCCCAATAGATTAAATGATTAACACATTATGACTGAATTTCTGTAATATACTGGATAGCTCAAAACTGAATTACAAACTGAGAATGCACATTAATATACTGATAATGACACATTCAAGACTGAGGCATGTAGAGCTGAAATACTGAAATATCTGACCTAACATGTGTAATTAAAGAACTAACGAAATACCTTGCTAGGGTTCTGAAATTCATGCAATAAATAAAGAAATAACATGATAATCTGATTTGGAACATTTAAATAACTAATTCATGTTAATCTGCTATAGTTCTAGAAACCCTATGTTTAAATAATAATAGGGAATCAAGAATCTGACTGAAATCTAGGGACCTAATGGGAGAAAGGAACCCACTAGTGAAATCCCACATACTTGATGACGAATTCCATGAAGAAATCCTTTTATTTTAGGGCTGGAACCGGAGGAAACTTGCTGCGTTCTTCGAAGGGTTTGGGTCTCCTCTTTCTCCTCTTTTGCTTCTAATTTTCTAAGTTTTGATGAAAGATTAAGATCTAGTTATGTTTCTAGGCTAAAATTGACCAAAACCACGTAGTTTAGGTTTAGGGGGCTACTGGTTAGGTTTCACGGACTCCCCCACGATCCGTCTTCAGGACCACAGACTATGAATGTCCCCGTGGTCCTTACTTGGGCGAGGGGTGTCTGAGGGCTAGGCTAAGGAGGCTACTATCTAGACGTCACAGATTCCACCACGGCCCGTCGTCAAGGCCACGGACCGTGAAAGTGCCCATGGTCTGACGTCTGGGCCTGGTGACTTCTAAGTCATTACCACGGGGAGGTCAACAGACCGTGGACCCTATCACGGTCCGTGAACCCTTACGTGGTTCACTTCTTCAGGTAGTTTTCTATATTTTTTTAGGTATGATTTTCGAGGTGTTACAATATCTCCCCCTTGGGATTTGTCGTCCTCGAATGAAGACTAAACTAATTAAAATGGAGGGGATGAGCTGCAATCCTACCACTAAACACTGGAAGCTGATTTATGACTGAACTAAGTTCCAAAAACATGCAAATACGCTGAAAAATGCAAGTACAGACTGAAGGAACATGATACTAAGACTGATTCTACGCATGGATGACTGAAAAACTGAAAAGGAACTATTACCTCAAGTTGGAGTGGAATCGAACGGAAATAGATGAGGATACTTGGACTTCATGGCTGCTTCTGCTTCCCAAGTAGCTCCCTCTACGGATTGACTCCTCCACAAAACCTTGACTAAAGCGACTTCTTTGTTTCTCAACCTTCTAACCTGACGATCAAGAATCTCAATTGGTACATCCTCTTACGAAAGACTATCTTTCACGGCCATACTTTCTAATGGCACTACGGATGCTGGATCACCCACACACTTCTTCAATAAGTGAAATGTGAAAGACTGGATGCATTGCTGCTAACTCTGTTGACAACTCTAACTCATAAGCCACTTTACCAATCCTTTTTAGAATCTTGTAAGGGCCTACATATCTAGGACTGAGCTTCCCTTTCTTGCCAAATCTCATCACCCCTTTCATAGGCGACACTTTCAAGAAAACCCAATCATCAACTTGGAACTCTAGTTCCCTTCTCCATACATCTGCATAAGACTTTTAGCGACTCTGGGCAGTCTTAAGTCTATCTCTAATGAGTTGCACTTTCTCCATAGCATAATGGACCGAATTTGGCCCTATCAAGGCTGCTTCACCTACTTCAAACCAACCAATCGGAGATCTGCATCTACGCCCATACAATGCCTCATAAGGGGCCATCTGAATGCTGGAATTGTAGCTATTATTGTAGGTGAACTCTATAAGAGGAAGGTGATCATCCCAACTACCCTTGAAGTCAATCACACAAGCTCTCAACATGTCCTCTAACGTCTAACTGGTATGCTCTGCCTGACCATCCATATGTGGATGAAGTGTTGTGCTAAGGTTAACCTGAGTACCAAGACCTTTCTGAAATGACTTCCAGAAATGAGAGGTAAACTACGGACCTCTATCTGAGATGATAGACAAAGGAACCCCATGCAACCTGACTATCTCATTAATTTAAAGCTTGGCGTAATCCTCTGTCGAATCTATAGTCTTGACCGCCAAAAAGCGAGAAGACTTAGTGACTTTGTCAACTATCACCCAAATGGAGTCATGGTGTCTACGGGTACGAGGTAAACCTGTGATGAAATCCATGTTGATCACTTCCCACTTCCAAGTAGGAATGTTGATATCTTGAGTCATACCCCCTGGTTTCTGATGTTCTTCCTTCACTTGCTGACAATTGGGGAACTTAGCCACAAAATCTGTTATATCCCTCTTCATGCCATTCCACCAAAAGACTTCTTGCAGATCACGGTACATCTTAGTGGCACCTGGATGAATAGAATCCGTGGATTTATGGGCTTCTTCAAGAATCTGTTGTCTCAACTCGCCTACATTAGGAACACATAATCGACCTTGGTAGTGAAGCACACCATCTCCCCCTTGGGATAAAACCTCAACTCTCTGTTGATGGACTGCACCCTTGAGTTCGAGCAATATCGGATCACTGTCTTGATTTTCCTTAACCTCCACTACCAATGAAGATTATGATTCATTTGGAACTGTCACACCACCATCTGATATGCTCATAAGACGAACTCCTAAACGAGCAAGCCTGTGAACATCATTTGCTAGCTCTTTTCTTTCTTACTCAACATGTGCTACACTACCCATAGATAGTCTGTTAAGGGTATCTTCTACTACATTTTCCCTACCAGGAGGGTAATGCACACTCATGTCATAATCCTTGAGGAACTCAAGCCATCTTCTCTGGTGAAGATTCAACTCTTTCTGGGTGAACACATCTACATGAACACCATACAAGTAGTGTCTCCAAATCTTGAGTGCAAACACCACCACTACAAGCTCGAGGTCATGAGTTGGATAATTCTTCTCATGCACCTTAAACTGTCTAGAAGCGTAGGCTTCAACCTTACCTCACTGCATTAACACACAGCCTAGGCCGACTCTGGATGCATCACAATAAATCACATAACTGTCTGAACCCTCTGGTAAAGTCACAACAGGAGTTGTAGTCAACCTAGTTTTTAATTCTGCGAAGCTTTTCTCACAATCATCTGACCACTAAAACTTGACCATCTTTTGAGTCAACCTAGTCAATGGTGAGGCTATGGATTAAAATCCTTCCACGAACCTTCTGTAAAAGCCCTCTAGACCTAGGAAACTTTTGATATCTGCAGGAGAGGTAGGTCTGGGCCATTGTTTCACTGCTTCTATTTTCTGGGAATCCACTCGGATCCCTTCGTTGGACACTATATGCCCAAGGAAAGCCACTGATTGTAACCAAAACTCGCACTTGCTAAATTTGGCGAATAACTGGCGATCTTTGAGAGTTTCAGAACAACTCTCAAATGACTCGCATGTTCCTCCTCATTCCTAGAGTAAATGAGGATATCATTAATGAAGACGATAACAAACAAGTCCAAGTACTGCTTGAACACGTTGTTCATCAAATCCATGAAAGTTGCAAGAGCATTGGTTAGTCCAAATGACATAACTACAACTTCATAATGACCATACCGAGTTTTGAAGGCTATCTTCGGAATGTCACTATCTTTGACCTTGAGCTGATGATAACCCGATCTGAGGTCTATCTTTGAGAAATGACTAGCACCCTGAAGTTGGTCAAACAAGTCATCAATCCTGGGGATGGGATACTTATTCTTGATTGTGACCTTGTTCAACTGCCTATAGTCAATGCACATCCTGAGAGAACCATCTTTCTTCTTCACGAACAACACTGGTGCACCCCATGGCAAATTACTAGGTTTGATGAAGCCCTTATCTAGAAGGTCTTTCAACTGCTGTTTCAATTCCTTAAGCTTAGCTGGAGCCATTCTGTAAGGAGGGATATATATAGGTTGGGTATCTAGAAGTAGATCAATTCCAAAGTCGATTTCCCTTTCGGGAGGTACTCAGGGAAGATCTTCTGGAAACACTTCTGGAAACTCATTAACCACTAGAACTGACTCAAGAGTTGGGGATTCGGAACTAGAATCCTTAACCCGAACTAGATGAGAGATATAC
>NW_006238996.1:1435671-1475568 GCF_000226075.1 Solanum tuberosum | reverse complement strand
ATAGAGATACCCTTTAGAGATCATCTTTCTAGCCTTAAGGTAAGAGATAAATTGATCCACAGGCACTGAGCTACTACCCTTCCATACAAAGATTGGCTCGTCTGGAAATTTGAAACGAACGATCCTAGTTCTACAATCGACTGAGGCATAATAGGAATGTAATCAATCTATGCCTAGAATGACATTGAAGTTTACCATTTATAACTCTACAAGATCTGCTGAGGTGATTTTCTGGGAGACTGTGACAGGGCAATTTATGTATACCCGTCTAGCTATAACTGGGTCACCAATTGGAGTAGAGACTGAGAAAGATTCTGAGAGAGTTTCTGGACTAACATCAAACTTAACTGCTATATAAGGAGTAACAAAGGAAAGAGTAGCCCCTGGATCTAACAAAGCATAAACATCGAGATCAAAGACTCGTAACGTACCAATGACTACATTCTTCCAGATCCTGGCGAGCCTGAAGAGCATACAACCTGTTTTGGCATTGTCCGCCACCTGTACCAGATGAGTTACCCTACTGAGTCGGGTGACTTACTGGTGCTGCTGAAGTTGTGGACTGAGCACTGCCATTTCCCCTTTGACCCTATTTAGAAGGACAATCTCTTCTTGCTGGTGCTGCTGAAGTTGTAGACTGAGCTATACCATTTCCTCCTTGACCCTGTTTTGAAGGACAATCCCTCAACCTGTGACCAGACTGACCACATCCAAAGCATCCTTCCTTTCCTGCAAGACACTCTCCTAGATGGTTCTTACCATACTTAGGGCAAGTTGGGTAGGTTTTGGTACCTGAAACACTTCCCCGAGACTTAGAGCCTGATGCCCTACCCTTCTGATCTTGTATGAATTTGGAAGATGGAACACTAGCTGATAAAGGTGCTGGAGCTGAAAATTTCTGCTGACCTGCAAGCGATTTCCACCACTTAATTTCTGCTGAGAATAGTCATAGTTCCCAGTCCTAGCCTTCTTGTTCTCCTTAGCCTGTTCTCTAAGCTTATCACCCTCAACCTGCTGAGCATGAGTCATGAGCCTAGAGATGCTCATATTTTCCAGCAACATAGCATTTCTACACTCTGTCTTCACCAAGTATGACACTCTATATAGAAACTTATTCATCTGAGCCCTGGAATCAGCAACCATGTGATGAGCATACCTGGAGAGTTGGGTAAACTTGAGCCCATACTCTTGGACTGTCATGCTACCTTGCCTTAAGTTCATAAATTCTTGAGCTTTCACCTCCCTTAGCTCTCTTGGGAAAAACCTGTCTAGGAAGGTCTCACTAAAGCAATCCCAAGTGATAGGAGCTGCATCTGTACCCCTGTTCTCTTTCCACTGAGTATACCAGATATGAGCCACATCCTTAAGTTGGTAAGACGCTAACTCAACCCGATCATTCCTAGTTACCTGCATTACTTCAAAGACTTCTTGACCTCATCAATGAAGTTTTGAGGATCCTCACCAATCTGTAATCCTAAGAACTCTAGCGGATTCATCCTAACAAAATCTCACACTTTGGCTGCTGAACCAACATTAGCATTTGCCGAAACTGGAGCTCGCTGATTGTTCTAGTTTGCCACACTCTAAGCCAACATATGAATGGTGTTCCGAAATTCTACATTCGAAAATTCTTGATCTGGGAGTGGAGGAGTTGCGTTTGCGTTCTTGGCATTCGCATTCCTAACGTTAGCTCTACGAGAAGACATGATCACTGAAACGTAGAACGTCGAGTTAAAATGGAATTAGATCATACCTTAGATGTGGTGCACTTTACACCCATGAAAAGGACTCTACTTAGTGCGGCTTTTCAGACATCCTAGGACTTTTAAACCTAGTGCTCTGATACCAAGTTTGTCATGCCCCGAGTTACCCCCGAGACGCGAACACGGGACCTAGGATCATAACTGACACAAAGCTAACCCTGCTGGCATAATCATGAGCATACTAAAGATAAACTGAGAAATAAAACTGATGCGGAAGCTAATCATAAATAAATCTGAAATGATGGGGAAATACCCATATACTAAAACTGAATATCAAATCCATGAAAGCTTAATACAAAAGAAGCATCAAACTCAAATACTAAGCTGAATCTAACTATGTCTGAAAATAGCCTCAAATTGACTAGAAGTGCTGGGACATGCCCCAGCTAAGTCTAGCAAAACTGAAACTAAAATAATGAAAGCTGAAATATAACATGACTATTGTCCTCGAAGAATGAGGACTCACCACTGATGATGCTGAACTGGAGATCGGGAATCGATCTAAGCGTGATCTGGATGCTGAGAATCTAAACCTACATCACAAGAAGATGTAGCGCAGAGTATGTGTCAGTACTTGAAAGGTACTGAGCATGTAGGATAGAGTAAAGCTGAAATAAGGATATAACTGAATAAGCAATAAAGCAAAAGTATAATCTGAACATGATATAGATACTGAATACTGAGATAACTGAATGCAAAGGCCAAATTTAGACATGCTGATGTTGAATACTGATTATAATGAAATGTGGTCAATGCAATGGAGTCTGACTGAACTATGGGAGCTACTAATAACCGATAATAAAATGACATGAGCTAAATGTGGAGTCCAATGTATACGCCCCATCGAGAGGACCCAATACACCCGGCCAAAGGTGTAGAGGCATGCTGGAGTGATCACTAAAGTGATGCCCATAGAGGGGAATTTAACCTATGTGGCTCGTAGTTCTTGGACTATATGGGTGACTAACCCTAGTCCAACTCGATATTATTCTACTCCCAATAGATTAAATGATTAACACATTATGACTGAATTTCTATAATATACTGGATAGCTCAAAATTGACATACAAACTGAGAATTCACATTAATATATTGATAATGACACATTCAAGACTGAGGCATGTAAAGCTGAAATACTGAAATATTTGACCTAGCATGTGTAATTCAAGCACTAATGAAATACCTAGCTAGGGTTCTGAAATTCATGCAATAAACGAAGAAATAACATGATAATCTGATTTGGAACATTTAAATAACTAATGCATGATAATCTGCTATAGTTCTAGAAACCCTAGGTCTAAATAATAATAGGGAATCAAGAATCTGACTAAAATCTAGGGACCTAATAGGTGAAAGGAACCCACTAGTGAAATCCCACATACCTGGTGACGAATTCCACAAAGAAATCCTTCGATTTTAGGGCTGGAACTGGAGGAAACTTGTTGCGTTCTTCGAAGGGTTTGGGTCACTTCTTTCTCCTCTTTTGCTTCTAATTTTCTAAGTTTTGATGAAAGATTAAGTTCTAGTTATGTTTCTAGGCTAAAATTGACCAAAACCATGTAGTTTAGGGTTAAAACGACGTAGTTTAGGGGTCCAACGAAATAGGAAAAGACAAAAAGACCCCTGACTTAAGTTGCAGATGGGGCTGACCACGGCCACCTTCACGAACCGTGAAAAGGACCATGGACCGTAAAGTGGGTCGTGGTCTTCACTTGGTGACTACTGAGCTGAGGGTCTGTCTCATGAGCCTTACCACATCCCGTGTGAGGGACCACAGACTGTGAAGGTCTTCGTGGTCCTCACTTGGGCTAAGGTCTGGTTGCTCAGGATTTAGGGGGCTACTGGTTAGGTTTCACGGAAACCCCCACGACCCGTCTTCAGGACCACAGATTGTGAAGGTCCCCGTGGTCCTTACTTGGGCGAGGGGTGTCTGAGGGCTAGGCTAGAGAGGCTACTGCCTAGACGTCGCAACATTTACCACGGCCCGTCGTCAAGGCCACGGACCGTGAAGGTGCCCGTCGTCTGACATCTGGGCCTGCTGACTTCCAAGTCATAACCACAAGCAGGTCAATGGACCGTGGACCCTATCACGGTCCGTGAACCCTGTCGTGGTTCACTGATTTAGGTAGTTTTCTACATTTTTTTTAGGTTTGATTTTCTAGGTGTTACACTTTTTACCACATCTTAGATACTATTTTAGTTATCTCATTTACTGATTTATTATATATTGACTCTAAGTCTTTATGTGGAGCATATCTAGGAGTAGTTTCCTACAATTTAGCTTAAGTTAGTTGAAGTTCATGTATTTAAGATTGCTGGCATTTCTCAATAAGATTATCCTTTTGAGATCCTCATCTTAATCATTATAATTAGGTAGTTGCATGCGATATAAATAAGAGTTTATCACTATTACAATTATAGCAAGATTATTAAAATGAACTAACTAATAACACATATATATTGTCACTAATTTACTTAGTCACTCCATGTTGATCTTCCTCACATCTATTGTGTTATCTGGAGGAGATGACATGATGATGGCTTGGTTGGTAATTGTTAGATTGGAACCTTGTCTAGCTAAAATATCTTCTACTTTATTTGGTTGAAGAAAGCTCTGATGGATTGGTGGGTTCACAACTTCTTCAATAGTGACCTTTAATTTTCAATGTTGGATTCGTAAGGAGGGTGAGGATGTGCTAATAGTTGCAAGACATCAATTTAATCAGTTTCTATATCTATTGAAGTAAGATTGTGTAATGACCCTCCAGGTCATTTATGTGTTTATGCCTTTTGTTTGTCATTTAGAGCAATCTTATAGTGACCCCAATTTATTTATAACTTATTGAGACTGACAGTTCGGTCACTTGGTCATTTTTTTGGTTTCTATGCAGATTTTTGTGTTTTAGAGCTTTTGAACCTTGAACAGTCATGTTTTATCAAAAGTTTAGAAATATGACATTAGAATTAAATTATAATGATTTCATCAGCTCCAGAAAAGCCATTTTAGGCTAGTAGCATAGTCAACACAACTTTCAAGGCTTTTAGTGCGAGTCTGTGCGGTTAGGCGTTTTAACTTTCAAGTTAAGGCTTGAGTTTGACCTTGGTCAACATTCTTGGTAATAATGCTCGGATGAGAATTTTTTCAGTGCGGTTAGCTCCAGAATGTCCAGTTTGGTCTATAACGATCCTTCGTGTGGATACAAAGGCTTCTAGCTAATTTCAAGCTCCCTTATGGATTTTTGACTTAAAATAGAGTTGGGTGTGGAGCCCAGTTTTTGTCAATATGTCCTCATATGGAAGTTTCTACTACTCCATTATGTTCAAAATATTGAATATTATTGGGTTGTATATCTCATTTATGTGCCTGGGGTTCTGAACCATTCTTCAGCCCCTAAGTGGAGCCTAAGGGACCTTGCTAAAATTTTCTGGTGCTTGAGTGTTGGTGCAACTTCTTTAGAGCCCTCGGGCTTGCTCAAGCGAGCCAGCCTAGTCAGGTGGGAGCCGCTTAAATTTCCCTGACATTGCTTAAGTGGCCCTCACTTTTGTGGCCAAGGGATCGTGAGAGAGAGACCCGCCTCTTTGAGGCCATTCGCTTAAGCAACTAAAGCGATCACTTAAGGGACCTTTGGTCACTCTTTTAATAAAGACTTGGACGCGATTTCAGCATATATTGGAACCTTGAATTGACGATTTCTCCCTTCCAGAGCTCTATTTTGAGTGATTGGAAGTGTGGTGTGCTTGTGGTAATCAGGCATAGACTGTGCAGTGATCAGAGATTGGTGGGCATCCTTAGCTTGAGAGGAAATTGGGTTTTATTAAGCTCTTTTATCCTACTTCTTTGCTCTTAATTGTGATCATTTACATGAGCTATTTGTTCGCTATTTCGATCCTCAAACTGTGTTCCATTTCAAGATACAAGCTCTGGATATTGTTTTGGACCTATTGATAGAGTCGATTCTACTGTGGGTTCCACTATTCCTGTTTGACTCTAAAATTGGTTCATTTTCATTTTATGTGTTTTTGGTGTTGAAACAATCGTATTGACGCTGTGATCTTATTTTTAATAGCGTGTCAGCATTCTGAGGTCGTTTAGTAGGGGAAAGTTCCTACATTGTAATTTGGAGTGAGTGCGGTCGGCCTAAAGTTAGGCTACGACTTTCCCTCTCTTAGATTGAGCTTGATTGCATAAATTCATGCTGATTAGGGTGAATTAGGGGCAGGTACCTAGTTGTTCTTATTTCCCTTTCTTATATACCATGTTTAGACTTGATCATCATTATTTTCGAGCGTAGTACCATGTTATTCGGTGTTATATGTTTAATTCTATCTTATCAATTGCCTTGCATATGGTTATTTTGTTTTAATTGAGCATGTATGGCCTTAGTCTATGTTAGGCTAGCATTGCCTTAGACTTGCGACTCTTGTGGTCATTAGTCCTTGTCTCTTCTCCGATGTCGTTATGGATGGATTAGCTCCATGTAGAATGGAGAAGCAGACTTGAGTCTGATAGAATGAACCTTAGTTTAGGTGTTATCTTAGCTTCATCGACCTTCTATTCACTCTTCCTATTTTGCGGCCCTGTTTCGATTATGGAAGCTCCATGCTTCGTTGGGTGACTTAGAATTTGGAGTGGTTCAAGCTTGGAGCCTTGTTTTGATTTTGTGTGAGTGGACGTCATTCCATATTGGTACTGTTGCTTATTGTGATGATTTCCTCTTCGGAGTCGACCCGCCCCTGGGTTTACTCTTGCTAGCTGGGCGGCTGACGCCCTTTGGAGTTTAGGCTGGGCGGCCTGGATTGTTATATTTACGCCCTTGGGTTACTCTTGCTAGCTAGGCAGCTAATGCCCTTGAGAATTTACTAGCTGGCAGGGCGGCCCCATATATTGGGTAGTTACGGTTCGAGGCCATTTTTTGGGTTCGAGTCTGAATTGCTCTTATTGGATTTGGACTAGTGGCACTTCTCTCTTGTAGACCTAGCTATTATGAGTACTTGTCGGGCTTATGGGGATTTGTTCGAGTTTTAGTTAAACTTGCACACGAGTGTATCTTCTAGGCTTATGAAGTCCAGTTAGGTTTAGTTTAGTTGTACTTAGATTCACTTTCGTTATGCTGGTGTACTTTCTTTAAAATTTCGCACTGACCTCTCTTAATGAGTAGACTTTATCTCTTCATATTGTCTTTACCTCTCTTACTCACTCGGCCTATGATGCCTACTGAGTATCTTTATTTTGGTACTCATGCTACACTCTGCATATGTTTCATGATGCAGGTCCTAGTACTAGCTACCAACGGTGATTGTTCGTGTCAGCTGCAGTTTTTGGATTGTAGACGAGGGTGAGTACTTAGCGCTCTGGATTTGCTCGTCTCCTTTTGTGTACTATATAGCTAGTTTTGCTTTTGAGAAAGCTTGCCTTTTGGTCCACTTTTGGGACTTGTAGTCTTTTTCTTAGCACAACTCTGTTCTCGTGAATTTCGGTTTCTGGGAGGTATCCTTCTGTATATATTTTGAAAACACTACCTAATTACACAAACATTTCTACTATATATATACTAATATTCTCTATAATTAAAAATAAGTACATATTGCCTCACGAATTATTAATTTCATACAAAATTTCAAGTCAAATACACCATCCCAAGCTTTTTCTCTCCTTCTTTCTCTCGTTCGCTCCCCTCTTTCATCTCCATCCCCTCGCTCTCGTGTTCTCTCTCTCTCTTTCTTGCCCTATCTATTTATCTATCTGTCTGTCTGCTGTCTGTCTGTCTGTCTGTCTATCTATCTGTCTGTCTGTCTATTTGTCTATCTCTCTATCTCTCCATCCATCCATCCATCTATCTAGATACATGCATTTTTTATACTAGATATATTTTGAAATACGATTACATGGAAACAAAGACGAGCAAGAGAGGGAGAGATGAGAGTAAGATAGGTTAGAGGTGATCGAGAGAGCCTACAAGTTTATTTGATACTAGATACATGTATCTTTGATACCAGATACATTCTGAAATACAGGTACATTGGGAGTGTCACGACCCAAGCCTAGGGCCTAGACGTGACCGGCGAATGGGGAACCCGAAGGAACCCCAAACAAACCTCATAGCGTATCATTACACATCCTTGGTCGCGGAAGCAAAAAAAAATGACCATAAGCGATAAGCATAATCAAGGGGGAAATCGGGACTAAGGGAACAAGAGAAACAAAAATAAGAATAATACAAAAATACCATAGATGAGTCAAGCTCAAGCATAATACACAACTTGTCCAACACCACCTCTAAACATGAGTACTTAGCGGGGGCCAAGACAAACTACCGGGCTCACCCTCATAGTCAAAACATAACTAAAACTAGGCAACCAAGGTACCAACCCCTCGATACGGTTATACGGGCCTACTACCCCCCGTACTAGGCAACCAAGGTACCAACCCCTCGATACGGTTATACGGGCCTACTACCCCCCGTACTAGGCAACCAAGGTACCAACCCCTCGATACGGTTATACGGGCCTACTACCCCCCGTACTAGGCAACCAAGGTACCAACCCCTCGATACGGTTATACGGGCCTACTACCCCCCGTACTAGGCAACCAAGGTACCAACCCCTCGATACGGTTATACGGGCCTACTACCCCCCGTACTAGGCAACCAAGGTACCAACCCCTCGATACGGTTATACGGGCCTACTACCCCCCGTACTAGGCAACCAAGGTACCAACCCCTCGATACGGTTATACGGGCCTACTACCCCCCGTACTAGGCAACCAAGGTACCAACCCCTCGATACGGTTACCCGGGCCTACAACCCCCCGAGCTAGGCTTGATCGACTCACACACTATATAGAGAAAATCATATACATGTGTCCATTTCATCATCATTTCAATAATTATATAACCATTCGATTCATAGGACGTACATTGGACCTTCCATTTCATAAGAATTCTATAAATGGCATTTTATCAAACATATGGTGGGCTACTTGTTCATGTAAATAAAATCATGTGTTTCAAGAGTACTAAGTCCAACCAATTCCGAAATACATATAAATCAGCCCACCAACAACATACATATATATATACATATATAACAACCTTCATAATTTGATCATTGAGGCATGAAAACCATAAACATCATATAATCATTCCATTTCATGATAATATACAAAAATAGACCATAATAGGATGTGTAGTAATAATTCCATAATTCAAGAGTTCATAAATGATCATAAGGACCCATAAACTTGAAGTAAAATAGAGGATAAATGGTTGGACTTGTGGAAAGGAAGGTTTCCACAATCAACCCACATACCTCAACTTTGGAGAATTCTTGATGAAGATTGGAATGGAGAATTGCTTGAGATTGAATCTTGAATCCGGAATTAAAGCTTGGGATCCTTGAATTTGGTTGAAGATCTTGATGGAATTTTGGAGAGGGATTAGTGAGTGTTTTTGAGTGTTTTGAAGCTAGAAAGAAATATAACTAAGTATGGGACAATCCTCTTTTTTTATAAAGAAAAACGTCTCAGCCGCTACAATAACGTAGCTCACTGGAAATTGCACTTCTGCCCGGACAGGTTTTACGAAAATGATCATAACTCCTTCATCCTAACTCGGAATGAGGTGAAACCAATTGCATTGGAAAGCTAACCCGAAGGGCTTTAATTTAATAGGTAGCGTCCCTTTCAGTTCCTTGTGTGCTAAGAGATATGCCCCTTTAAAGCTGACCCTGAAAATTGCATTTTTTTGCGATTTTCGAATTTTGATACGGTTGTTCTAAAATTCGGGTTAGACCCATTTCCCACTCAATTTGACCCCCTGAATAAGAATATGAAGTCGAATTTCCGAAATCATGCACGGATTTTGAGATATATGGAAATTACAATTATAGGTGTTTCCGAAGCACATTTTCGGGCATTTTTGGGGTCGTTTCAGGGAGAGAGGTGAACAAGAGATGAAGTGAGACAAGTGACAAAGAAGAGAGGAGATAGGAGAGAGATGAGTAAGAGACTTAGGGGTCGTTTGGTAGGACGCATTAGAAGAAATAGTCCATGTATTATGTAAGGTATTATTTAGTACTATGTTTGGTAGGAATTTGAGCCTATGTATAACTAATCCAGTGATTAGTTGTACCTCATACATGGTATTATAGGATGCATTACTAATACTTTCCATTTAGAGGTATTAGTAATACATAGGATATAATACCATGTGATAAGTCTATGTAAAGACAAAAATATCCCTCAAATCATTTTAATTATTTTGTTTATTTTCTTGATTGTATGATTTATATTTGTACTAATAAATTTATTTAAATAAATTAGCTTACAAATTATTTAGAGAGAGTTGTTTGTTACTAAATAAATCCAACACAAATTAATACAATATTTGAAATGTGAGTTGATATATATATATATATATTTGTGTAGTTTTTTAATTATTTGTATTTTGAACAATTTAAAAAATTACATACATATTAAAATTACAGCTAGCAATTTTTATGTGTAATTGTAGATGGTTTATTCAATTTTATCATTGTTAACCATCTTTTCGATTTTAAAAGTAGATGGTTTATTTTTTTTAAAATTTAAAAATGACATTTTGTGAGTGATCAATTTATTAAGATGACAATTATTTCTCCTCAAATAATTCAAATGAAAAAATAGCAAATATGACAACAAAATTGTTCTTCTCATAGCTAGTTAGAAAGGCCTTGAAAAATAATATTGTCTAACAATTATCTACATTGGCCCAATTACATAATAATTCAAGGGTATAATTGGAAAGAAGCTTTTTATAGAGTTTTAATCCAAACACAAGATGAGGTGGGAAACAATGAACCAAACACTTGATAAAAATAAACCCTGCAATACTAATCCATGCACTACTAATCCCTGCATTACTGATCCACGCGTTCAGTGGCAGAGCCACCTTACATGAACCCCCTTCGACGGAAAATTATATGATTTATACATGGTTAAAATAATTTTTTAGGTATATATAGTAGATGTCGAACCCCCTTTGGCTACTTCCTGTGTCTATTTTTTCATATTTTGAACCCCCTTATTGAAAATCCTGGCTCCGCCACTACATGCGTTATTAATTTTTGTACCAAACGACCTCTTTAGTATATCACAGATACATGTGAATCAGGCTTGGGTACAATGTATCTTGAGCAAATTACACATAATTTGACCCACATGTAACCAAGATACATGTATCTAAGTGCGTCATGTACATGTATCTGGCAAGGAAAATAGGTACGGAAGATAATTTTCAAAAGTGATGTGAGGGAACGTAATTAGAATCTACACTAGTGAGATTTTTGTTGGTTTCTCAAATATTTTTTCCTTTTAATTATTCATTTCAAACAAAACAAGATAGATTTGTTATTTTCTTTCAATTTATATGTATCATTAAATAATTATATTAAGTAATAATAGTTAAATTAATTTTGACTGAAGCATAATTAATAAAAATAATTTAGTAAAACAAACTCCGTATAAATAATATTTGAAAGAGAGTATCAAGTAAACAAAAGCGAAGTAAAATGAAACGAAAGAGTAATAGTCTTCATTCATTTGAACACACCTCAATTAATTTATCGTATACTCACTTTTTCTTATCAATACAAATATCAAGCTAATTTTCTGCCAAAGGTTTAGACTCATTGTAAATTTTGGGTCGTGGGTCACCCATGTGGATCGATTCGATCCGATTCGATTTAATTAATTAATTAATGAATAATTCCATTTTAAAGGATAATAGGGAACAATTACAAAGTAACTGCTCAACCTCTCTTTAAAAGACTCCTGACGGGAGTGATTTTTTTGTGCGTAGAAAAATAGAAGAGAACGTGAAAACCAAAACCACAAAAGAAAAATAAGAGAATATTATCCTAGATTTTCACAATTCAGTCGACACACTAAGGAGACTCTTAGTTTGTGAAATGCACTACTTTTTCTTTGAGAGATGAAGTCGATCGTGTGGCTGTTCAGATATGGAGCGAATCTACAACAAAGACATTGTCAACGATTTTCGCTGCAAGTATTAAGGTACACATCCTATTATTGTTTTGCCATTAAAACTCTTTCGCTCATATGGAAATATCATGTATCTTTTTCTATCCTCTATTGAGATTTAAAACTTTAATATCAGGTAGTTTATTTCAACTTTATTAATTAGTATGTCACATGGGTGCATCATCTAGCTAACTTTCAAAAGGCGAACATAGCCAAATTATATATTTTTAATATCTAAATTTATATGACTTACTTTTTTTAGCCAATTTTAAAATAAAACTTAGATGAATCAATTTTTGAGAATTAGAACTAACCTTTATTCCCACTGGAGCTGCGAACATCGAAGCCTCGGCGGGTGTACTAGAAGGGATGATGGTTTGGTCACACATCATCGGAATAGTTGTAGATCAAAAGGCCTGGGAGGCTGCCCAGGAACCTTTGATGCGCGCGTAAGCCACGTACTCAGAATATAGGTTATACCCCATGTATTTGATTATAATAGGTCGTCATCATTTATTCATTTGGTAGTTTTGTTCAATTACTACCGTGATAAAAATCACTTTCACCTTTCAATTTTGTTTTTTAAAATCAAATTTCCCCCTTAACTTTGAAGTATAATCAAATTTCCCTTTTATCCAAATTAAAATGTTAAAAACTTATTATTTCTTTTCATTATATTTTTTTTTTTTTAAAAATCACGATATTTTCATTTTTTTAAATTCATGTTAGAATTTTTTCATAAAAGCATAAACATTATATTTTGAATGAAAAAATAAGAATATTAATTTAGTATTTAAGCTAATGATGTTCTATAATGAAGTAAATTATCATAATGAGAAAAATAATTTTATTAATAATAATCAAAATTTTGATATTTATACAAGTGAAAATAACAACGAATAATAGCTATGCAAATATATTTCGATGTAGGAAATAAAAATTAATTAATTTAATTAAGGTCAATTTTTTAAAGATTGTATTTATTTAGATTTTAAACAATAATTTATGTAATACATCATTAATGCTAATCAAAACTTGCTTATTTATATAGACAACAGAAAATGCCCCTGCCTTGCCATTTATATTACTTGATCCTCATTCTAAAAATAGTTATTTTAATTAACTTGTTCAATTTATGAAATCAAAAGAATTTTTAAATTTTTTTTTTATTTATATCCCTAATATTAAATAACTACATAAAATAAGAGTAGTCAAATTTAAAGTTATCAAGCATTATTAATATTGTTAGTTTAGTAAAATACACCTCTAATTAAAAAATTTAAGGGGTTTTAACTCAAGAGGGATAAAGTAATACAAAACGCATGGAGTAAGAGAGTGGAGAAAGTAAATAATATACGGATACATATATATACACACCTTTAATGTATATTACAAAAAAATAGTATTAAATATAAGGGAAATAATATGGATTAAAATCGCTATTTTCCCTATCTATAATATAGGGGAAATTCAACTTTTTTGAAAAAAAATTAAGAATGTAAATGATTTTCACCTATTTTATTCAAACAAGTGGATTATATGTTTATATGTAATCTAGGGAATATTGACTCATTCGGCAATTGTAGCCTCTAAGTGGGATTTGAATATGCCCATGTGATTAAGACTATCATGGTTTGATGTTATTCAATTATGGAATGATGGACAGCTCAACAACATGCTTATATTCTTTGAAACTATATAATTTAAATTTAGAATTAGATGCTGTTAAGCTTTTCAAAAGCTCTGAGTATTGAGTGTTTTCCTTTGGGTTTCTGCATAACCTTTTTCATTTTAATATACAGAAAGTATATTGATTATTTTGGTTTGTATCGGGATCTTCTTCTTTTTTTTCCCCTTTTCTTGTGCCTTTTAAGATGCCCAAAACACTACAAAGAAAAGTTTTAAAACATAATTATTTTTATAGGATCAAAAGATATCCAATTTGAAGATTAAATGAAAAAAGATTGTTATGATTACTGTGTAAATTAGAGATGAGTGTTAAAAACACACAAACTATTTTTTTCTTTTTTTTTTGAGTTTCATACAGAGCTGAACTCATGATTTGAAGAGTCTGGGTGCACCAATAATATTTAAGCATTAGCGAAGCGAAATTTTCAATGACGATTAATGGATAATGTTGTATTCGATTAGTCATTGATAACTATTGGATAGTCATTGTAACACCCCAATTTTTTTTTAACTAAGACTCGAACCATCCTTCGTTGTGAGTAGGATTTTACCAAGGAATTTAAAATTTCTTGAGTGTTAAGGTCACTAGATGTAGCACCTTGAGTTCCAAAAAGAACTAAAGAGAATTCATTCAAGTCATTTGCAAGTTATTTTAAGTTTTGGGTCAACTTCAAATGACGATAACTTTCAGTACAGGATGAGTTAGATGGCCCATAAGATATCATATGAATTTTCTTTGGATTATCTTTCCAACGCCACCGAGTTTGTTAAGTTTCGAGTTCGGATGAGTGAGATATGCTCTTTTGAAGTCAGTCTGTCCAGTTAAGGAAAGTCACCCGAAATTATGAGGAGTATTTTAGTCTTTTCCTTGCCCCTTCAGCTTAAATCGTTTTTAGTAATAATTTAGGGGTCTAAACTGATTAGAATTAGTTTCATTCATCCCCAATACACTTAGGATTTTAGTTGAGAGTTCAAGAAAAGAAAAGAAGAGAAAAGAGGAAAAAAGAGGGAAGGTTCAAAGCGTTCGTCGAGATTCTTGAGTTTCGTTGCAGATTTTTGCCAAGGGTTTGATCCCTAAAAGGTATGTAAGTTTTCATAGTGTGTGGTTTGTTCACCCACACGCCAGTCATGAGTTTCTTTTACGAATTTCATCCATAAGTTTGGGTCTATTGAATTCTTGATGAGTTTCTTGGAGTTTGAGTTTCGTTCTTTGATTAATGAGGTTTGATAAATTCTTGAGATGAATGTTAGGAGTTTGAGGGTTGTTTTCGAGTGGATTTTCATTTAATTAAGTTGGGTAAATGAATCTAAGTGAGTTAAGAAGAGATCATTCGATTCCAGGCGAAATTAGGGGCAAAAATCGAAGAACAAAATTCGTCGGGTTTTCTGGGTTGGGGCCTGGCCCCCTATGCCTGTCAGTGCGCCTTAACTACCCCTCAGTAGTTTAGGGGATGGCGCCCCGCGCTATTCAATGCGCTAGGGTCGCCTGCCCCATCCAATTTTCAGTTGTTTGCTTCGTTTGGGTTCGTTTAAAGTGTACCTTCACTCCTATCTGATTCTAACTACTCTAAACTACTTCTAAACACCTAGAAATCATTCATAATATGAATCATAACCTTGAATTCATAATTCAAATTCAAATTCAAGGTAAAGTTAAGAGTCAAGTCTTGAGAGTTCTTTCGAATATTTTGAGAAAGTCCCTTTGAGTCTTTTTGAGGAGTCTTCTACAACTTCTAATAACTTGTTTCAAGACTCGAGCAAGTGAGTATGAGAATGAGGAGAATGTATTCATTAGTATACATTATCATCACTAGATCCTTCATATCATGAACCATAACTCTTGAATTCATAATTCAAATTCAAGAGAGAGTTAAGAGTAGAGTTCAAGGAAGTCTTTGGGTTCAGTTTTGAATCCTTTGAGATCAACTATCGATTTGAGCTAAGTTTTGAGGAAGTAAGTATGAGAATGAGAAGAATTGTATACATGAGTTCCATATTTTTATTTAGACCCTCGAGTCGAGTCATTCATGCCTATAAATTCTGCATGAACTTCTTAAATTGAGCATTTATGAGAGAAGTAGTATCTTCAAGTTCTAAGTCTTGAGTATTGAGTTCCTAATACCTTTTGAGATTATATTCCTAATCATGGGACTATTACATGTTATCCATCAAGTCCTTGAGTTGAGTTGTTCATGCCCATAATTTCGCATGAACCCTATGAGTTGAACATTCTTGAGATGAGTAGTATCATGAAGTCCTTGAATTGAGTTGTTCATGCTCATAAATCCGCATGAACCCTCTGAGTTGAGCATTCTTGAAATGAGTAGCATCATTGAAGTTCTTGAGTTCTGAGTATTGAGTTCTATGTATGGTTATTGAAAACCTTGAATTGAGTCGTTCACGCCCATAATTCGACATGAACCCTAGTTTGACAAGTCTTTTACAAATTTTCTAAACTTGTTTTAAGACTTGAGCAGTTGAGTTTGAGGAATAATAGAGTTGAGTTCATTTTATTTAAAATGATTTATGGGAACTAAGTATTTCCAAGAGTAAATGTTTTAACATTTAAGATTAGAGGAGACACCGATTTCCAAAAGAGTTTTTGAGTACTATCTCTTTTAAGAGAAATTTTTAAGTAATAATCTCAAACCACAGAAAGAGTTATGTTTTTAAACATATGAGCTAGTTACATTTTAGGAGTAGTATTGAGCACCGATATGTGGACGAGTTTCAGATAACTCAAAAGTCATCATAAACCATGTAACCAACGTGGATAGAAAGGGTCATACTTTTTAGATGACTCCTTAATACATTTTAGCATAGACTAGTGGATCCACTTAGTAGTAGGTTCTATACCCTGGTAAAGTATAGGACAATTCTGGCAGCGTGGACTAGACGTTGTATCATCACATAGCTCATAGTGATGGTTGTCGGTTAGAGAATCTTTCACAGAGTTATATTGTATTTTTATATATACAAACTGAGTTATTATTTTATTCTTCAATACATTGAGTTGTTATCTATTGTTTTAAAAGCTTTCCATATATTACATCTTTTATTGGTGCTTTATATTGAGTTGAGTATCCAAAGTTGAGTATACAGAGTTGAGTATCTTATTGTTGGTTTGAGCCCTATTTCTCTGAGTTGAGTTGAACTATGTTTCATATGATCGAGTATCTCATTATTGAGTTGAGCCTTATTTCACAGAGTCAAGTATCTCATTATTGAGTTGAGCCTTATTTCACTGAGTTGAATATCTTATTATTGAGTTGAGTCTTATTTCACTGAGTTGAATATCTTATCATTGAGTTGAGCCCTATTTTTCTTTGAGTTGAGTTGAACTATGTTTCTTTGAGTTGAGTTAAGTTGATTTGAATTGAGTGAGTTAAGAAGAGGTAAGTTTGTTTCTTTTCCATCTGTTCAAGCTTATGTTTATGCTTTAGAATTCCCCTTACATGCTCATACATTCCATGTACTGACACCATTTGACCTGCATCTTTTATGCTGCATATAGAGGTGTTCAGGGTCATCAACAGAAGCTTCGTTGATACCACTTGCAGTTTGAGTTGGCTATGGTAAGCCTCATTGCTTCCGGAGGATTCCAATTACTTTCATTTTTGTTAGGATATCGTGGGTCTTGTCCCGACTTCCATATTTTTCATTTAGAGGCTTCATAGATAGACAATAGAGTTTGAGAAGTCTGTTCATTTATCTTGTTAAATGTTTTAAAGACTTGAGTTGCCTAGGTTTGGCTAGTTGAATATACGATTATATTCTGAGTTAATTATTTGAGTTTCAATGAATTTTATTCTATTTTAAGCTTTTGTATACTTGAGTTAGTCTTCTGCTTGTAGTCAACCAATATGAGGGTTCGCTTGGGGACCGGCATTAGTTCTCGAGTGCCGGCCACGTCCAGGGTGTAGGCTCGAGTCGTGACAGTCATGAGTTCATATCCCCCTTTTTAGCAATTTTTATGTTATAAATATATCCTTAACTTTGTAATCAATTAATGGATAATGTCGTATTCGATTAGTCATTAATAACTATTGGATGATCATGAGTTTGTATCCCCCTATTTAGAAATTTTGATGTTATAAATAAACCCTTAACTTTGTAATAAAAAGAGTTTAAAAAATGAGTTGTTAACCAAGATTGAACCCAGGTCCGCAGGGAGGAATTTCTTCACTTCTTCCAGCAAACTAAGGGGAGTTCTATTTTATTTAAGGGTGCACTTTTTATTATATTCCCATTTCTATCAATTTCTCAAGATATATATATATAATTTTTTTTGAAGTTAACGAGTGCACGTGCACCCCCACCTACACGTGTGGGCCTGCCTCTGGTTTGATACCTAAACTATTAAGAGTGTGAATTTCATACCTAAACTATCACTTATTAGTTTGAGAAACACACCTCAGTGGTGTGTGTAATGCACTCTCTCTTTTATTTGAAAAAATCTTGACACCTGTCATTCCACATGGATAAAATATTCCACTAATAAAAATTAAATAATAAACTATTAATATTAATTAAAAATTAAATATTAAAATATTATTATCCCCAAAAAACTAATTTTAAAAAATTAAATATAAATTATTTTTCTTCTTACCCCACTACACCACCTCCTCCCCATACCCCCCCCCCCCCCCTATGTAGGGTAATATCGGGTGATTCTTAAATTGCCCATATGTTTAAAGGTAAGTTCTTTAGTATGGGAATGATTTTGGATACCAAGTAAGGTCACTAAAAACTTCTAGCACAAAGTTGATTGAAAGTTTCCTTACCGATTAAGTTTTGAGGTAAGATTCTACTTGAGTCAACTTCAAACGACCATATCTCTTAGAATATAAAGAGTTATGTGGCCCATAACCTATCAAATTAAAGGTATTTGAATCTTTTTTCCAATGCCACTAATTTCGGAAATATCCGAGGTTTGAGTAAAAAGTTGTGACCATTTTAGCAACCCGATATAGTGTTGTGATGAATTAGCCGACGGAAAAACATTAAAAAGGGTCGTTTTTATCTTTTTACCTCTAAGAAAACCCTAAACGAATTTCTTGACTAATTAAAGACCCAAAACAATCAGATTTTCATCTCTTAATCCATCATTTTCTTCTCTCTCAAACCCTAAGACAAAACCCTAGGAAAAATCAAAGTATAAGACTTCATTCAAGATTCTTCTTCAAGATAAGTTCTTCTCCAAGAATTCCTTCTTTACAACTCAAATTCATCCGTAAAATTATGAATCACTAATGAAAATCATAATGCTTGGCTATAGCGTTTCAAGAAACCAATTCAAGAATCTCAAGAAAGAATTTTTTGATCGTTTACCTTCAAGCTAGGGTTTCAAGGCTTTTAACCTTGTTCTTTCAGGTGTGTAAGGCTATTATAGTGTTAGACTAGTTCGTCCTCACGCCCTACATCTACTTTAAAATCAGTAAAAGAGAAATCTAGGATTCTATCCCTAGATTTGAGTATTCTTGAGATAAAGTTGATTTTGAATTCTTGAGTTCTTGATTCTTTTTAATATTCTATTCCTAATTATTGAGTTGCTATATGTTATGCATTAAGATTCTTGAGTTGATTCGTTCATGTCTATATTTCAACATGAACCCTATGAATTGAGTATTCTTGAGATGAGTAGTGTCCTTGAGTTCTTGCGTTCTGAGTAGTTTCCACATTACTATTAAGATCCCTGATTTGAGTCATTCATGTCCATAATTCCGCATGAACACTATGAATTGAGTTATAAATTTTGAGAAGCTTTTTAAAGCCAACACTTGAGTTTTAAACTGAGTTTTGAGGAAGTAAAGATGAGTTTCGAGAAAGAGTTTCTAAAACATGATTAGTATGGCAATCGAGTACATCAATGTTTATGCAGTATGACTTCCCGAGTCATCAATGATCATATTATAATATGATTTTGAAATGTTTTTGAGAAAGAGTTTTCAAGTATGAGTATAAGGGGACTATGTATTCCCAGAGGCATCAATTTTTACATTGATAAAAGTGAAATTGAGATTTCTAAATGAGATATGAGTTCAAAAGTTATTTCAAGAGTAGTTACCTATTTTAAGAGGGTAGTTTGAGCAATTATCTCAAACCAGAGGAAGAATTATGTGTTTTTTAAACATATGAGGATGAGTATATATTAGTGGGAGTAGTATTGAGCACCAATATAGGGGAGAGTTCAAACAGCTCACAGCCCCCATAAACCATATATGCCAACATGGGTAAGGGTCATTCTTTTTAGATGATTCCTTATTGCTTTTAAGCATAACTTAGTGGAACCACTTAGTTGAGGTGTTCTATACCCTGGCAAGGTATAGGACAGTTCTGGCAGCGTGGGTAAGACGTTGTATCATCACGTAGCTCATAGTGATATTGTCGGTTAGAGAATCTCCCAATAGAGTTAAAGTGTATTTTTATATATCACTTATTATGTTGAGTTCAGAGATGAGAAAGTATTTTGTAAAGCTTTAAATGATTTAACTCATTTATTTCTTTACATTCAACTTGAGTACATTGTTATTTATTTTAGTCCTTTCTTTCGGTTATTTGTTATTAAGCTATATTACATACTCGTACATTCCATGTACTGATGTCATTCGACTTGCATCCTTTTATGATGCAAATATAGGTTTTCAGGATTATCAATTGGCACTTCGTTGAGATCACTCTACACTCCACTTAGCTTTCGTGAGCCTCCTTGTATTGTAGAGGACTTCACAATTACTTTCCAATTAGTAGTTTTGAGGTGTCATGGGTCTTGTCCCGACATCCTTCCTTAATAGTAGAGCTTCATAGATAGACAGTTTTGGAGATTCTTTCAGTTTCAGATTATCACGACCCAAAACGAGTCATGAGTGGCACCCACACTTAACCTCCTAAGTGAGCGAACCAACGAATTCAACCCCAAATTATATCGATTGTTCAACTACGAATGACAACTAATAATGACGGAAACTACAAAACTTATTAAAGTAACCAATCAAATAAACCTCTAAAGTCTATTACATATTATCCCTAAAAACCTGAAAGTCATCACATCAAGGACATCTATTCTCAAAATACCAAGGCTAAAAGTAATAAAAAAAACAAATGAAATAAGTAGGATAGCCTACATTCAAAATTTAAGGACATCATGTCATGAACGGGAGAATCCACCACGAGCTAGAAGAAATAGCTCACCCTGAAATTTGATGTGTTGGAGACTAGTTAGAGCTGAGGGCGAGTTGAAGTCGATGGTACACTTGTTGCACTCCATAAAAGAAAACGAAGAAAACACAAATAGGGTACAAGGAACATGTACTGAGTATGTATCATCGGCCAACGCAAAATAGAAACTAATATGTAATGAATAATAGTATAAAATCAACTATGACACTAAGCAGGTAGCAAGGAACAAACAACATGAACCAGTGACAACAACACTAAAGTAAGTACGTAATCAGTCAGCAATATCAAGATCACACATGAGGACTCATGCCTCCAAACCAAGCCATTTTGGGAATTGAGTTCTTTGAGATTAAGTACATTACGTTATATATATATATATATGATTTCCTTGTCGGAATGTGACACTAGATCCAATAATATCATGTCGGCTCGTGGCATCCGATCCAATATATCGTTAATTTATCATTTATTATCACCACTTTTCAATTCATTAACAATATTTCATCAAGCCTTCTTTAATCAACGCACATCACTTCAATAGAGAGGGTTCAAGATTATAAATTCCATGGTCTCAGGATATTAGACCAATCACAAACCACAAAACCAAGCCACACAACCACACAATCAAGTACATAGAGAACTTGACAATATCACTCAATGCATATTAATCACTATTAAGAGTATATCTATTAAGTAGAATAAACCATAACCTACCTCCATCGAAGAACTAAAGTCAAGAAAACTACTTCTCCAATGCTTTTCCTTTCCTCAATGCCTCCGACTTCTCCAATGCTTTTCCTTTCCTCAATTCCTCCGAGCCTTTCCAATCTATCAAGTATATATGCATATTGTAAGTTAACGAGTCTATAAACACTCATATTATTCTATGTCTAGCCTAGACCCAAAACTCACCTAATTCTATAATCAATTTCCTAAAGTTCAAACCTAAGGGTAGGTCTTAATTCCTCCAATTAGCATAACTTTAATGGAATTTAAATAATTCGATCCACCTAATATTTAATTACCTATCTCAATATACTAAAACTCAATTTATAAGATGACCTTCCGATTTGCATACTCAGTCTGCCTGCTCTGAGCTGCCAGAAGCTTCTCCTATAAGAATTTCACTTTTTCTAACGATTCGCTCAAAAGATCGGTACCCCAATATCTCACCTCGAATGCATCAAACCAACCAATGGGAGACCTACATCTCCTCCCATACAATGCCTCAAATGGGGCCATATCAATACTCGAGTGATAGCTATTATTGTACGAGAACTCTGCCAAGGGTAAGAACTGATCCCAATGACCACCAAAATCTATCACGCACGCACGAAGCATATCCTCCAGCACTTGAATTGTTCGCTCAGACTGCCCATCGGTCTGAGGGTGAAATGTTGTACTAAGATCCAATATAGTACCTAATTCAGCATGTAAGGTCCTCCAAAAGTTAGAAGTAAATTGCGTACCTCTATTTGATATGATGGAGATTGGAACTCCATGCAATAGAACAATCTCACGGATATAGAGTTTGGCTAACTTCTCTGCATTGTAAGTCATCTTGACCGGAATGAAGTGAGCAAACTTAGTTAACCTGTCAATAATTACCCAAATAGAATCAAACTTACCCAATGTCTTTGGAAGACCGACCACAAAATCAATTGCAATTCTTTCCCACTTCCATTCCGGAATAGGCATTCTCTGAAGTGTTCCTCCAGGCCTCTGATGTTCATACTTTACCTTCTGACAATTCGGACATTGGGAAACAAAATCAACAATGTCACACATCATTCTACTCCACTAATAATGTTGTCTCAGATCACGATACATCTTGGTTGCACCAGGATGTATAGAATACCTCAAACTATGAGCCTATGCAAGAATAGTATGTGTCAAATTATTAACACGGGGCACACATACCCGCCCCTTAATTCTCAAGACGCCTTCCTCATCAATCACAACCTCTTTAGCCTCTCCCTGCAACACCATATCTCGAATTTGACTCAGCTTCTCATCATCAAACTACTTTCCCTTAATCTTGTCAAGAAAAGAAGATCTTGCCTCCACACAGGCAAAAAATCCTCCTTTCTGAAGTACTTCCAGCCTCATAAAGTCATTAGCCAGAGTTTAATCCTCTCTAGCCAATGGGCATCTAGAAATTTGTAATTGGGCTAAACTCCCCATGCTCCCTGCTTTTCTACTTAGGGTATCTGCCACAACATTAGCTTTTCCTGGGTGATATAAAATAGTAATATCTTAGTCTTTCAATAACTCCATCCACCTCCTCTGCCTCAAATTCAAATCCTTCTGAGTGAACACATATTTTAAACTGCGATGATCTGTATACACTTCACATTTGACCCCATATAGACTATACCTCGACTCTTTCAATGCAAATACAACTGCCACCAACTCCAAATCATGGGTTGGATAGTTACGTTCATGCACTTTCAATTGCCTTGAAGAAGAGGCAATTACATTTCTCTCCTGCATTAGCACTGCACCTAAACCAGAATAAGATGCATTACAATAAACAATGAACTTCTTACCTTCCACAGGAAAATCAAGAATCAGTGCAGTAGTCAACAAGGTCTTGAGTTTCAGAAAACTCTCTTCACACTCATCCGACCATATAAAGGGAACATTTTGCTTGCTCAAGTTGGTCAGTTGGGAAGCAATGGAAGAAAATCGCTTAATAAACCGACGGTAGTAGCTAGCTAAACCAACAAAGCTCCTTACCTCTGAAACATTAGTAGGCCTTACCCAACTCTTCACCGCTTCAATCTTAGTGGGATCCACCATCACTCCATCCTTAGAAACCACATGCCCCAAGAAGGACACTGAATCGAGCCAAAACTCACACTTGGAGAATTTGGCATAAAGCCTTTTCTCCCTTAACAACCCTAATACAATTCTCAAATGTTTCTCATGTTCCTTCCTGCTCTTTGAGTATATCAGTATATCATCATTGAATAAAATAACAAAGAGGTCCAGATATGGCTTAAAAGTTCCGTTCATCAGACTCATGAAAGCAGCAGGGGCGTTCGTAAGCTCGAAAGACATTACTAAAAATTCATAATGCCCGTACCTGGTTCGAAAAGCAGTCTTTGGCACGTCTATTGCCCGCATTTTCAATTGATGATAACCGGACCTCAAATTAATTTTAGAGAAGACACAAACGTCCTGTAACTGATCGAACAAGTCATCAATGCGAGAAATGGGGTATTTGTTCTTAATAGTTACCTTATTCAGCTGCCTGTAGTCTATGCACATCTAAAAACTACCATCCTTCTTCTTCACAAATAAAATTGAAGCACCCCAAGGAGATGCACTCGGTCTAATAAAAACTTTACCTAACAACTCCTGAAGTTGGGCCTTTAAATCCCCCAACTCAACTGGTGTCATTATATAAGGTGGAATGGATATGGGGCGAGTCCCTGGCTCCAGGTCAATACAAAAATCAATATCTCTATCTAGTGGCATACCAGGCAAGTCTACAGGATAAACATCCACAAACTGACGGACTATCGAAATCGACTCGATTGAAGGCACTTTGGAAGTATAGTCTCTGAGATGTGCCAAGAAAGCTAAACAACCCTTACTCACCAACCTCTTAGTGCGAAGAAATGATATAATACGAAATGGGGTGGGAATATAGTCACTTTCCCACACTAGTGGATCTATCCCAGGCTTGGCCAAGGTTACAGTCTTAGCATTACAATCTAAGATAGCAAAATTTGGAGAAAGCTAGGTCATACCCAGAATTACATCAAAGTCAACCATCTCTAGAATAATCAAATCTACATAAGTGTTGCTCCCACAAAAGTCACAAGGCAAGACCTATACACCTTCTCAAATATCACAGACTCACCAACAAGAGTAGAGACACGAATAGGCATGTCAAGCAAGTCACAATGCAAATCAAGACCAGTAGCGAACGAGGAAGATACATAAGAAAATGTGGATCCAGGATCAAACATTACAGAAGGCATGCGATCACAAACTAGAAGAGTACCTTTGATAACAACATCAGATGTCTCTGCGTATGGCCTCCCGGGGAAAGCATAACAATGGGCGCTATCACCTGTCTGTCCATTGCCCATGCCGGGCTGCGCTCCAGTAGTTCCAACCTGCCCGCCACCCCAGCTGAACTGGTGACCACCATTACCTTGGCCACAACGTCCTCCAAAATGACGGACTCTACCATGGCCACCTTTACCTCTAATTGTTAGGGATCTGTAACTCTGATCGTACCAAGTCTGAATCTGCTTTGGACAATATTTCTTGATATGTACGGCCTCCCCACATCCATAACAAGTCCTTGAATCTAGTGTAGGTCTCTATGAAGTCGAAGATGACTGAAGATAACCCCCAAACTCATAAAAAGGTTGACTGGTCTGTGACGAACCCTCAGCTGAAGCCTGTAATGAAGACTAAAATAGGACGGAGTGGATAACCCCCTGAACTCTGCCCTCTAGAGTGCGAACCACTAAACTCACCTCCCTTACGGAACTTCTTAAATGTTGACACCTTGGGGAAGTCATCCGGCTTCACCCCCTCTACCTCTATCACAAAATCAACCATTTCCTGAAAAGATTTTGCAGAAGCAGCTACCTGTAAAGCTGGAATCTGCAAATCTGATCTCAATCCCTTCACAAAGAGGCGAATCCTCTCTTGCAGACTGAAGCAAACCTGAGTGGCATATCTGGATAATACACAAAATTTGGCCTCATAAGCTGCAACAGACATCTTTCATTGCTCTATGTTCAGGAACTCATCTCTCTTCCTATCCCTCAAAGTCTGGGGTATATAATTCTCCATAAAGAAGCTAGAAAATGTTGTCCAAGTCATAGGTGGTGCCTTTGCTGGTCGACACTCAATATGAGACCGCCACCACATTTTGGCATCCCCCTAAAACTGATAGGTCATAAACTCAACACTGAATCTCTCCACTATGTCCATCTTATGTAGCAGCTCATGACAATCAACTAGGAAATCATAAGTATCTTCAGATTCAGTACCCTTGAAGACTGGAGATTTTAACTTTAAGAACTTTATAAAGAGATCATGTTGGTTACTAGTCATTATAAGCACTGTAGTCAATTGAGGAAACATGTATGTTTCCAAGGACGAATCCATGGTGGGAGCCACAGTAGCTGCATGTTGTACTCCCTGAACCTGAGCTGCTAGTGCAGAAAACACTGGTGGTGCCTGGACCTAATCAGATAACCCACTGAGATAAGTGAGAAACTGATTGATCATCTCTGGAGTAGGCTGGGGTGGTACTTCCTTTTCACGAATCTACTCATCCTCCCCCTCATCACCCTCTCTCACTACCTCGTCAATCGATGGAGGGGTCACTACTCTATCCCTAGTTTGACCAAATGCTTGTCCTCTGCCTTTGGTGGTCCTTCTCCTGTGACCTCTACCACAGCCTCTCGCCACTGCTCCCCCTCGGAGTGCAACCACAATGGTTGGCTCAGGCACACCCTGTCTTGCTGGTGCTGGTGCTGGTGCTGTCACAACTGTTGCTTTAGTCCTGACCATCTGCGAAATAGAGTGAAGAAGGTCAGATACCAATTTGTATCACCTAGATTCCAATTGGATTCAAGTAATAGCACGAAAGAAAGAAAGATAAGAGTTTTCCTAAAGTCCTATAGCCTCTCGAAGAAAAGTAAAAGTGTCCCCTGATGAGTCCATAAATTGGACTCATTTAGGGCTATATTTTAATAGAAATTGTACCTCTCAAATGTTTATTTTATCTCAATATCTGATGAAACCCCTTAAGTTTCAGGTATTTGATGTTTGAAGAAAAGCATGGACACTACGTCTAAAAAAAGAACGAAAAGGTTGAAAAGAACGAAGAAATTAAGGCTTGAGGATCACCGAGTCGCCGAAGGGTCTTACTTCACCTTTTGTTCCAGTGTGCTGATCCCTGAAGTAGAGGATCAAGTCGGCGGAAAAAGGAAGCAGTCGGCGCATCGCCGAACAATTTTGTAAAGCAGTACCATGTCGCCCAATGACCCAGAGCACAAACGATGCTGAATGATGGTGCAAGACGGCGATGAACTACACCAAAGGGAGAATCGCCGAGTTGATCAGCGATTCCGACTAACGACGCCGAATGATCTGCTACAACACAAATTTGTGGAAGCTATAAATACTAGTTAGAGTTGTAGGTTTAAGTGTGGAACAATTATTATAATTTTCATATAGAATTGTACTTTTTGGTATTTTTGCTCTAAGTTTGAGAGGGTTTTGAAGGCTTGAAGAAAAAGAGGGTTTCATCTCCAAGGATTTGGACTTGGGTCTTTTGGATTCTTCATTCTTGGCTTGTAACAAGACTTAAATCTTCATACCCATTTGAATGCAAGCTCATTTAGGTATAAATTTCTATCTCTTGATGTGTGGCTAAAAACCTCAATTCTTGGGGTGTGATTTTGTGAATATGGGTTAGCTTAGTTGTTGGGTCTTGCTTGCTGATAGTTTAAATGTAGTTTAATTTTGATTTCGTTTAGTAGTTGTGGATAAATCTAATGGATTTGTAGTTGCAAATACAAGTTCACTCATGTGTTTTCGGCTTGCTCGAGAGAGAAGTCGCCAAACCAAGACTACTAAATTGACGGCCTAAGGAGTGGGTCGACATGAGGTTCAGCTCGAGAGAGTAAACCCTAGTCCCATATCCTAACACTCAGCTCGAGAGAGTGAGTGGGGTAAGGCGTAGGCTGGTCTTCATGCGGCAAGTGGGTGTCCGAGAGGAACCCATTTAAAACGAGGTAAGTTGCTCGAGAGAGAGCTTATTTCCATTTAAAGCTTTAGCCTAGTCAAAAATTACTCTATTAAGTTTTCTATCAAAAGCATGTGCCCAACAATCTTGTTTTATCCCATGTTCCGATCACATCCCAAGAATTCCCCTCTCATTCATAGATTTCTTTGTTATTTTTACTGTTTTTGCTATACTTGTGACAAAACCCCCAAATTGATATTTGACACTTTTGTGTCCCCCCTTTAATTTACAATGTTTTTTAATCGTTAATGTATTTAGCTATGACTAATTAGAATGAAATTCTAATGTTCTATAAATTTTCACCACCGCTCCCTTGGGACACGACCCCAAACCTTGGTTGGGTTACTATACTATTGCACGATCGTAGACACCCGAACTGTAAGACGTGTCGTTGATTACGCAAACATCATCCCTATACCGTTCTGCAAGACTCTAATAGACTTGTCCTTGTGTGATGAGATCACCGAACCTAAGGCTCTGATACCAAGTTTGTCACGACCCAAAACGAGTCATGATTGATGCCCACACTTAACCTCCTAAGTGAGCAAACCAACCAATTCAACCCCAAATTATATCAATTGTTCAACTACGAATGACAACAATAATGCGGAAACTCAAAACTTATTAAAGTAACCAATCAAATAAACCTCTAAAGTCTATAACATATTATCCCCAAAACCTGAAAGTCATCACATCAAGGACATCTATTCTCAAAATAATAAGTCTAAAAGTATTAAAGAAAACAAATTAAATAAGTAGGATAGCCTACGTCCAAAATTTAAGGACATCATGCCATGACTGGGAGAATCCAACACGAGCTAGAAAGAATAGCTCACCCTGAAATCTGATGTGCTAGAGACTGGCTAGAGCTGAGGGAGAGTCAAAGTCGATGGTACACTTGTTGCACTCCACAAAAGAAAAGGTATCATCGGCCAACCCAAAATAGAAACTAATATGTAATGAATAATAGTATAAAATCAACTATGACACTTAGATGGTGGCAAGCAACAAACATCATGAACTACTGACAAAAACACTAAAGTAAGTACGTAATTAGTCAACAATATCAAGATCAGACATGAGGACTCATGCCTCCAAACCAAACTAATTTGGGAATTGAGTACATTAAGTTAATTCAGTATCTTTTTCCTTTATTTTTACTTCATTAATAATATTTCATCAAGCCTTCTTTTTTCAAGGCATCACTTCGATAGAGAGGGTTCAAGATTATAAATTCCACGGTNTCAGGATTTCAGACCAATCACAAACCACACAACCACACAATCAAGTACATAGAGAACTTGACAATATCACTCAATGCATATTAATCACTATTAAGAGTATATCTATTAAGTAGAATAAACCATAACCTACCTCCACCGAAGAACTAAAGTCAAGCAAACTACTTCTCCAATGCTTTTCCTTTCCTCAATTCCTCCGAGCCTTTCCAATCTATCAAGTATATATGCATATTGTAAGTTAACGAGTCTATAAACACTCATATTATTCTATGTCTAGCCTAGACCCAAAACTCACCTAATTCTATAATCAATTTCCTAAAGTTCAAACCTAAGGGTAGGTCTTAATTCCTCCAATTAGCATAACTTTAATGGAATTTAAATAATTCGATCCACCTAATATTTAATTACCTATCTCAATATACTAAAACTCAATTTATAAGATGATGACACATAATAAAATTCAATATTAAGCCACTGGTTTCGAAAACTAGTGTCAAAAACCCAGATATTTTATTTGAAACTTATGTTTCATACTCAATATATTCAGTGAAGTTTTGAGATTTAGTAAAATGTTTTTAAACGTTTCTTTCAATTTTATGCTTATGTATGCTTGAGTTAGTCTTCCGCTTGTAATCGGCTAGGATGATGGTTCGCTTGGGGACCAACAATGGTTCTTGAATGTCGGGCACGTCCAGGTTGTAGGCTCGGGTCGTGACACCCCTCCCCCGTAACAAAAAAAAACCACCCATTCATTCCCTAAAAAAATTGATATTATATTTTTTAAAAAAAAATTATACCTCACCTTATTTAAACCTCCACTCCTAATTTTGTTTCTTTATATTTTTCTCGTTTTGTGTTAGATATGTACATAATTTTTTAGATTTTTTCTTATACCTGTGTACCGAATATAACATAAATAAGAATTTATTTTTAAAAAATTCTTCCGACGGCAAGTAAAAAATATTTTCGATATGTATATGTCTAACACAAAATGAGAAAAATATTTGGAAACAGAAGGTTAGGTGGAGTGGGTAGAATTTTTTTTTTAAAAAAATAATATTTGAAGGGGGGCGGGGTGAAGTAAACAAAATTAAATATTTTTATAAAAGAAATTCTTCTTAAAAAAAAAACTAACAAAATGGGGGGGGGGGGGGATATGGTGAGTGGAAGTGATGGAGTGGGGTAAGAAAAATATTTTACATTTTATTTTATAAAAACATATTAATTTTTGGGCTAATAATTTATTAATCTTTAATTTTAACTAATACTAATAATTTATTTAAATTTTGTCAAGGTGGAATTTTTGGTTCATGTGGAGTGTGATGTGATAATTTTTTTAAATAAAACAGAAAGTGTGTTACACACATCATGATGAGAGTGTTATAAAAGATAAATGTTTGTTTCTCAAACTAATATGTGATAATTTAGGTATGAAAGTCACACTCTCAATAGTTTAGGTATAAAACTTAAAAAAAAGAAGCATAATTTAGGTGTGTTTTTGACGCTTATCTGTAAATTATTTAAAAATTTGGGGATGTGTGCTTAAATACTTTTTTCGTTTGAGTGAATAGCAAAGAGTGTTGGGATGGGGCAAAGATTCGAAGGAAAAAATTCAAAATATCAATATTTTAGCATTTAATAGGACCCCTTAATCACATTTTTAATATTTATTAAAAATATCAATATTTTAGTTTGTTATGCATCTGATTCACGTTTTCTTTATTTGTTTTAATGGAAAGAATAAAATTATTTAATAACAAAAAGGAGAAATTTAGGAGAGAGGATGTTTATAAAAAGGAACATATCACTTAAAATTCTCATCAGTTACAAATTCAAAAATAAACGACAGGGAATCCATCCCACTTGTTCATGATCAAATTTCTAGTATCATTTTTTTTTAATTTCCATTGATAATACTCAATCTCTGTTAATGTGAATTCGATTAAATTGCATTTTCTCAATTTGGGAAAAAGATTTCGAAAATGGGTACAATTTCGTTGGGATGCAACTTCAGAGAAGGAATTCCCAAATTGAAAATTCGATATAATCGGTGAAATACAAAATTGATCAGGTATTACTTAATTGCTAGATCCTAAATTTGTTTGATTCTGAAATGACTATGGAAAGTTTTGATAATTGAAAATCGTATCTATTTTCCTTGAATTGTAAATTGTATATTATGAAAACATTGGTAAGTATTAGTTTTGCTGGATAGTTTTAATGTTAATTTGTTTGAATACAAAATAAGAATGACCGTGGAATGTTCGTAGAAAAATATTTTTGTGTTCGCGTAGTGCAATTGAAGAATCGTTTTTTGTTTGGCTCAAAAATATTGTATCCATTATCGAAAAAGATATGATAATTGCATTATATTTTGTAAGTGGTTGATTGGAATACAAAAACTATATTTGATAAGGATATAAATATATTGGCAGTCCAGTAATACAATTTTAATGACTAAGGATATAATTTTGATCAGATGGGTACAAGTATGAAAGTAAATACATACATTTAACAAACTTGAATACAATATTGTTAAACGAATGTGAATGTGTATTTTTCAATGACTTGGACAATTTATTTTTAGAATACAAAGCAAATATAGGGAGCATTAGTTTTCTTTTGTTGGATGCAGGGATTGTGGTATTTATATGCTTGCTTATACCAATTGGCTGTCTTACGGACAAGAAAATCAGTGGGTAACTTCGATGCAATATTGCTATGGTCAAGATACGCTGCACTTTTTTGGAACACTGACCAACAGAAAAATGATGTTGGAGCCATTAGTGAAAGTGAGGCACCTCTGAGGCCTAACAGGCCTCACATAGTTCGTGATGATAGTGAAACAATTGAAATACAATAGTTGTTTAGGTAAGGATACAAGAGTCATCCGGAAAAGTGTTTGATGGGTAAGGATAATTGTTTTGGTTGTGGTAAAAGTGGTCACCACTTGAGAGATCATCCATCTAGGATCAACAAGGAAAAATATGGTAGGCAAGCTCCGCCTAGTGGTTGAAGTTCGAGTGCTCCAATGAAAAATCGAATCTATGCACTTCAAACTCGACATGATCAAGAAGGTTCTCCTAATGTGGGTACCAGTATGTTGAAAGTATTTTATCTTGATGTTTATGCTCTGCTTGATCCTGGTGCTACTTTGTCTTCTGTAACACCATTTGTGGTTATGCAATTTTCTGTTTCTCTTGATGTGTTGTTAGATCCTTTTTCTATCTCTAGTTCCATTAGTGAGTCTAGTGTGGCTAAGAAAGTCTATAGAAATTATCATGTCTCCTTGACCCATAGAGTCACTCATGTTGATCTAGTAGAGCTTGATATGTTTGATTTTGATGTTATTCTTGGTATGGATTAGCTCCATTCTAGTTATGCTTCTATTGATTGTAGAACCCATGTGGATAACTTTCAGTTTCCAAATAAGCCCGTCCTAGAGTGGATAGGGGGAAATTATATGCCTAAGGGTCAGTTTGTTTCTTGTCTTAAAGCTAGAAAAATGATTTCTATGGGTTGCATATATCATCTTGTTCGGGTTAGGACTACTGATTATGAAACCCCTACTCTTGAATAGATCATCGTTGAAAATAAGTATCCAAAAGTATTTCTCGGTGATTTACCCGATGTTCCTCCCAAAAGGGAAATAGACTTCGATATTGACCTTCTCCCAAATATGCAACCTATTTCTATTCCTCCTTACCGTATGTCTTTGGCAGAACTTAAGAAATTAAATAAGAAATTGAAAGATTTGTTGGATAAAGGTTCCATCCGACTGAGTATCTCTCCATGGGGTTCTCCAGTTTTGTTTGTTCGTAAGAAGAATGGTTTACTTCGCATGAGTATTAATTATCGGCAATAGAAAAAGGTTACCATTAAGAATAAGCACCCTCTTCCAAGGATCGATAACTTGTTTGATCAACTCCAAGGTGCAAGTTTCTTCTCTAAGATTGACCTCTTATCGGGTTATCACCAATTGCGGGTGAAAGAAAATGACATCCAGAAGACGACTTTTAGAACTAGGAATAGTCATTTGGGTTGAGAAATGCTCCGGCCGCATTGATGGACTTAATGAATAGAATGTTTAGAAAATACCTTGATATATTTGTGATTGTGTTTGTTGATAACATCTTAATTTACTTGAGGATGATCATCCCAATCATTTCAAGATTGTGTTGAAAGTCCTCAAGGACCGATAATTATTTTCCAAGTATAGTAAGTGAGATTTTTGGTTGAAATTTGTGCCTTTTCTTGGTCATATTGTTTTCGGTAAGGGCATTAAGGTAGATCCTAAGAATACTGAATTAGTTAAGAATTGGCCTAGACCTCTATCCCTTTGTAATATTTGCAACTTCTTGGGTTTCTTTTGGGTATTATAAAGGTCTGTAGAAGGGTTTTCTTTGATTGCCTCTCCATTGACTACATTGACCCAAAAAATGTAAAGTTCTTATTGTCAAAAGCTTGTGAAAAGATTTTTCATGAGTTGAAGGACAAACTCACTTCGACTCCTATTTTGACTTTACTAGAAGGCTCTGATGGGTTTGTTCTATATTGTGATGCTTCAATAATTGGATTAGGATGTGTTCTTATGAAAAATGGGAATGATATTAATTATGCTTCAAGTAAACTCAAGATTCATGAAAAAAAATAGCCTACCTATGATTTGGAATTAGAAGTGGTTGTTTTTGCCTTAAAGATTTGGAGGCATTATTTGTATGGTTTTCACATTGATGTTTTTACCAACCACAAAATTTTGCAATATGTGTTCAAGAAAAAAGATCTAAATCTTCACCAAAGGAGGTGGCTTGAGTTGCTAAAGGATTATGACATGAGTGTCCTCTATCACCCCAAGAAGGTGAATGTGGTGGCACATGCTCTTAGTTGACTATCAACAGGTAGTGTTGCACATGTTGAGGAAGATAAGAAGAAGATTGTTCATGATGTTCATAGAGCTCATTTCCTTCCCATCAAGGTTTCTATTTTGGTGGAAAATTATTCTAATTTGTATCTAAGGGAGATGGTTAGGTTGGATTGGGTTCCCTTATCCATTATCTCTGACAGTGGTACCCAATTCACTTCTCAATTTTGGAAGTCTTTCCAAAAAGGTCTTGGTACCCAAGTTAAGCTTAGTACGCCCTTTCATCCTTAAACCGATGAGCAATTAGAGCGTACTATCTAAACTTTGGAGGATATGTTGAGGGGATGTGTAATTGACTTCAAGGGTAATTGGAATTATCACTTGCCTTTGATTGAGTTTGCATATAGTAATAGCTATCATTCAAGTATTGGTATGACTCCATTTGAAGCTCTTTATGGTAAGAGGTATATATCCCACATAGGTTGGTTTGAAGTTGGTGAGGTTACTTTGATAGGTCCTAAATTGGTATATGAGGCTATGAAGAAAGTTTGGCTTATTAGAGAAGGTTGAAAATGACTCCAAGTCGAGAAAAGTCCTATACTGATGTTAGAAGAATGGATCTTGAGTTTGATGTTGATGTATCTACTTGAAAATTTTGCCTATAAAGGGTGTCATAAGGTTTAGTAAGAAATGGAATCTTAGTCCCCGTTATGTTAGTCTGTATCAAGCGTTGAGGTGGATAGGCCAGGTGGATTATGAATTAGACTTGCCCTCCAAATTATAGTCGGTGCATCCAGTGTTCCATGTCTCTTTATTGAAGAAGTGTATTGGTGATCCCACATCGATTGTGCCATTGGAAAGTCTTGGTATAAAGAAAAGTCTTTCTTATGAAGAAGATCCAGTTGAGATTTTGAACCGGCAAGTTAGAAAGTTGAGGAACAAAGAGGTTGCATCCGTAAAGGTGTTGTGGAGGAATCAAATAGTTGAGAGTGATACTTGGGAGGCCGAGGCCGACATGATGTCCCGATATGATTATTTTTTTCCCTCTGATCCTACCCTAGCTTGAGGTATGTAGCCCTTCATGGTTCATTCTTACGGATTCACGTATCTTAGTCATTCTCATGATTCCTTATACATACATGTTTGTTTATGAAATGATATTTGAGCATATTTTAGCTTTGAGTCGAATTCCTCTTTGATTATGTGCATATATGTGATTGCATTCATGTAGATCCCTTCCCCTACCCTATTTATGTTGCCTTGAGTTCATTCTAGGATGAATATTCCCAAGGGGGAGATATTGTAACACCTCAAATTTTAAAAAGGAAATAGGTTGCATGAATTTCAGCTATCGATTCAGGTCTGCGAGACCAGTCTACAGTTCGTAGAAATTTCAATAGGTCGTAGACCAATACTGTATGAATGGTGAAATATTTTTTGAAAATCGAGTCCCAGTACCTCAGCCTACGGATGACCAGTACGGCCCGTCGAGTGATCTACAGGGCGTAGATTGGTTCCGTAGAAACAATCCAGACTTAGTGAAAATTTTGGGGTTAAAGTTAAGTTTTATAGTTAGGGTCTACAAATCATAGGAATCCCTATGGGCCGTGGAAGGGTCCCGCCAAAATTTGGGTTATTTTAAGATCTAATACTTGGTCTACGGTTGACCAGTACGAACGGTAGAAAGCTCAACGGTTTGTAGGTCAGAAGAAGAAGCTAGGGTTCACTCCAAGGTCAGCAAATCACAATTCATCTTGGGCATTGAGTAGCAAGTTATATGGGTATTCACCCATGGAATTCATTCCTCCATGGGGTCCCCAAGGTTTCCAATTGTTCAAATCAATTTCAATTGATCAAACTAGGGCTCTTCCTAATTCTATATGGGTTTCATTCAATTATGATTTTATTATTGTTTAAATCTTCTATTACATGATTTGATGTAAATTACATGATATCTAGTTGAATTTATATAAACCCAAGCATGATCTGTGACTTTCAATTATGAACTTATGATGAACCCATGAACTATGAATTTTGAAGGATTATGCTTGTCATATCAAAATGATGTTTATGATAATAGGGTACTTTTAGATGAAAGTATCAATATTGTTGTGAAAGGTTTAACGAATATGACCATGATTATGAAAGGTATTTCTCACATATGGATTTACATTGGTGAAAGGTTTTCTCACCTATAATTGAAATGTAATTTAAGTAGCAATTCTATGTTTTCTTCTTTAAGATGTAGATTGGTATTGATCATTGCATTTCCTATGTTATAATGATATTTCATTTTTATTTATTCCATTGGAATTTAGACTTAGCACCGAGAGGGCTTTGAGGTGAAGGCTCAAATAAGGTAATCTTTAGTAGCAACCTCTAGTCCCAAACTATGTGTCCCCGTAGGATTGTCTCAAATGACCTAGCTAGTGGATCCACTTTACGAAAAAATGATGTGTATGGATGCTACCTTAGCATGTAGAATCCCTTTCTTTTGGTATGAGGGATATACCAGATTCTATGGAATAACTCTTATGGTCATATTGTTGGTTAAAGCTAATATCCCCAAAATGTATATGTTTCTTCAAAAGCCTTCTTATGTCTTAAATGTGTTGGCCATGTCTTGTGAAATATATGTTGTTGCTTCATTAAGCCTTTAAATTCTCAAATGTTGGTCATATCTCACATGTTTTAAGTTTTTCATGCTATCATATATGTTTATGCATATTGTCTTGTACTCAGTACATTCCATGTACTAATGCATACTTGTGCATACATTGTTTCATTACTATATGGTCTGACGCTAGTACCTCTAACATTCGTGGCTAGTTAATTATTCTATCGAATTCAAAAGCTAGTGAGTCCTCATGTTCCAAGAAACGAGACATCTTTACTTGCTTTATGTCTTTCTAATTTTTGGATGATGTATGTGGTGTATGGGTTACGTCCCAATCACTCTTTTTGACATTTAAATAGATTGTTGAGACTATGTTAGACTCACGCTTTGTCAAACTTTTGTATAATATAAGATTGTTTCTTTAAAAAAATTATTTCAATTATGTTGTATGATGTATGCTAAGTCGTTTATGCGGGGCCTTTTGAGATTCTATATGTTATGTTACCCCTAGGGTATACTGATGAGTCCACAATTTGGACTCATTTAAGGCTTCATTTTAAAAGAATTAGTGTCCTCAAATGCATATTTTATCTCAATAACTGATGTAAATCCTTAAGTTTCAGGTATTTGGAGTTTGACACAAAGCATGTACACTACTTGGCAAAAAGGAACAAAACGGCTGAAAAGACGAAGAAAAAAGGCCTGAGGATCGCCTAATGCATTAGGCGAGTCGCCGAATGGCCTTAACCTTGTCCAAAGTTCCAGTGTGCTGAGCCCTGAAGGAAAAGATCAAGTTGACGATGAAAGGGAGCAGTCGGCGCGTCGCCGAATAGTTTCGCGAAGCAGTACTATATCGTCCAATGATCCAGAACGCGAAGATGCTGAAGGCAAAAGCTGAAAGGCGATGAGCAGACCAAAGGGCGGATCGGCGAGTGCATCGGCGATCCCCACTAACTGCGTCGAGTGATCCTTCGCAGCATATTTTTTGACAACTATAAATACTAGTTTGAATTTTTATCTTAGTATGCAATTTCAAAGACAAACATTTTTATTTTTCTTAGTTTTCAAGTAGAGAACATTTTGCTTAGCTTTTGAAGAATTGAAGACTTCCAATTCCAAGAAATTGGAAGTGGGTGTTGAAGATTCTTCATCTTAGACTCGATTGAAGCGAATATAAATCATACCCAGTTGATGTTACTTCGATTTGGTATCATTTTCTTCCGTTTTTCTATGTCTAGCTAAAACCCCAATTCTTGGGGTGTGATTTTGTGAATATGGGTTAAATTTCCTGTTGGGTATTGCTTATTGTTAGTCTATTTGTTGTTTAAATGTGATTTCGTTTAGTAGTTGTGTTTGAACTTATTGGGATTGTAGTTGCAAATACGATTTCATCTTAGTGTTTTTGGCTTGCTCGAGAGAGAGGTTTTAAAACTAAGACTACTAAATCGATAGCCGGTGGTTATTGGGTCGTCGTGGGTTCAGCTCGAGAGAGTGAACCCTAGGCTTTTTCCCACACATTCAGCTCAAGAGAGTGAATGGGCTAAGGCGGAGGTTATGCTTAAAAGCGGCAACTCGGTGTTCGAGAGAAATCGAGTTGATTCAGGGTAAGTTGCTCGAGAGAGAATTTACCCCCACTAAAGTCTAGCCTAGTTACAAATGTTCAACAATTAACTATCAATAGCATTTACTCGATTGTGTAGTTTATCTCATATTTCTATCACATCCCAAAAATCCCGTCTCCCTAATTTGCATCTTCTTATTTTCGTTGTTTTTGTTAATTAATTGAATACAAACCCCATTTATAATTGACATTCGTGTCAACCCCTTAATTTATCATGTTTTTACTTGATAATGTTTTTAGCTATGGTTAACTCTAGCATATTCGCGCTTAACTCTTAATTCTCATAAACCACTCCCTTGGGACTCGACCCCAACCCATTCGGTTGGGTTATATTACTATTGTACGATCGTAGACACTTGAATTGGAAGTTGTGTCTTGATTACGCAAACATCATATACTTTAGGTCATAACATAAACACTTATCTAGAAACTTTATTGTCATTTCATCTTAGGTGCAAATTGATCCATAAGGTAAGCTTCATAGCATGATCTTAGCATAATCCTTCAAAGAGAAAGGAAATGATCTTAACAAAATAGCATTGCCCAATGTTGTAATGAACCTCTAGGTCATTTCAACTAATTTCTGATCTTTTCAACATTTAAAACTTTCCTGTAGTGGACCCAAGTCATTTATAACTTATTGGAACTGACAGTTTTGTCTTCGGGTCATTCGTTTGAGTTTTGTGCAAATTTTCATATTTTTATGCCTTGGAAACTTGAACGGTTGACTTCGGCCAAAAGTTCATGAATATGGCCTGAGAATGTGTTTTGATGACTCAGTTAAGTTTGGAACATCAAATTTAGTCTAGAAGAACCTTTTGTATAGATCCTGAGGCTTCCGGGCTCATTCTAAGCTACCTTGTGGATTTTGGCTTTAAATGGAGCTTGGCTGTGGGACCTACTTTTCATCAAGATGACCTCAGATGAATGTTTTGATGGTTTCCATTGAGTTCAGAATGCCAAATTTGATGGAGTAGCATATTAGTTTGCACGCACGGGGTTCCAAACGAATCTTGAGCACCCCATCGAAGCTTTTTCAATCTTAAATTAAGTTAATGCTACATAGGCTAGTCAGTACATTCTTCTATTAATTCTCAAAACCACTCCATGTGGGAATGATCCCAACCCTTGGTTGGGTTATATCACTACACGCGATCGTTTGACACTTGAACCGAAATAGTGTCAGTTGATTACGTCGAACATCAGCCCTTTTCATACCATTCCACCAAAAGACTTCCCGTAGATCATGGTTCATCTTAGTGGCACATGGATGAATAGATTACCTGGATTTATGGGCTTCTGCAAAAACATGTTGTCTCAACTCACCCACCTTAGGAACATATACTCGACCCTGGTAGCGAAGCACACATCTCCCCCTTAGGAGAAAACCTCAACTCTCTGTTGATGAACTGCACCCTTTAGTTGAAGCAATATTGGGTCATTCTCTTGCTTCTCTTTAACCTCCGCTGCCAATGAAAATTCTGACCCATTATGAACCGTTACACCACCATCTGATATGCTCATAAGGTGAACTCCCAAGCGAGCAAGCCTGTGAACATCCTTTGCTAGTTCTTTTCTTTCTTCCTCAACATATGCTACACTACCCATAAATAGTCTACTAAGGGAATCTGCTACTACATTGGCCTTACCGGGATGGTAATGCACATTCATATCATAATCTTTGAGGAACTCAAGCCATATCCTCTGGCGAAGATTCAACTCTTTCTAGGTGAACACATACTGAAGGCTCTTATGGTCTCTGAACACATCTACATGAACACCATACAAGTAATGTCTCCAAAATCTTAAGTGCAAAACACCACTACTGCAAGCTCGAGGTCATGATTCGGATAATTCTTCTCATGCACCTTAACTGTCTAGAAGCATAAGTTATGACCTCACCTCGCTGCATCAACACACAACCTAGGTCGACTTTGGATGCATCACAACAGATCACATAACCGTCTGAACCCTCTGGTAGAGTCAAAACATGAGTTGTAGTCAACCTAGTTTTCAGTTCTGCGAAGCTTTTCTCACAATCATCTGACCAACGAAACTTGACAATCTTCTGAGTCAACCTAGTAAATAGTGAGGCTATTGATGAAAATCCTTCCACGAAAC
>NW_006238996.1:1373478-1426350 GCF_000226075.1 Solanum tuberosum | reverse complement strand
GTGCAAACACCACTGCTGCAAGCTTGAGGTCATGAGTTGGATAATTCTTCTCATGCACCTTAACTTGTCTAGAAGCATAAGTTATGACCTCACCTCGCTGCATCAACACACAACCTAGGTCGACTTTGGATGCATCACAACAGATCACATAACCGTCTGAACCCTCTGGTAGAGTCAAAACATGAGTTGTAGTCAACCTAGTTTTCAGTTCTGCGAAGCTTTTCTCACAATCATCTGACCACTGGAACTTAAAATTTTTTGTAGTTAACTTAGTCAATAGAGAAGCTATGGATGAAAAACCGTCCATGAACCTTTTGTAATAGCCAGCCAAACCCAAGAAACTTATAATATCTGTAGGAGAGGTAGGTCTGGGCCATTGTTTCACTACTTCTATTTTCTGAGAATCCACTCGGATCCCTTCGCAAGACACAATATGCCCAAGGAAAGTAATAGACTGCAACCAAAACTCACACTTACTGAACTTAGAAAATAACTGGCGATCTTTGAGAGTTTGCAGGACAACCCTCAAATGAGTCACATGTTCTTCCTCATTCCTAGAGTAAATGAGGATATCATTAATAAAGACGATAACGAACAAGTCCAAATACTGCTTGAACACCCTGTTCATCAAATCCATGAAAGTTGCAGGAGCATTGGTTAGTCCAAATGACATAACTACAAATTCATAATAACCATACCAAGTTCTGAAGGCTGTTTTCGGAATGTAACTATCTCTGACTCTGAGCTGATGATAACAGGATTTGAGGTCTATCTTTGAGAAATGACTAGCACCCTGAAGTTGGTCAAACAAGTCATCAATCCTAGGGATGGGATACTTATTCTTGATTGTGACTTTGTTCAACTGCCTAAAGTCAATGCACATCCTGAGAGAAACATCTTTCTTCTTCACGAACAACACTGGTGCACCCCATGGGGAAATACTAGGTCTAATGAACCCCTTATCTAGAAGGTCTTTCAACTTCTCTTTCAATTCCTTAAGCTCAGATGGAGCCATTCTGTAAGGATCAATAGAAATAAGCTGGGTATCTGGAAGAAGATCAATTCCGAAGTTGATTTCCCTTTCGGGAGTAACTCCGGGAAGATCTTCTGGGAACTCATTCACTACTAGAACTGACTCAAGAGTTGGGGTTTCAGAGCTTGAATCCTTAACCCAAATTAGATGATAGGGATAACCCTTAGAGATCGTCTTTCTGGCCTAAAGGTAAGAAATGAATCGACCCATAAGTGCTAAGCTACTACCCTTCCATTCTAAGATTGGTTCATCTAGAAACTGAAAACAAACGATCCTAGTTCTACAATAGACTGAGGCATAATAGGAATGTAACAAATCCATGCCTAGAATGGAATCGAAGTCTACCATTTCTAACTCTACAAGATCTGCTGAGGTGACTTTTTGGGAAACTGTGATAGGGCAATTTTTGTATACCCGTCTAGCTATAATTGGGTCACCGACTGGAGTAGAGACTAAGATGGGTTCTGAAAGAGTTTCTGGACTAACATTGAAATTGACTTCTATATAAGGAGTTACAAAGGAAAGAGTAGCCCCTAAATCTAACAAAACATAAACATCTAAGTTAAAAACTCGTAACGTACCAGTGACTACATCAGGATAATCTTCTTGATCCTGGCGAGTCTGAAGAGCATACAACCTGTTTTGGCGTTGTCCTCCACCTGTACCAGATGAGTTACCCTGCTGAGTCGGGCGACCTGCCGGTGCTGCTGAAGTTGTAGACTGAGCTCTACCATTGTTGCCTTCTTGAACCTGTTTAGCAAAAGGACAATCTCTCAACCTGTGACCAGACTGACCACACCCAAAACATCATTCCTTTCCTGCAAGACACTCTCCCGGATGGTTCTTACTACACTTTGGACAAGTTGGGTAGGTTCTGGTGCCTGAAACACTCCTCTGAGACTTAGAGCCTGATGCCCTACCTTTTTTATCCTGTCGAAACCTGGAAGATGGAACACTAGCTGATGAGGGTGTTGGAGTTGAAGACTTTGGATGAAACTGCGAGCGATTTCCACCACCCGATTTATGTTGAGAATACTCATAGTTGCCTGTTCTAGCCTTCTTATTATCCTCAGCCTGCTCCCTCAGCTTATCTCCCTCAACCTGTTGAGCATGAGTCATGAGCCTAGAGATGTTCATATTTTCCAGCAACATCGCATTCCTACATTTTATTTTTACTAAGTTGGATACCCCATATAGAAACTTATTCATTTGAGCCCTGGAATCAGCAACCATGTCAGGAGCATACCTGGAGAGTTGGATGAACTTGAGTCCGTACTCTTGGACTATCATGTTACCTTGCCTCAAATTCATGAACTCCTGAGCTCTTGCCTTTCTCAACTCTCTTGGGAAGAATCTATCCAGAAAAGCTTCACTAAAACACTCCCAAGTAATAGGAACTGCATCTGTACCTTTGTTTTCTTTCCACTGAGTGAACCAAATGTGTACCACATCCTTAGGTTGGTAAGATGCCAACTCAACCCTATCATTCCCAGTTAGCTGCATCATTCCAAAGATCTTCTTGACCTCATATATAAAGTTTTGGGGATCCTCACCAATCTGCGACCCTATAAACTCAGGCAGATTCATCCTAACAAAATCACGAACCCTGGCTGCCACTGATCCACCACTAGTATTTGCAGGAACTAGAACCTGCTGGTTGTTCTGGTTGGTCACATTCTGAGCCAAAAGCTGAATAGCGTTCCGAAACTCAGCATTTGAAACTTCCAGATTTGGGACTGGAGGAGTTGCGTTAGTGTTGCGGGCATTCACATTCCATCCCTAAGCTCTACGAGGAGGCATGATCTAAAAGCGCATAACATCGAGTTAGAAATAAGGAATTAGATCATACCTTACGCACTATAAGAATATCAAGAAAGTGAAGTTTTTTCCTAAAACACTTTGTAGCCTCCCTCTCATTAGATGTGGTGCACTTCACACCCATGAAAGGGACTCTACTTAGTGTGGCTTTTTAGACATCCTAGGACTCTTGAACCTAGCGCTCTGATAACAAGTTTGTCACGCCCCGAAGCTACCCCCAGGATGCGGACACGAGACCTAAGATCACGAGTGACCCAAGTTAACCCTGCTGGCATATCATAAGCATACTAAATAAACTCAAGTAAGAAGAGACTGTGCGGAAGCTAAATCATAAGATAAACTGAAATGAAATGATGGGTAATACCCATAACTATCTGAATATATAAAAACTAAGAGTTTAACAACAACTGAAAGGTCAAACTCAAATGCTAAAGCTGAAACTAACTATGTCTGAAATAAGCCTCTAACTGACTAGAAGTGTTAGGACATGCCCCAGCTAAATCTAGCAAAAACTGAAACGAAAGACTAAAATCAAAAGAAATATGTTTGTCGTCCTTGGAGAATGAGGACTCACCACTGATACTGCTGAGCTGAAGATTGGGAACCGGTCTATGCGTGATCTGGAAGTTGAGGACCTGAACCTACATCACAAGAAGATGTAGCGCAGAGTATGCTTCAGTACTTGAAAGGTAATGAGCATGCAGAATAAAGTAAAGATGAATAATAAACATAACTGAACAAGCATATATCTGAGCAATGATAAGAGATAAGCATGATACTATACTGAGATTACTGAACATGACATAACTGAATGTAATGACCAAGTTTATAACATGCTGAGACTGAAATTTGACTGTAACTGATAACATGGTCAATGCAATAGAATGTGACTGTGGGAGATAGTAATAACTAACATAAAACCACAAGAGCTAAATGTGGTGTCTGATGCCATCGAGAGGGCCCGATATACCCTGCCAGAGGTATAGAGGCATGACTAGCGTGATCACTAAAATGTAATGCCCACAGAAGGGACTTTAAACCTACGGAGGCACGTAGTTCTGGGACTATTTGGGTACGTTGAACCCTAGTCCACTCGATCTAAGCCTACTCCCAATTAGAATGTATATAAGCAATATTATGACTGAAATGCTGAAGTACTGGATAGCTCAATTACTGACATGCAAACTCTGAGAATGCAACAATTATAACTGATCATGTCACATTCATACACTGAAGCATGTATATCTGAAATAACAAACCTAGCATGTGTAATTCATGAACTAAAAGAACTACATAGCTAGGGTTCTGAATATCATACAAGAAACTAAGCAACAATCTGATAATCTGATTTGGATTATTCTAACAGCTAAAACCCAACAATTTCTAACATTCAAGAAACCCTAGGTCTAGATAATATTAAGAGAATCAAGATTCTGACTGAAATCTAAGGACCTAATAGGTGAAATGAACCCACTAGTGAAATCCCACATACGTGGTGATGAAATTCACTGAGAAATCTTTTGATTTCAGGGCTGGAACTGATGAAAACTCACTGCGTTCTTGATTTGCTCTAAGTTTCGCTTGATTTTGGTGAATAGTTTATTAGGGTAAGTTCTAATTAATTTTATAGGCTAAAACTGACAAAAACTACGTAGTTTAGGGGTTAAACGATGTTGAGAAAAAGACCAAACGACCCCTGACTTAAAATCTGTTGAAGCCACCGACGAGACTGATCGACGGTCCATGGACTGACCCACGGTCCGTCCTGTCAATCTGTCGATCGACTTCTGAGAATGGGTTCTGGGGGGTCTTGAGGATTTCGACCTACAGACTGATAGACGGTCCATGGACTGACCAACGGTCAGTCCGTCGATCGCCTTCAGAGACCAGGTTTTAAGGCCTTGATCCATGAACCTGGACCACGGTCCGTGGTCTGACCTTTTATCCGTGGGTTCGGCCGTGGGTCATACCTTAGAATAATTTTCTAGGCTTTTCTGGGAGGGGGTTGCAGGTGGTGAACCACGGACCACCAGGATGGACCGTGGTTCACCCTACGGTCCGTAGGTTGCACCGGCAACTTTTGGAAAATTTTCTGGTTAGGTTTGGTTAGGTCTGTTTAGGATACAGGGTGTTACACAAAATTTCAAAACTACCCTTCTTTCAGTTTTTTGCATGCCTCATGCCGCTGGGCACTTGAACGCGCAGAGAACCAGCAAGGCTTCTTGAGCGTGCGGAGGGGCAGTAGCTTTGAAGATGTATATTTTTGTTCTTTTTCTTCCTTTAGCATTCTTGTTGGTCTTTTTCTCTAATTATGTTCAACACTTGAATTAGCAACACCTGCTCATATTAAAAGTAAACAATTAATTACAAAGGTTCATACTCAAAACTTGTCTAAAATCATCTCATTTCATTGCCCATCAGCGGTCAACGCTCCACCCATTGTTTCTTCATCACTCCCCGAGTCTCATTCTCAAGTTCTGCTCTTCTTATTTTTTTTGTAGGTGATATTTATAATTTTCTTACTTTTTTATTTCTTGCATGTTAATTTCGAGTATTTTTAAAATATGTGTAATTTTGGAGGAAAATGTGATATGTGATCGATTATTATAAGAAAACATATACTCCCTCCGTTTCAAAAATATTGGTCTGGTTTGACTTGGCACGAAGTTTAAGAAATTAAAGAAGACTTTTGAATCTTGTGGTCCTAAATTAAAGTTATGTCAGATGTACAAATTGCCCTTAATCTTGTGGTCTTAAACATGCCACGTGGAAAGCAAAAAGTAAAATGTTACCAAAAAAGGAAAGAGGTCATTTTTTTGAAACTGACTAAAAAGGAAAGGAGATCATTCTTTGTGAAACGGAGGGAATATTAGCTTTTTGCTATTTTGTGTATTATTTTACGAATCTTACACTACTACCAAATGCATGTTACTCATACGGAAAAAAATCAGATTTTACGGTGCAAATCTTTTAATGATATGAAGAAAGTCATCATTTAATTACTAATAGTATATGATGAGTTTGCTTAGATTGTGATAACTTCTAGGTAGTAACACTTGAGGCCTTTTCTTTGTATTAATTCAGTAGTTTAGGGCATGTGTGTTGCACATGTATCAATTTTATTTGATATCAACATAAATTATTTAAAAGTAGTAAATTATAATCTTGATCACAACTCTTTAAAAAGATTTATAAAAAAATATAAATGTGTTGAAAAAGTTTATATTGCCTCATATTTCTAGCATCTCTATGAATGAATTATTTTTGCTTATCTCCAATATATTCTCCGACTATTCACACCATTATAAGCAAAATCACTTACCCATTATAGCATCATTTCTCTTTCTTTTTTTATAGTTAAAGGTAAAGTAATATAAGATGATACATTTAAATAAAGCTATAATTAATTAAATGTAATAGTGAAAGAAGAAGAATGAAAAAATTAATTTCATATCAATTATTCTAAACGCTAATAATAATGGTTAAACTTTCACAATGCAGTTTTGAATTGATCAAAGTTGCAATGAATGGTCATACAATGATAAAAATCTTATAGAGGAGAAAGAAATCGAATGTGTGAGAATTGTCTGACATTCTCAAAAATATATAAACTCATTGTTTAGAATGAACATATATTTATTATTAGACTCTTTCTTATACATATTATTTCATTCTTAACCGTTAATTTAATTATTCTATTTCATTTGCAAAAGTTTCATTCTCTTGTTGATGATATCCACCTTTCATGTACAATGTCTCATAGAAAGTAGGTGAAACACATACACAACCCCTCTAACATGCCTTCATTTTTCATTTTGGTACTCCAACTTAGTCTTGTTCTATTTTAACCCTTAAACTCCATTTTTATGTACCAGTTTAACATGAAATACTATTTTTATGAATTCTTTATTTTTCTATATGTTCTTCAATTTCATTTTCTTATTTTAAGAATCAAACATGTGTCAGCTAATTTTAGTAAAAAAATTAAATTAACTAAAAAACATTAATTTTTTAAAAATAATTTTAAAAAATTGAGAGTTTTTCTGTAGTTTTTGTGTGAAAAATAACCGACAATATTGTCTTGGTTTTCTTTCTTAAAAAACCATCGACATTTCGACAAAGTCAGTTAAGTTTTAACATCTTTTTAGTAGTGTTATTAGCAATTAGCAAGAGTCTCTTTCTTTACTCATATTGAAGGTGGGCTTGTTTTATTTGTATTGAGTTATATTAAAAATTAAAAGTGAGTATTTGCGTTAAATGCAAATAGCCTAGATGATAAGAATATATATATAGTGTTATTTAATTTAATTGAATGTTTAAGAAAGAAAATTAAAAAACTTTTGTCGATTTATTCATACAAAAATACAGAGAAAATTCAAAAAGTAATATTATTATTTCAAAGAAAAAATCTATGTTCCTTTATTAATTATTAATTTTTTTATGAAAATTAATAGAAAGACGTCAATTTTTAAAATAAGAAACTGCAATTGAAGAACATAAATAAAAAATATAAAAATTAGTATTTCGTGTTTAAATCATATATTACTATAAGTGGGAAGCTCCAAAGTAAAAAGTTGAATTACCATTTTCCTCCTTTACTAAATTAACATTTGATTAATTATTTAATTAAATACAAATATTTTAATCACATAATGGTTAGAACTTGAAGTTCATTAAGCCTTTAATAATTAAATTGTTATTTTCTTGATAAATGAGTACATTGATATTGCTTTTAATTATAATCATAAATCTCATAACAGAAGAATTTGAAAAGTTATGATTACGTACAATGTATGTTATTTATTTATGTCATTTATTAAATTAATAAATTTATATTATCTTGAGCTCGTAGTTATAATTTTTTTGCAGAAATTGAAGAGTTGTCTTTTCATTATTCAATACAGATTATTATATTTTTCAATTTCCTCCAGCTCACACTTTTGCATTACTCTTCTTTTACTCAACATACTTCCTTATTCATGGTTAGGTAAATATATTCTACTGAATTTTTCTTCTCTTCCTCTTATTATAATTTTACATTTTTCATTCCAGTTTATTGATATTATTTTTCCTAATTTTGTCTTTCATTTTTTTAATAGAAGTTGTTGTGTGCAATCCATATTATAATGCAAAAAGGAAAATTGACTTTATAGTGTTTTAAAAAATATAGATATAATTGTTGTTGTACATTACAAGTTTTCTTTATATATACACGGTTGAATGTTGATGTATGGATTGAAAGTTTCTCAATGAATTGTAGGGATTATTGTGAGGTATGATTTATTAAACTCATTAGAAATATATATTCTTATTATGCTTATAGTTTGAAATTTGAGGGTATCTGTTTTTGATTTTCTTATCTTATACATGTTTTCCAATTTATATTACAATCAAATATTATTATTTTTTTATACATAAATTTATAACTATAGACATATATTATGCGTACATTACAAGTTTTCTTTATATATACACGGTTGAATGTTGATGTATGGATTGAAAGTTTCTCAATGAATTGTAGGGATTATTGTGAGGTATGATTTATTAAACTCATTAGAAATATATATTCTTATTATGCTTATAGTTTGAAATTTGAGGGTATCTGTTTTGATTTCTTATCTTATACATGTTTTCCAATTTATATTACAATCAAATATTATTATTTTTTTATACATAAATTTATAACTATAGACATATATTATGCAACCATATAATATGGGATATACGTGCAATACACGTATCCAAATACTAGTGGTACATAAAAGATGGAGTTTAAGCGTTAAAATGGAACAAGACTAAGTTGGAGTGCCAAAATGAAAAATAAGGGCAAGTTTGAGTGGTTGTGTATGTGTTTTTCCTGAACACATCAGTGGCCCCTTAAAGTTGACACTAAATTTCACTTAGAGACCTTAACCTGACTTCGTTCATTTTAGACATCTCATCTAAGATACTGTTGTATTATTTTGACACTTTTACCTTACATGTCATAGAAAGTGTAATACACTGGCTAATTGCGCATGAAAAGCATATTTAATCAATTTTTAATTTTTTTTTTTTCTTTTTCAGCATTTTTCGGGCACCATTTCTCCAAGCTTAACTCCATCCATGGTGAATATTTTAGAAATTTAGGAATATACCTATTTGAAAATTTATATATTTAAATAATCATGAGATTCTTTCTTGGAGGAATTTAATGTTTGCATATAGGAGTGGATTTGATTTTTTCACGCATCTTCCTTTATTGGCCTTCTGACTTTACTTTTCTGTTAATGTTTTTGTTCAGTTAATTTTGATGATTTTAAATTAATTTAACTGCTTTGTTATTGATTAGAAGAATTTGGAGTCATGTCGAAGCTTTTGTTCTTTCCTGAAATTTATTGTTTTGTGAGGTGTGATTTGGTGCATCGAAGCTATTTGAATCGACCTATATTGAAATTTTATGTAAGAATTTCAATTTCAAGATTTCAAATTCTTACGGATGTTATAAATATCGGACTGTTTATGTACAAGTTGTAAAATTTATACCTTATGATTTGAGTTTGGTGTATGACTAAGAAGACCAAGGGGCAAGGAGGCACGGGGTGGTGTTTCTGCAAAATGGGCATTTGGAGAAGACAATAAGAAGGCTTGAAAAAAATTTAATCAGTTAAATTTTTTTTCTTTTTAATTATGTGGGCAAAATGCCATGGGTCACCTTTATTGGCTACTTTATGTTTTGTTCAAAATTGATTATTTAAGAATTATTTTGGACACAAATGACAAGTGTCATTATTTAATTTGACATTTTACACGTCATTAGCAAGTGTAAAACACACATTATAAAAAGTGTCAAAATGACATAGTGGGGCCTAACATCAGGTATCTAAAATGAATAAAGCCTAGTTAAAGTGTCTAATTGAAAATTTGTGTCAACTTGGAGCTACCGATGGGTTTGACCTAAAAAATAATGGTGAAGAATTACATTTCTCTCATCACTCTTTCTTTAAATATGTCCATCAAGAGAATTGCAACAATGCAAAGATAAAATAACTGCAAGAACAAAATATTTTTGTCAGACAAGAAAGAAAATAATAGAAAAAGAAGTAAAAATCAAAATAAAAGTGTCAATGGAAAGAAAAAAATATAAAACTCAAGGTAGATGGATGATATGGATCGCCCCCATAAAATTTGACCATATCTGATCTCTATAACTTCATACTAAATATAATGCATATGAAAATAAGATTGAAATTAAAGGTAGATCTAAAATATTTTATAGAATCGATCATCTAAAAGTATATTCGTATTAAGAACAATGAATATTCTAGTACTACCACTGATTCAATCAACAATAAGTCTGCTAATAATATTATTTTTCTTTACAAACTTACCAAGCTAAACGTCCTTAAACAAAATAAAATCAATAAAGTTACATAGCAATGAAAATGATAAAACACTTTGGATCAAACACAACTAATAAATATACAAACATAAATTCAAATCCAAATGATAATGCAAGTAACCATTTTGTCATATGTTTCAATGAACTGAAAGAAATATAGTATGGAGGTGAACAAAATGAAATATATTGCACTTTATATACTATTCAATTTAGAGTAGTGGAATTTTTTTTACAATATTAATATTGTAGTAATCAGCATTTTTAAAAACGTTTTTTGGAGCGAGTCCCATGCGAGTCTTGGGGCGGGTGTGTCAAAAATGCTCCCGGCGCAAATTAAAGACGTAGATCCATAGGGTGTAAGTCCTAGAATTTGAGGCATAAGTTTCAAGTGTAAAAATGTAAGCCTTGGGCATAAAAACGTACGCCTTGGGCGTTTTTTTTTTTTGAATCCTTTTTGCTTTAAATCATATTTTTATTATTATTGGTGTAATAATATTTCTCAAATAGTAATTGTAATACTTTTTTCTTCATTATTGGTTATTAATACCTTTCCCAAATAAAAAATCATAATATTTTTTTCTATATATTATAGGTAATTCATTAAAATTTATTTGTAAAATAACTGAAAGTCTTACTTTTGCTTATTTTCTTAGTAATAAAATTATGAATTGAATATAAATGAAACTACGCCCAATAGATACATAAAACCTACGTCCCATGTCATAGGGCTTACATCTCACCCCATACTGCATAAAATGTCTCACCTCACGCCTCCGCCTTTTAAAATTCTTGTAGTAATTGTTCTAATGTCGTTGTTGTGATTTATCATACTTTAATATATTATATATTTCATTCTCTCCTACATTTTATGTAGACACTCATGAATTGATTATTGCTCATTTAGCTTTCACATCCATAAAAGTCGTCCGTTACTTTTTCACACGTTTTTGTGTACTTTTGTTTTTGTTACAATGAGATTGTATTTTTAATTACCATCATAAAGTTTTTTACTTAACATCTTCCAACTTTTAGAATTTAGCATTAGTATATATTTAATTAATTAGATGTTTTATATATTTTTAATAATTTATAATGATAAAACGTATATCCACTTTTAACTTGAGAGCTTTCTACTTTTAGTGTAACTAGTTTCTGGGAACGTGGTGTTGCACGTGTGTTCCATATGCAAACACTACATATCGTATAAGTTTTAATTTTTGTAGATTATAATATAGTACTCCTAGATATCATTATAAGCCCTCCAAATACACAAATAACATCGTATCTTAAGCCATAAAATGTTATGTTTTTAATCGTATGTACTGTTGTAACACATCGTAACTCTACTCTTAGAATCTGAATCGTTCGTCTAAGTACATGAGCTTGAACCAGGTGATGTATTACTTGCTCATGTATTTTAAGGTGTGTTACCAAATGTATCAACGGCATCGGAAGTGATTTATGGTCATAAGGGACCTCTAACACTAAGTCAAGTTCAAAGTCTTTCTACCGGCTAAGTTTTTCACATTAGTTCACGCAAGAGTCAACTTCAAATGACCATATCTCTCACTATATAAACAACTACGTGGAATAAAACCTATCAAATTAAAGGTGTATGAGTCTTAGTTCTAACGCCACCAAGTTTGCATTAATTGAAGTTAGAAGTGAAAAGTTATGCCATTTTTAGTGGACTATGTCTTGCCACGCGTTGGCCGCGCGGCCGAGGCATTTTCTGTGCGCGCCCCTGAAGCATTTTTTGCGTGAGAGTGTGGGCATCCGAGGCTTTAATGACCCTCCAAAAACGTAGTTCAACTACCTAATTCATAAATTTACCCTAGAAAAAAAAGAAAAAAAAACTAACTTTCTCCAAAGTTCATCCATTATCCAAGGTAAGATTTGACCATAGAACTTCATAATTTCTTCATCTTAACACGAATTAATGACTCATACTCATGAAATTCATAGATTTTTCAAGAAAGCTCCTCAAGAACTCATCTCCAAGGTTCAAGAAAGGTTTTGTAGGTCTTCTTCCAAGATCATACTTTTCTTCGATAATTGGAGCGATCAAGGTATGTAAGACTTCAATGAGGAATTCCTTTCATCCTCATATCCAAGATTTATCAATGTTCATGAACTAAATTCCATAGTTAGGATTATCAAACCCACTTTCGAATTCATCCCTAATTTTGACCCGAATTGCTCGATTTCTTTAAATTAATTATTCACAATTAAAGATTCTTGACCTATTTTCTTCCTCAGTAAGGTTTTTCATTGTTGTTGACATTGTTATAATTTCAGCTTATATTTCAAAGCATGATTTTAAAGCCTTTATGCTATTATGAAAATTAATTTTGAATATTTATGAGATATGCAAGTTAGAAAACTTTTTCATGATTTAAGTTATATACATGACTTGGAAAGATATATTTTAGAAAGATTTGTGCTTCGACTCACTAATTTGAGCTTGGTCTAACACTTTATTCAGATAGACAGATAGTTTATCAAACTATGAGCACATTATACCAATATATTATTTTGGAAGTAGTATTGAGCATCGATATGGGGTAAGAGTTCAGACAACTCAAATCCCATAAACTACGTATCCAACGTAGATAGGATCGTACCGCAAGACGGTCGACTCCTCACCTGTCTCAAGAAGACATTTTAGTGTTTCCACTAGTTCAGTTGCGTTCTATATTCCAGCAAGGTATAGAGCGACTCTAGCAACGTGGGTAAGACGTTGTATCATTACGAGGCTCATAGTGATAATTGTTAATTGGAGAAACTCCCCAGTAAAGTAAAGAGTGTGTGTGTGTATATATATATATATATATATATATATACCAGTTTAGTTCAATATTTGCTATTATTGCTTTTTATATGTGAATTTTAAATGATTTTATCTCATGTTTATGCTTTACTTCAGTTGACTAATATTTTTATTCCAGTTAATATTTCACTCAGCCTTATTACATACTCGTACATTCAATGTACTAATGTCATTCGACCTACATCATCTTATGATGCAGATACAGGTTTCAGGATCATCAATAGGCGCATCGTTGATATCACCCAACTTTTTACCCGCATTTGGTGAGGCCTTCTCACTTTCGGAGGACTCTAGTCATTTATTTGTTTTAGTAGTTTTATTTAAGGTTGTCATGGGTCTGTCCCGATGCCTATCTCAGACAGTAGAGACTTCATAGATAGACAATGTTAGAGAGTCTCTCTGTATTTATCTTTAGATATTTTGTTAAGCTATTACTGTAAACATTCAGTATTCTTAAACAGTTCAAACAATATTTGACTTAAATGTTTCCCTTCAATTATTTAAAACTAGAAATGTTTTATTAAGTGTTTTGCTAAGTAGTCATTCAGGCCAAGGATTCGCTTGGGGATTATAAATGGTTCTCGAGTATCGATCACATCCAGGGTGCAGGATCGGGGCATGACAAACTTGGTATATGAGCATAGAGTTCAAGTGCCCTATGGTGTCTATGAAGCCATATCTAGTAGAGTCCTTCTTATCAGTGTGGAGCGCCCCATATCAATGATAGGGAGGCTACATGATATTAGGAATTGTCTCATTTTTTTTCATACTCCCGTTCGTGCGATATAGTTTAACTATATAAATTTTTCTTTTAACTCGTGCTTACACGTTTCTTTTCAGATCATGCCTCCACAAAGAGCTATTCGTGGACGTCTTACTAGGAGGAATTCTAATCATCAAGGTCAAGAAGATCTCAATGCACTTAAAGTGCAACCCCCTCAGGGCGGTGTCACCAATGTTGAGTTCAGAAATGCTATTCAGATGCTGACTCAGGTTGTGATGTCACGACTCGAGCCTACACCCTGGACGTGGCCAGCACTTGAGAACCATTGTTGGTCCCAAGAGAACCCCCATCTTAGTTGACTACAAGCAGAAGACTAACTCAATAATACACAAGCATCAAAACTAAAGAATTATTTTAAAGCACCTTATCAAATCTTTAAATTTAATCTGAATATACTAAGTATTAAAAATAAAGTTTTAAATAAGGTATATAAAATTGAATACTACAAGAATGTCTATATATGAAGCCTCTACTATACAAAGATAGGTATCGGAAAAAGATACATGATACCTCTAAGCGTTACTACTAGCAAATCATAAAGCTAGAGTCCTCTGAAAGCAAAGAGGCCTCACAAAAAGATGATAAGCGGATGATGTGGTCTCAACGGGTCTCTTGTTGATGATCCTAAGTACCTGAATCTGCACCCTGAAATGATGTAGGTCGAATGACATTAGAACATTGAATGTACGAGTATGTAATAGGGCTGAATAACACAAATAACTGAACTGAAAGGCTGAAAATAACTCAATTGAAATATAGTATAAATCATGATGAAAATCATTTAAGCTCTTATTGTAGGAATGCAATAATAGTAAATACTACTGAAATGTATGTATAAAAAAATACTTACTTTACTTTACTGGGAAGTTTCTCTAACCGACAACCATCACTATGAGCCTAGTGATGATACAACGTCTTACCCACATTGCCAGAGCCGACCTATACCTTATCAGAGTATAAGACACAACTGAATTGCTGGATCCACTAAAAAGCCTTTTTGAGGTAGATTAAGAGTCACCCGTCTTTTGGTACGATCCTATCTACGTTGGCTATGTAGTTTATGAAGTCTGAGTTATCTTAACTCTTACCCCAAATCGGTGCTCAATACTACTCCCAAAATATAACTGTATGCTCATGTAAAAGTACTCTCTGGATTGAGATAATTTCTCAAAAGGCCTCTTTAAGAGGTAACCGAAGCTATATTAAATCTTTCTGAAAACTCTTTATACTTTTTCTGAAAATAGTGCTCTCTCTTTCAATGTAAAAATGATACATTCAGAAACATTAAAGTTTCCTTAAAACTCTTGAAATAACTTGTATTTAGGTTGTAATCATGAAAACTATATCTGAAAATATATATTGTGATTTGATAATTGATGACTCGAGAAGTCATACTTCATAAATATTGATGGCATATCTAGATGTCATACTGCTTAAACATTGATGGCATACTCGACTGTCATACTAATCATAAATCGTAGTTCTTTTCTCAATGTGAAAATAGTACTTTTGGAAATATATATTGTGATTTGATAATTGATGACTCGAGAAGTCATACTTCATAAATATTGATGGCATATCTAGATGTCATACTGCTTAAACATTGATGGCATACTCGACTGTCATACTAATCATAAATCGTAGTTCTTTTCTCAATGTGAAAATAGTACTTTTGGAACCATTTGTGATCCCTTACACTCTTGTCAAAAGATACTTTAAAATACTCTTAAACTCACTTTAAAATTTCAAAATCAATGCATGGAAATAAATGCACAAAGGCTTTCAACAAAGTATCATCAACTAGGGTTCATGTGAAATAAAATCATGAACAACAACCCAATAATTATATATAATATAGTGCAACTTATAATCAATAATTTAGAATTCAGAATCAATAACTTAACTCATATCCAGAATTTAGAACTCAGAATCAATAACTTGACTCATATCAAGAATTTTTTAAACTAAGGGTATAACCCTAGATTAATCTTTTACCAACTGAATTGAGATGTAGGAAGTGAGGACGAACTAAGTCCATCACTATGAATAGCCTTATACATCTTATACGCTCTAAATTCTTGAGAAAGGTGAGATCTTTGGATGAAAAGATTACAAAAAATTGTTTCTTGAACCTTAGAGATGAGTTCTTGAGGAGCTTTCTTGAAAATCAATGAATTTCATGAGTATGAGTTATTAATTTGCGTTAATATGAAAGAATTATAAAGTTCTATGGTAAAATCTTACCTTGGATGATGGATGAACCTTGGAGGAAGTTAGTTTCTTGAGAGCTTTTCTTTCTAAGGTAAATTTATGAACTAGGGAGGTGAATTACGTATTTGGGGGGCTTTTAAAAGACACAAGCGCCGATGCGGGAAACGCCTCAGGCGCGTAGGAAACTGCGTAGGAAGGCAATAGTTGCTGCCTCGCCGCACGCCTGTGCGGAAAATTCCCTTGCCGCACGGCCGGCGCGTGACAAGATTGTGCCCAGTAAAATAGGCATAACTTTTTACTCCGAACTACAATCGATGCAAACTTGGTGGCGTTGGAAAGAAGATTCCTAGATCTTTAATTTGATAGGTTATGGGTCACGTAACTCTTGATATTCTAAGAGATATGGTCATTTGAAGTTGACCCTTGCATAAACTAATGCGAAAATTCAGCCATTAGAAAAGACTTTGAACTTGACTTAGTGTTAGAGGTCTCTTATGACCCTAATTCACTTCCGATACCCTTTTTACACTAGGTAAAGAACCTAAAAACATATGATCAAGTAGTACATCACCAGGTTCAAGCTCATATACTTGAGACAAATGATTTAGGTTCGAAGAGTAAATTTTTGGGTTGTTACATGTGACAAATAAGGCTGGTCAACAGAGTGTGGGTCGTTAGGATGCGACTGATACTTCTAAAATTTAGGAGTTCTTAAGGATGGATCACATAGTTCACGGGGTCAAAGCTCAACAAGGATCAAAAAATATTTGTGTCTGAGCTTTAGAAGGTGTTTGAAGTTATGCATGTATGTGTTGAGTTGGCTACATATCAACTCAAGGGTGTTACAGTATATGGTACGAACAGCGGAAAAAAATAGGAGGAGAAGGTGCACCACTCTTAGGATGGACTGTGTTTGAGAATGCCTTCTTGGGACGTTTCTTTCCCTAAGAGCTAAGAGAGGAAAAGGTAAGAGATTTCATTAGCCTGAAACAGGAGTCAACAAGTGTGCAAGAATACAACCTCAAGTTCACCCAGTTATCTCTTTATGCTCCAGAGATGGTGGCTGATATAAGGAGCAGAATGAGCTTGTTCGTATCAGGTGTCTCCCGTTTATCAAATAAGGAAGGTTAGGCGGCTTTGTTTATAGGAGACATGGACATAGCTAGACTTATGATTCATATGCAATAGGTGGAGGAAGATAAGCTGAAAGATAGAGAAAGAGTATCAAAGTAAGCGGGTCAAGACAACAAACTATGAGTCTAGCCAGCAAAAGCCTGAAAATGGGAGTTGGTCATCATTTCAGCAGATGTCATCTGAACCTTCTCCATCATCAGCTAGTGCACTTGCACCCAGAAACAAGAATGATCAACGGAACCAGAATTCTCAAAATTTCCAAGATCAGGGTCCTTAGTCTCAAGGAAGTGTAGCACAGGGGTTTTGGAGCCTACCTTGTGCTAAGTGCGGCAGGACCCACCTAGGAGAGTGTCATGATGGCACAAATGGTTGTTTTAAGAGTGGTTAGACGGGTCACTTTCAGAGAGATTTCCCAAATGGGAGGCAAGGTAATGGGGGTAATAGAGCCAATCTTATTCAACGGTTCCAACAATCATGGTGGCCCAAAGGGATGCTACTTCAGGAAAAGACGGGGGTAAAAATTGTTTGTATGTTATGGCTAGTAGCCAGGATCAGGAGAACTTGCTAGATATCGTTACTGGTATGCTTAAAGTCCTTTCTCTTTATGCTTATGCCTTACTTGATCAAGGTGCGAGTTGATATTTTGTAACTCCTTACGTAGCTATGACATTTGGAATTTGTCATGAATAAATTCTTGAGCCATTCAGTGTTTCAACACCTGTAGGTGAGTCGATTTTAGCAGAAAGAGTCTATCGTGATTATACCATCTCCAATCATCACAAAGACACCATGGCTGATTTAGTTAAATTAGACATGGTTTTGGATGTCATTCTAGGCATGGACTACTTTATGCTTGTTATGCCTCAGTCGATTGTAGATTCTGAGTGGTCAGGTTTCAGTTCCCTAATGAGTCATTCCTAGAGTATAAGAGTAATCCAATAATGCCTAAGGGTCATTTCATCTCATACCTTAAGTCTAGAAAGTTAGTCTCCAAAGGGTGCATCTATCATTTAGTCAAAGTTAATGACTCTAGAGTTGAGACACCACCTCTTTAGTCAGTCCCAGTCGTAAATGAGTTCCCATTTATTTTTCCTGACGATCTTCTTAGAGTCATTCCCGAAAGGGATATAGACTTTCGAATTGATGTCCTTCCAAATACTCAACCCATCTCTATTCCGCCATACATAATGGCTCTACCTGAGTTAAAAGAATAGTTGCAAGATCTCCTTGATAAGGTCTTTATCTAACCAAGTGTCTCACCTTGGAGCGCTCCGGGCTTATTCATGCAAAAAAAGGATATGATTCCCTTAGGATGTGTATCGATTACAACTAGTTGAACAAGGTCACCATAAAGAATACGTATCCCCTTTCGAGAATTGATGACCTTTTTGACCAATTTTAGGGTGTCACTTGCTTCTATAAGATAGACCTCAGATCTAGCTAGCATCATTTGAAAGTGAGAGAAAGTGACATCCCAAAGACAACTTTTAGGACCCGTTACGGTCATTATGAGTTCTTTGTCATGTCCATTTGTTTGAATAATGCTCTTGAAACATTCATGGATCTCATGGATAGAGTATTTAAGCAGTATTTGGATATGTTTTTTTATCATATTCCTTGCCGGATATCTTGATCTACTCTAGAAATGAGGACCATGTCAATCATTTCTGAATAGTCCTCCGAAATCTTAAGGATCGGGAGTTCTTTTCCAAGTTTTCAAAGTGTGAATTTTGGCTTGAATTTGTGGCGTTCTTAGGCCACATAGTGTCTGGCGAAGGTATTCAAGTTGATTCTCAAAAAACAGAGGCAGTGAAGAATTGGCCCAGACCCACATCCCTGATTGACATAAGAAGTTTCTTGGGTTTAGTTGGTTACTACATAATGTTTGTAGAAGAATTTTCATCCATTTCATCCCCATTGAGTAAGTTAACCCTGAAGAAGGCTAAGTTTCAATCGTCTAAGGCTTGTGAGAAAATCTTTCAAGAAAACTCGATTGACTACTACTTTAGTATTGACCATACCAGAGGGAACATAAGGTTTTGTTTTATATTGCAATGCATCTAGAGTTGGACTTGGTTGTATGCTTACGTAGAATGTTAAGGCTATAGCCTATGCCTCTAGGCAGTTGAAAGGCCACAAGAGAAATTAACCAACTCATGATCTCGAATTAGCAGTAGCGGTGTTTGCTCTTAAGATATGGCGTCATTATCTTTATGGTATGCATGTGGATGTGTTCACTAACCACAAGAGCCTTTAGTATGTTTTCAGTCAAAAGAAACTTAACCTTAGGCAGATGAGGTGACTTGAGTATTCTCTACCACCCATGTAAGGCTAATATTGTTGTTGCTGTCCTTAGCAGGTTGTCCATGGGAAGTACTTCTCATGTTGAGGAAGGAAAGAAAGAGTTAGCAAAGGAAGTACACAGGCTTGCACGTTTGGGAGTCCTTTGGTAGATTCCAGTGAATGCGGAGTTGTTGTAATGAATGAGGCTGAATCATCCTTGGTGGTGGAAGTGAAAGAGAAACAAGATAAAGATGTCATCCCACTTGACTTGAAGGCACATGTTTATAAATAGAAAGTGATGTCTTTTGAACAAAGGGGATGGTGTGTTGAGATATCAAGGTAGATTGTGTGTTCCAAAGGTGGATAAGCTCCTAGAGAGAATAGTGGCAGAAGCTCATAGTTCAAGATATTCGATCCATTTGGGTTCCACAAAGATGTACCATGACTTGAGAGATGTTTATTGGTGGAATAGTATGAAAATGTTTATTGGTGGAATAGTATGAAAATGTGTATTGCAGATTTTGTTGCTAAGTGCCCAAATTGCCAGCAAGTCAAGGTTGAACACCAAATGTCATGTGGTGCGACTCAGAACATAGCTCTTCCGAAATAGAAGTGAGAAGTGATTAATATGGACTTCATTACTGGCTTGATATGATCTCGCAGACAATAGGATTCAATTTGGGTGATTGCTAAATCAGTCAATTTCTTGTTGGTAAAGATTACAATTTCAGCAAAAGTGTCACGCCCCGAGCCTACGCCCTGGATGTGGCCGGCACTCGAGAACCATTGTTGGCCCTAAGAGAACCCTTGGCCTGGCTTACTTACTCAACGGAAGACTTACTCATGATAAATGCTTTAAAAAGTAAACTGAATTGCTCAATATATACTAAGAATGTTTCAAAGATCAACATTCGACTGGCCAAAATGGCAACTCAAGTCTTAATACATAAGATAATGAAAATGTAAAGACAACTGCACTACTGACTGTGTATCTATGAAGCCTCTAATAACTGAGATGGATGTCGGGACAAGACCCCCGATCATCCTAACAACTGAAATACTAAAACTAAAAACATATGAAAAAGGAGCTCTCCGAAAAGCAAGGAGGCTCACCAACTGACTCTGAGTGCTCAACCCGATCAACGATGCGCTGGATGCTGATCCTGGTTACCTGCGTCTGCATCATAAGACAATGCAGGCCAACTGGCATCAGTACATTGAATGTACGAGTTGGAAAGCTAAACACAACTTAAGCTTGAAAAGAATCTGAAAGGAACTGAAGAACTTACCTGGCTCAACTCAACATAACTGAAATCATATCAATATAAAGCAGTTTAAAAACAAGTGCAATATAAGGAAAAAGTTGTTTAAAACATGATGTCAACTCTGTGTATTTAGAAATACAATAATAACTCTGTAAGTATGCAAAGATACAAAATGAACTCTGTTTGTATATAAAAATACAAAATACTGTTGTGAGAGTTTCTCTAACCGACAACCATCACTTAAGAGCTATAGTGATGATACAACATTTTTGGCCCCACGCTGCCAGGGCCGTCCTATACCTTATCGGGGGTATAGAACCTGAACTACTAAGTGGATCCACTAGTCTATGCTATAAAGCACTAAGGGTTCATCTAAAAAGTATGTCCCTTTTCTACCCATGATGGCTACATGGTTTATGGGGGTTGGGGGTTCTTTGAACGCTCCCCATATCGATGCTCAATATTACTCCCAAAAAATGATACTAGCTCTTTATGTTTAAAAACATAACTTCCTATTGTGGTTTGAGATAATTGCTCAAACTACCCTCTTAAAAGAGGTAACTGCTCTTGAAAAACTTTTTCTCAAAACATATCAAAATCATATTTTAATATGATCATTGATGACTCGGAAAGTCATACTGCATAAACATTGATGGTATATCTAGATACCATACTACTTAAACATTGATGACATACTCGATTGTCATACTAATCATGCTTTAGAAACTCTTCTCAAAACTCATCTTTTTCTTATAAGAGGTAGTACTCAAACTGCTCAAAACTCTTTTGGAAATCTCAGTTTCCTCTCATCTTTAAATGTGAAAACATTTACTCTTTGGAAATACATAGTCCCGATATACTCTTTTGAAGAAAAGACTTCAATTTTTACTCTTTACTCAACTTGAAACTTAAGTCTTAAACAAAGTTAAAATATTTGTAAAAGACTTGAAAACTTTCTGAACTTCTCTTAACTTGACTCTTAACTTCTCTTGACTTGACTCTTAACTGATCCTTGAATTGAATTATGGATTCAAGGATTGAGATTTGTGATAGGAAAGATCTCATGATGTTTAGGAATGATTTTAGATGGTTAAACATGAGAAAAGACCAAAAATCAATATTTGAGAATAGGTCCGCGCGCGGAGAGGCATTTAAATTTTAGTTTCAAAAATGACTTTTGAGGCAGAACGGTCCGTGACCGCTCCGCGATGCGAAACGATTTTTCTTAGTTCTGGGGAGTGGGTCCGCGACGCGGAGGCAGTGTCAAATTTCAACCGACGAAATTTCTTCTTCGTTTTCCAGCTTTAAACCCCCTAAACTCCATGGGTTTTTTTCCCAAACACTTAGAATCAATTATATGATCAAAGTACATCATATTCTACTCAAAATCAAACCTAAAATCACGAATCAATCTCAAGAAACTCCAATCAACACAACCCACAAGAATTCAAACGAAAATTTATCAAGAACTCAAGGATTTACTTTCAAATCTAAAAACTTCGCTGAAATTGAATCATGATTGGCACGTGGGTGAACTAACCCAACTCTATGTGATCTCACATACCTTGTAGGGATCACCCCCGATGAAATCCATAAGTTAACGCGACGATCTCGACGAATCTTGAACGTTTTCCTTGCTTCTCCTTCTCCTTTCTCCTCTTCTTTCCTCTTCTCTAAAACCCTAACTCTTTTTCAAAAGCGTAAAACTGACCAAGTTCAGTTTAGACCCTTAATTAATTCACTAAAATGAATTTAATTAATTGGGTAAGGAAAAGTCTGAAATACCCTTCAAAAATCCGGATTGGACATTTCCTTATTTGAACAGCCCAACTTTCAATGGGCATATCTCACTCATATGAACTCGGATTCGCACAAAATCAGTGGCGTTGGAAAGATAATTCCAAGAGATTTCCTACCATATCTAGAAGTACCTCTAACTCATCCTGAGCTAGAAGTTATGGCCATTTGAAGTTGACCAAAAACTCACTTTTCCTAACTTAAACAAATTTCCAGATTTTTCCTTGTTTCCAAAAATGATTATTTCAAGTTCTTAGCTTCTTCCTAGCTATTTCAAATTTCTAGATGTTACAAAAAGAGTATGCAGTATATACATCTGTGAGATAGTCCGACTTAATGGATTCCCTTTGTCCATCATTTCAGATAGGGGTGCACAATTTACCGCCTGTTGTTATATTTATCATATTTTTATTCATGACGTAGTGATATTTTTATTATAATACTAATAAAACTTGAGGAAAATGGAAATCATTCGTTGCCTTTATATAGTGTTTCTTGATGTTTTTCTTTGAAATTTATTTTAACATATGTATTTATTAGATTAAATCAACCTACATTTAATTACTTAATGAACTATTCAAATTCTACTAATATTTGTATTAACAAATAGGCTACTGATTTAAATGTTTTAAAATTTGAAAAGCCAATAAGTTAAGAAAATCAAAAGATAAATAATAGGAATTGTAGAAGTTATATAGTAAAACATAATCTATGAATTTAAAAAAATTAATATTTTATTATATGAAAGTCATTTATGTGAGCATTAAAGTACAACTTCTCCAATAACAAATCACGTCCAATACATGTAATTGAAAAAGGATTATTTAATAGATTTTTTTAACTAAAGCGGGAAATAATATTATTTAATTCAATTAAATATTTGATTTATCATAGAGGTACAAGAGTAATCCAACTTGTATGTATTATTAACATAAAAAATAATAATTGTAATATAATATGATTATCATTTAATCTTTAATATAATATGATATAGTATTTAGTAATTAGTTAACATAATATGATATGATTATTATTTAATAATTAATTAATTAGATACAATTACTTTTTAGAGTTTATAAAGGAACAATTTATTTCCTTTTTAATGGTATTATTGGAGTTACTCAACTTTATAGGATTATTTTGGTATTTCAACTTTCAACTTTTTTTGTTCCTACTTTAAGTAATACTAGTTTCTGAACACGTGTGTCCCATGTTAGTAAGTACAGTTTTTTAAAATGATATAGATGATGCTAAGACATGTAAGTAATAAGTGACTAAATTTAAGAAAGAGTAATTGTTTGTAGCTATACACAATCAATTAGGTTGGTATACCATTTTTCTTATGTAGTTCTCATATATCTTATACTCAGTGTGACACTTTCCTTTTCTTTTTTTTTAATATTTCAATGACATATAGTTTATAGGTAAACATAAGTAACGTTGATTATGTTTGTAAATGTCTCATATCTTAAAGTTTGTGTCTTATCTTTAAGTTAGCAGTTACTTATCAGCTACAATGATCCATCTACTTCTATTACTCTTTTAACCCCATTACAAACATACCTCAATTACATGCTTCTTAGAGTCGGCATATGCATTCTCACTATTCATTTCGCTCTATTTGGACCCATTTTATTCTAGTATTTACTTCTAATTTATGGATCTCAAACAATACAAGTTCTCTATATTTCCTAGTGAGACATATCTTAACAAACTGAAAAGATTCCTAGTGAATTGGTCTAATGTATCTTTACCTTCTTCATGACTAAGCATAATTCCAATGATATGACTATTATATCCATTACGTACCTGATGATGCGAGGGAGAAGCGAATAGTTCGCATTTGTAAGATAAGATCTGAAGCAAAGAAAATTAAATAAAAATTAGTAATTAGAAGACACAAAGGCAAAACAAATACAAGAGAAAACTATAAAAAGGATTAGAAGTAAAAATTGATAATTAATTTACAATATATATAGAGAAGAGAGTCTATGCACCAGTTATACCATTCAATTAGTTAAATGATTAGAAAACTGAAAACATTTAATTTAATACGGAAAACTAACTAATTGCTTTGAAAATAGAAAATAATATACGGTTAGATAGTTGAAGTTGTATGGTTGTTGGAAAATGGGATTGAGCCATTGAAGAGACATAACTCATAGTAATTGAAAAATAAAAATTAAATTTTGAGTTGGATGAATAATTAATAATTAATTGATATATATAATTTATAATATTTTTATTTAGTGTAGGGGTAAAAAAAAAAACTATTCATATTCCAAAACTGAAGAGAGTTTATGCATCAGTTATACCATTCAATTAGTTAAATGATTAGAAAATTGAAAATATTTAATTTAATATGGAAAACTAACTAAGTGCTTTGAAAACAGAAAATAATATACAGTTTAGATAGCTGAAGTTGTATGGTTGTTGAAAAAAGGGATTGAGTCATTGAAGAGACAAAACTCATAGTTATTGACAAATAAAAAAATTAAATTTTGAGTTGGATGAATAATTAATAATTAATTATAATATATATAATTTATAATATTTTTATATAGTGTAGGGGTAAAATAGTAATCCAACTTTACACTTTGAAGCTTTCCACTTTTAGTAATTATGATACTAGTCATGGGCATGTGTGTTGAACGTGTGAGCCATGCAAAGTTGTTGAAACACCTCATATGCGAATGAGGAAAGCCTAGCAATTTTTAGGATTTTGGGTGTCACCCACGAGGGGCCAACCACACCCCGTGGGTGGGTTCGTGGATGACCACCCCTTGAAATCTGCCTAAGGCAGTAACCACGGGCAGGACCCACGCCTCGTGGTTGGGGGTCGTGGTTCAAGCCCTTCAATCTAGTGTCTCTGAACCCCAAACCACGCCCAACTTGCATGGGACAAAGGTCAACCTACGCCCCGTGATCGGGGTCTCGTGGATGGGGCAGTGAGGTGGTTAAGTTGGAGACTAATGGGTCTTTTTCGGATTTGATTAGGATTAAATGGTGTCATTTTACCCTAATCTATACCACCTATATAAAGACTTTACACCCCTACATTAAGTGATTCCAAATCATTATTTATAAATATTCTCTCTCTAAGAAGAAGAAGAAGAGGAACCAAGCTAGGTCAAGCCAAGTATCCAATTTTCCAAGCTTTGTGGGCTTTGTAATCAAGGTAGGAGGGCTTATTAATTCATGGATTCCTTTCATCCATGAAGCCCCCATATTTTCCCCCAATTTAGAAGAAGAATTTTCCAAGTCAATCTAGGGTTTCTTCTAATGTTATGGGTTATGATCCAATAGAGTTGATTATGATTGTTTATGATCGTTTATGATTCTTTATGATGGAATTAAATTTTTTTATTATGATTATACATGTATTCTTGATTAACGTAAGATTCTAAGGTAAATTTCATATAGTTGATATTTATGCCATGAAAGGGAAAATTGAGGGCTTAAATGTGATCTTCTAGGATTGATGAAGTACATTATAGATTGCTTGAGATTAGAGCACCTAGACATGAATTGATTAGATTAAAGCTTATATGATGAATTATGATTGGTAGTGCTTGAGGTTAACCCTATATGAAGATATATGATTAGAATTGATTAGGGATGAAGCATGTGGGTAGAATACCTTGAGACTTAGGTCTATGATATGCTTATGATAAGTATTGCTTGAGAGTAAAGCTTGTAGTTATGAATGTTGATTTCTAGGGCTTTGTGAGTAAGGCTAATGTGTTGAATTATGAATGATAAGGCTTTGAAAGTGAAGCTTATATGACAATGGTAGACTTTTAGATAGAATTGTTGTGGGAGGACTTTAACCACCTAATCTACCTCATGAATGTTTGAATGCATGAAGTGATAGAATCACATGAGTTAGGATGATATCCATGTCTAGTGCTTAAATTGTAAATGTGTTGATTGAAACAAAGTTTTGAACCTCAAGGAAGTGAAGTATGAGATTATGCATGTTTTATGAAGTTTATGTATATGCTTTAAGAACACTTTAAGAGTAAAGTGTTAATAATTATGATATTGTTGTTGTGTTGATTGAAAGGCTATTCTCATGAACACATAATGAACATGATGTGAAAGGTTTTCTCACATAGAATGATTCTAGGTTGAAAGGCTTGCTCACCTAAAATGAATCTAAGTCAAAGGACCTTATGATGACATTCTTGAGGTGATTCCCTAAGACCTTTATATAAAAGGGATGTGAGGTGATTTCCCCTATTCCTAAGTTAATAAACATGAGGTGATTACCCATGTCATGTGATGAGGAGTGTGAGGTGACTAACCTTTATATATATGACTCATAAGGCAAAGCAAGAGTTGATTACCCATTAGCCGTTATGTTGATCATGGTGGTGAATACCTATGATCTTTATTAAATTATGTGGAGGCGAATACCTATATCATGTTATGTTGGACATCGAGGCGAATACATGTTATCCTTACTAAATGATGTGGAGTGAATACCTATATCATATAAAGAAGGGGCATGGAGGCGAATACCTATGATTCCCTAAAATGGTCATAGAGGTGAATACCTATGACTATACATGCAAGGCAAGAGGTGAATACCCATTAGCCTTTATAATAGACATAGAGAGGTGAGTCCCCATGTCTTAAAGATTAAGTAAGATTAATGTAAGCTATGAAATATGAGAATGACTAGTTTGGATTGTACCTGGAAAGGCCTTTTCAATACATGTATGACTAGAGGTGATTTACCTTGTCTATGAGACATAAGTTAAATATGAGAATATAAGATGATGAACATGAATGATAACCTAAGGAGTCTTACTTAGCATGGGTGAGATTTATGGGGTCTTATTCATGCATTGCACAAGTATGCCTTAAGGTTACTTATGAAGTATTCTCTTTTGTCATGATGGATTTCAGGATATGACCACTAGGAGGGCTAATGCTAGAAGGATGGAGGAAGACAATGTGGAGCAAGAAGTTCCTCTCCAAACTCCTCCCCAATCTTTGATTGACCCTATAGGTGAGATTGTGACTATTGCGGAGTTTCGGTAGGTTATCCAAATATTGGCCCAAGTCATGACGACTCAAGCCAATAGAGAGGTGGTAGCCCACGTGAACCTAATTGTGGGTACGACTGCTTCAAGAGTGAGGGATTTTATGAGAATGAACCCTTTGAAGTTTTATGGCTCCAAAGTGGAGGAGGATCCTCAAGGGTTCATAGATGAGATCTATAAGGTACTTGTTATTATGGGGGTGATTCCGGAGGAGAAGATGGAGTTAGCCACTTACCAATTAAGAGATATTGCACAAATATGGTATGATCAATGGAAAGAGACTAAGCCGGTAGGAGCGAGTCCCGTAGAGTGGGAATTGTTTAAATCGGCGTTTCTTGATAGGTTCTTTCCCCTTGAGTTGAGGGCAGATAAGATGCAAGAGTTCATTAACCTATGTCAAGGAAGTAAGAGTGTTAAGGAGTATTCTCTAAAGTTCACCCAACTCTCCAAGTATGCTCCGTCTATGGTGGCGGACTCAAGGGCTAATATGAGTAGGTTTATGTTGGGCGTGTCCGACATATTAGAAAAATAATGGCGTACAACAATGATCCTCCATGATATGGATATCTCACGTCTTATGGTGTACGCTCAACAAATTGAGGAGGGAAAACTCAAGGAAGAGTCTAGGGAGAAAAAAAGGTCTAGAATAGAGGATGATGATCCCTCTCATGGAAGATCCGATGGGACATGATCGCCCTAGGTATAGACAAAAGTTCCCCGGGAAAGTCCCCTCAAACACTCATAAGTTCAACCAAGAAAGGGTGTCGAACCCTAAGTCTCAAGATGATGGTACTGGGGTTCTATTGCCAGGGTGTAGTAAGTGTGGCAGAAGACATGCGGGTGAATGCCTAGCGGGTTCTAATTTTTGTTTTGGTTGTGGTGAGTTAGGCCACAAGATAAGGCATTTCCCTACAGTTGCTAGAAATGTAGGGGATAGTCGTTGTAGGTCTCAACCCTACCCTTCATCCGGTCCAATTGGTTCAGGTGGGAGTGCTCCAAAGAAGAATAGGTCTTATGCTCTCCAAGCTAGAGGTGACCAAGAGTGTCCTCCGAATGAGACTACTGGTATGTGTTTTATGCTTTATTTAGATTTTGGTGTAGCTTTGTATGATGTGACTTGATAGACTTGATATGATAGACTTTGGTGTTGCCTTTAGTATGAATGGGCTGCATTATTGTTATTGTTCTATTGATGGTAGAACTCGACTTAGTCATTAAGAATTTTGGGATATGTTGAAAGATTTTATGAATAGGGTGTTTAAGCAGTGCCAAGGTGTGTTGAATGAGTAGACTCGTCTAAAGGGTAGTAGTGTAATTCACCTTGGTTTAGAATCCTCTTGTGTGATGGATGTGAAAGCTTAGCAATAACTTTTTCCGACCTTAGAATTGAAAGAAATGGTGCTTAGAAAGTCTGTATGGGTTGACTCCCAAGAGGGAGATGATGTGCTTAGATAAAGGTCATTGAATGTTCTTCATGTTCATGATTTGGGTTTGCTTGAAATTCTCACCTTGAGAGGTGTAATGAGTTTGGGAGAGTTTAGTCCTCATTTTGTAAACCCATATGAGATCTTAGACCGGCAAATTAAGAAATAGAAAGAGCAAGGAAGTTGCTTCCATGAAAGTGTTAAGGAGTGATCTTTTAGTGAGGGTTTAGGTGAGGGTGCTACTTGGGAGGCCGAGAGCCAATAAGATGTCCCGATATCCTCATCTTTTTCCTTGTATTCCTCATTTAGCATTGAGATGATGGGTTCCTCATGGTGTTCTTTAAATAAAGTATGTGTGTTTTAGATGTTTCCATGATTTCCTTATGTTATGTTGTACATGTTCAGGAAAAAAACTTGTGTTTGAAATAAAATGAGTTTGCATGATTGATTTTCCTCATGTCATAGTGCATTTAGTATGAGTTGCATATAGACTTCATGAGATGACTTGTGAAACATGCCTTAGCTTGGAGTTGAGAGATTCCTCCTTGAATATGTGTTATGAGTATAGATTGCATATAGGCTCCATGAGATGGTGTTGAGCATGCTTTTAGCGTTGGAGATGGTAGTTCCTCCTTGAACATAAGTAATGTTGGGATTTCATACATTTTGGGTTTTTAGATGTAGTTCCTACCTTTCTTGTGATGCATTGAGCATGTTTAGCTTGGAGTTGATGATTCCTCTTTGGTCGTGTGCATTTAGTCAAGTTGCATGCATGATGGGTTGCTAGTCTAGAGTCGTGACCCTAAGAAGTGCCTAGAATGTCATTCGAGGACGAATGTCCCCAAGGGGGAGACATTTGTAACACCTCGTATGCGAATGAGGCAAGCCCAACAATTTTTAGGATTATGAGTGTCACCCACGAGGGGCCAACCACGCCCTGTGGGTGGGCTCGTGGATGACCACCCCTTGAAATCTGCCTAAGGCAGTAACCACGGATAGGACCCACTCCCCGTGGATGGGTCCACACCTCATGGTTGGGGGTCGTGGTTCAAGCCCTTTAATCTAATGTCTCTGAACCCCAAACCACACCCAACCAGCACGGGCCGTAGGTCAACCTATGCCCCGTGGTCGGGGTCTAGTGGATGGGGCAGTGAGGTGGTTAAGTTGGGGACTAATGGGTCTTTTCTGGATTTTATTAGGATTAAGTGGTGTCGTTTTACCCTAATCTAGACCACCTTTAAAAAGACTTTAGACCCCTAAATTAAGTGATTCCAAATCATTATTTCTAAACCCCCAAAAGAAACCCAATTCTCTCTCAAATATTCTCTCTAGGAAGAAGAAGAAGAAGAAGAAGAAGAAAAAGAACCAAACTAGGTCAAGCCAAGTCTCCAATCTTCCAAGCTTTGTGGGCTTTGTAATCAAGGTATGATGGCTTATTCATTCATGGATTCCTTTCATCCATGAAACCACCATGTTTTCCCCCAATTTAGAAGAAGAATTTCCTAACTCAATCTAGGGTTTCTTCTAATGTTATGGATTATTTTCCAATAGAGTGGATTATGATTGTTTATGATCGTTTATGATTGTTTATGATGGAATTGCATGTTTTTAGTAAGATTATACATGTATTCTTGATTAACATAAGATTCTAAGGTAAATTTCATATAGTTGAGTTTTATGCCATGAAAGGGGAAATTGAGGGATTAGATGTGATCTTCTAGGATTGATGAATTACATTATAGATTGCTTGAGATTAGAGCACCTAGACATGAATTGCTTAATGGTAAAGCTTATATACATGAATTGATTATATTAAAACTTATATGATGAATTAGGATTAGTAGTGCTCGAAGCTAAGCCTATATGAAGATATATGATTATAATTGATTAGGGATGAATCATATGGGTAGAATACCTTTAGACTTAGGTATATCAGATGCTTATGAGAAGTATTGCTTTAGATTAAAGCTTGTAGTTATGAATGTTGATTTCTAGGGCTTTGTGAGTAAGGCTAATGTGTTGAATTATGAATGTTAATTCTTTGAGAGTGAGTTTATATGACAATGGTAGACTTTTAGATAGAATTGTTGTGGAAGGACTTTACCCACCTAATCTACCTCATGAATGTTTGAATGCATGAAGTGATAGAATCACATGAGTTAGGATGATATCCATGTCTAGTGCTTAAATTGTAGATGTGTTGATTGAAACAAAGTTTTGAACCTCAAGTAGGTGAAGTATGAGATTATGCATGTTTTATGAAGTTTATGTATATGTTTTAAGAACACTTTGAGAGTGAAGTGTTAATGATTATGATATTGTTGTTGTGTTGATTAAAAGGCTATTCTCATGAACACATAATGAATATGATGTGAAAGGTTTTCTCACATAGAATGATTCTAGGTTGAAAGGCTTGCTCACCTAAAATGAATCTAAGTCAAAGGACTTTATGATGACATGAGTCTTGAGGTGATTCTCCAAGACCTTTATATAAAAGGGATGTGAGGTGATTTCCCTTATTCCTAAGTTAATAAACATGAGGTGATTACCCATGTCATGTGATGAGAAGTGTGAGGTGACTACCCTTTATATATATGACTCCTAAGGCAAGGCAAGAGGTGATTAGCCATTAGCCTTTATGTTGATCATGGAGGCGAATACATATGATCCTTATTAAATGATATGCAGGCGAATACCTATATCATGTTATGCTGGACATGGAGGCGAATACCTATAATCCTTATTAAATGATGTGGAGGCAAATACTTATATCATCTCATTAAGGGGCATGGAGGCGAATACCTATGATTCCCTAAAATGGTCATGGAGGCGAATACCTATGACTATACATGCAAGGCAAGAGGTGAATACCCATTAGCCTTTATAATAGACATAGAGAGGTGAGTACCCATGTCTTAAGAGTAAGTAAGAGTAATGTGAGATATGAAATATGAGAATGACTAGTTTGAATTGTAGCTTGAAAGGCCCTTCCAATACATGTATGACTAGAGGTGATTTTCTTGTCTATGAGGCATAAGTTAACTATGAGAATAAGAGATGATGAACATGAATGATGACCTAAGGAGGTTTACTTAGCATGGGTGAGATTTATGGGGTCTTATTCATGCATTGCACAAGTATGTCTTAAGGTTGCTTATGGAGTATTCTTTTTTGTCATGATGATTTAAGTGTATTAACCATGCTTATGAGTTATGTTGATCTAGATGCATTGATTATTCCTTTGACTATGTTGTTAGCTCTTATGCTTATAGTTTATATCTTATGATGTATCTCTTATGATTATGGTATATGTCTTATGTTGACTAACACTTATGATTTGCTTATGTTGATGATTTATACTAGCCATCATATTTAGTACATGTTTGTACTAACGCACACTTTTTGCCTACATTCTTATCAAATGTAGGGTCCGGCGATATCGACTTCCATCCTCGTGCCTAAGTTTATAGTAGAGCAAGAAGAGAAGTTTTGGTGAGTCCTCATAGCATTCGAGGGCTTGAACACCATGTCCTTTTATATTTCATTTTTATGTTTAGAACTATTGTATGGGCTGCGTCCCAAAGATATTTATTTATTAGATGGTTTGAGACAAGTGTAGTAAACTCCCGCTTCGTTTTAAGAGACTTTGATTGTATTGGAAAAATGTTTTAAATTTCTGCACCATTTTCTATTATCTTATGTTATGATATGCTAAGTGGCTTGTATGAGTCTTTTCGGAGTCTTGTACGCCGTGTCACATCTAGGGGGTACCTCTGGGTCGTGATAGTTGTCTCATTCTCTCTCGAGAAACATTTGTAAAACAGTCTTGTCATGAGTGCATGAAATATTATTGATGTAGTAGAAGTATACATTATGTTAAATAGTCTTGTCATGAGTGCGTGAGTTATTATTGATCTCGTAAAGGGATAAAGATTTAATTGATACATTTAATAATATGTATGATATTTATGTGGTAAATTATGAGCAACAACATCAACTTAATATGAAGCATCAAATATGAAGCATGAAAACACTATAATTTATGAATAATAATAATAATAATAATAATATTAAAACCATAGATGCAAAACAATATCAACAAAAAAGAAACTTAAACATTAAACCATAAAGAAACAATAAAAGATACAATAGGATAGAGCATGGAGTGTATGTCTTCTATTTTTCCTCATGTTTTTAGTGTGTACAATGTTGAGTTAAATGTCACTATTTATGTGAGAGGATTGAGGGACTCAAAGAATTATCATGAATATGACATGAACGCATTGAGGAGTGTGGGTCGATGAAGAATCGATTAAGTTTGCATAGGTATGTTTGTGTCTTCTAAACCTGAGATTTGAGGCAATGTAATGTTGTTAGGACGCCACGATTTGTAAAGAGTTAATTATCTGTGTTACGATGGACATATATGTATATGAGGTTATCATACCTAAAACTTCTTTATAGACGATGTTCTTTGTGTATGTCCCATTTTGGCGTTTGGGTTGCTCTATTAGAACAAATACTTTTGTTGTGGACATCGATATCCCTCTTGAGAGTGCCACATAAAATTGACCATATGAAAAAACATGTTGGGGCAAATACAAACCAAAATTTGGAATTGTTTAACTGCGTTTTATTTATAGTCATTACAAAGCAAAGACGTACTAGAAATTGCTTTCGAATGAATTTAAATGGATAGCCTTCATTTTCTAGTGGTAACAGTTGAATTCTGGGAAGAAACACATGCTTTGTTGCACAATGACCACTTGATATTTCGGCATGCAAGACATTCTGGGCAAAGCCTCAGCATATCATTCGGGTGCCATTGCATAAGCCATTTGAAGGGTCTAAATTCCTTAGCAGCATGATGGGTACATTTTCCTTTAATTCTAACCTACATTTAATAAGATATGTCAAAATATATCCATATTGATTTTTGTTACCACCTCTTCATGATTGTAATTCGTAATGTATATTCTTCAATACCTATGTGGCGGAAGACTGTTTGGTGTTAAAGTATTTAGAGATTCTTCTTGGTAATAGTTGTTGGTGTCATCTTCTGTTGAGTCAAAGCTATTGAATGTCTTGCTTTCACATGGGAACGTGGATATTAACTTGTCATTAAGATTATGCATATGGCCATTTCTGCTTGCTAATATAGCTCGTTCAGTGACATATTTTTTCCTAGTAGCATTTTCTTGTAGGTTTGGAAATATCTCTTTTATTATGGATTCTTCTGGAATTCCATCCCTACAATGCTTGCAAGTCAATTGTTCTGGAATAAGGATTAAATTGTCTCTTATTGTTGGTTCATCTCTATTACCCACACGAAGTAAGAACTCGGTGAATGTTGGATCTGTTCTTGCTCTCATATTTCTCGTAAATTGAATATTCTCCATCAAAGGCCAGAGATATGATTTCACCAAGCTTGCATTTACAATTTCCGCTCTAGTTGATTTTGGAACATCTGGTAACACCTGCCGAAAATCTCCTCTAAAAACCATGACTTTTCCACCAAATGGTTTATTGATGTCCATTATGTCTCTAAAGCTCCTATTAATAGTTTCTATTGTTTGTCACTTGACAATTAGCACTCCATCCCATATAATCACTTCGCTTTTATAATCAATTTGGCAACACCACTTTGCTTTGACATGTTTGACATAGTTGACTCATTTGTTTGTAGGGGATCTCAAACCTCGAGTGTGTTGTATGTCCTCCTGGTAAAATCGAAGTTGTTATGCCACTGGTTGTTGTCGCCAAAGCTATTATGCATCTTGATCTAACATTGGCAATCAATGCACGATATAGGTATGTTTTCCCAGTTCCTAGGTCCATCCACAAAGAATATTCCAGTTGTTCCAGTATCGATTAGTTGCAATATTTTTTAAAAGCCTTCTCTTGTTCTCTATTTAATTGTGTTTGTGCATCAAAATCTTCTGTAGGTACTTGCACGAACATTTCTTCATTTATTTCTCTACATCTGATGGACCAACTTTGAGCAAATTGTGATCTAGTTGATGAAGGTCATATATGTCTATGCTTTTTCCCATACTTTCCAAACATCGGTTAATACTATTTAGGGTACACTATAGTATAGTATTGTGTGATTTTCCATATAGCCAGCTAAAGTCCTCAGACATATTCTCATAATAAGTATCCCAGAGTTTTCTAATATATGTTGGGTTACAATGAACCAAAATTGTAGCAAACAAACTTTGGAGAGCTGATGACATTTGGAAGATAACAACCTATCCTAAACATTCTGATATCCTGCTGTCGGACTCGAGTAATCCTCCTTCTTTGGCTGCTTCTTTGAAGGTCTCACATGGCTTGCCGTTGAAAGTGAGTAAGTCATTAAATGACAATGGTCCTCTTACATGGTTTATTAATAACCGCTCATAGTACATTTCCCCTTCTCAAGGATTAGTTGTACAATTTAATGAATATTTAGTAATAAGTTTAACAATTATCGATGTGTATGAAGTTATAGTTTACTACATCTTCTTTACCACCTGCAATGCGACCAATTACAGATCTTGTTTTCCTTTTTGTCCAAGTCTTTACCTTGGGATTCCAAACATAATACTTAGAGAATTATCTATAAAGGTATGCTTGTGCTTCAGTGTCAATTGAGCACATTCAGAAATATTCAGTCAACATTATTTGCTTGACACCATCCCAGGTGATGATATTTTGTAAATTTTACTTTTTCCAGTAAAATATTGTGAGCTCGTTTAGAGTAAGTATTTGTATTGTGACCATTATATTTATTATTTTAAAGAAATTATGTTTTGTCATGCATTAATATGTGTACCTAGATGTTTTCCTGGCAAATATAGTTGAAGGTTGATGACTGGAGGTTGCATTTCACTCAAGTTGAATTCATATATTCTCCATAGTGCTTTAGGCGATGAAACCCACCGTGCATCTTGGAAAGTTTCAATCTTGTCAATAACTTTTTCACCATCATCAGACTGAACATAAATGGCACACCGATCATGACCTTTATATATATACTTGTATAGATTATTTTTTGCTTTGACTCCAAATCAGACCTCAACATTAATGTGACAATTGTATCTTGTAAGCAGATAAGGGCTATAAGGTACCACCCATTGATTAGTCATATTCATTCCACGAACACTCTCTATCCTTCCATCCCTTCTTCTTTTATAAATTGGATATCCATTCTTTGCTTGAATTGATTTTTTGTTGTATGGCCTAAGATAATGATATTTACATTGTCCATTTTGCATGCACGTGTTTGTTGGCCGCTCGTTTCCACATGGACCATGTATCATATGCTTGAGCACCAATTCATGCAAGATGGGATACTTACATTTATCTAGAATCTTTGTTGAGATAAACCTATCGTACTAATCTCCTGATTTTATCTTGTGCCCTTATTTTAATATGAGTAGGAGGTGTATGTGTGGTAGTCCTTGTTTTAGGAATTCTACCACGAATACATGAGCAACTACAATTCCAAATATTTTTTTCTCAAAAAACTGGTCCTTTAGATCTGAAACTTAGCTCGAAATACTCTTGTCACCAAGTTAGGTCTATTTTGAGGAGTCTTTCTGGGGCGCAGTTCTCGTTGGATCTCAATCCAGTCAAGATTACACGTCATTGTTATGAACAAATCTGGCCTTCCAAAATGTTTTACCAAAGCCATTGCATCCATATATCGTCTTTTCATATCTCATGGCCCTCCAATAAAAGATGATGGAAGTAGTATTCTTTGTCCAATTCTATCTCCCCTGTTTTCTCCCACGTTGACACTATCAACGATACCTTGATAAACCTCTCTTCTAAAATTTGATATTTCCTTTCTGAAATATTCTAGCCTTGTTGTTTCCAATTTTACGTACATGTCAACTACAAATTGTTGTAGTAATCTTTCACATAGTAGTAATACTGACCCCTCTGTTTCTTGTAGTTGCAGTTTATAACAATAGTACTCACTGCAAGAAACACCTCCCTTTGTCTCACGGCGGACATCTACAAGTGTTAGAAATCATATTAATTTTATTTATATTTTATGTTAGTTTCAATATTGGTAAATGAAAAGTGTATTGTATGATAATTTTAAAGGCATGTCCTATTCTCTGATGTCCCTTTTTAGTGTGTTATGGATACTATATCTTTGGAATGACTTTAATGTACAATAGTGTTTAAAAGGAAAATTTGTCCAAAGTTATTTGTATTTTGTACCTTGTTGGTAGTAGTATTTGGATACATGAAAATAGTGTAAATAATATTTAACGTGAGGAAAACTACTATAATGGCCTTTTTTAAATGCATCTCAAAAATTGACATTTTTACCTTTTTTATTTAAATCTGATAAGTAAGTATAATACACCATATAGCTAAAAACGAAACTAATGTAAGCCAATAATATTCACATAAGTTTGGGCATACTAAAACTATAAAGATCAGGAGGGGAGGCAATTAATATTTGGTGGTATTTAAGTAAATTTTATTAGTCCTATTTGTCATGCCACAACTCTTAATCCTAATAATCACTCTTGTAGCTTATTGGTAATAGGGTTTTATGACTTGTCATCGTTATCGCATATCGTGTATGTGTTTTTTTATTAGTATCTAACTTGTGAAGAATGTGAGTATTCTTTTACTATGAGAGGGCAGAAGGTGATACATGTTACCTTGATCCTCGTTGGCTAATATTACATCAGCTGATATGAATGTTGGAATATCATTGGTTAGAGTTAGGGAGTGGCCACTTCTTGTGTGGGGTTGTCTTTTGTTTTGTTTTCTTATTCCTTGATGTCATTCGCCTTCACCACTTGGGAAGAGCATACGATATTGAAGAGGTTCATAACAGCCGAGTTAGTGTTTGACTCTATGTTTGTACCCTGAATGTTCATGAACAATTATTTCTCGCTCAAAAAGTATATTTGGATTGTTTCCATCTATCCAAATTGTTGCAACTTGATTTACTGAGGGTGTGTTGTACACTCGTTGATTCAAAGAGGCATTTGCAACAATTCGAAGTTGCAAATTGTGGAAACTTGATTGGTTTTTTAGTTGGCGAAATATTTGCGCATATGGGTTTCCCTCCATTACCTGTTTGATATGTTTTGTGATTCTATAGGACATAAGTCCTTCTTTCACCTTTGATATCTTGTTGGTCAACTCATTGTCTATATCAAACAAGTATAGTTGGAATTAACAGGGATTGTTATCACACGGTACCAATGATGGTAGATTGTAATAAATTTGACCTTGTGCCCTGAATGTGTACACTCATTTTCTTGCAAATGCTATTTCCTTATCCAGGTTAACACCAAAAGATGTAAAAGCAAAGATGATATTATATGCACGAATATTTTTGCGAAACTTTATACCGTCTGTAGTAGAAGCCACAATCATTTCATATGGTGGGAGATATATGTTAAAACTCCAATTTCATAAAGGTATTGAATGTTCAAGTTATGTAGGATATGAATAGGTTATTTCCAATGTACCTCCAGCTTCAGACTCTTCAGATAATGCTCTAAATAGCCAATTTATTTTAGGTTGCTTCTTCAAACGTGGATGTTCATCTTCTAGATGTGTTATTATTTGGCTTGCTAATATATATTTTTCCACCTTTCGCAGGGCACTACACAATCGTCTTTTCTCTATAAGAGGAAGAGCATTTTATATATTTAGACAAAGCATGTATTACTTATGTATGTTTGTATGCAAATGTGTTCACCATATACGGACTACTCATGTATCTAGAATTTTACATGATTATCTAAGTTCTTACATGTGTTTCTTACATCATTTTTTGTGTGGTTGTAATGACGATCAGCTTCACTGGTAGAAGGAATGGTTTTTTCTTTATCACCTGTTGAATTTGACATAACAAGACAATAGTTTGCAATGGTTATTAGAGTAAGACAGAGTGAGTAATATATTTAGTACATACATGAAAAGTGTATGTAAAACATTAATTTGTGAAAAGCAAATGTAAATGTAGGTTACTTAAGTAGTGGGTCTTAAAGAGAGGCAAGTCACACATCATTAAACAATAGAATTTGTTGGGAGGTGTCTAAGATCTCACATGTATAGTGTGTCTGATCTATTGTTGTTTTGGCATGCTGATCAATGTTACGTCCAGAAGTAGTGGATTTACCTTTATCACCTTTGAAGTGAATTGAACAGAAGGGTTAGATTTAATTCTAAACTATGATAAGTATTAAACATATTAGATATACCTCGATGTTGGTTGTGTGTCATTTGTTGATTTGGTGATGATAAATTTTGATCGATGGTGTGACACTTCTCTTGTCTTGTCCCAATGGGCATATGTCATTTTGCAGTGATCTAGAACATAGCGAAATCATTAATGACAATTATTACTGTTTGAAGTGTTTAATTTGACATATATAGGCAATAGACACCTATTATTCTGTAGTGTTCATTTTTTTATATATAGTTAAGATATAATGTAGGCAATAGACACCTATTACATATATAGGCAATACATATAATGTAGGATGCATGGATACCTTTTAAGTTGTATGAGGTTTAGATTGCTGCAAAATATTGTAGTTGGTCTGTTTGGAAGTAATAAGGTGCATACATTGAATGTTTGGAAGTAAGGAAAAGTAAGTTACTAATAAAAGAGATGTTAGGTGAAGTTGCTCGTTGAGAAAAGTAAAGTAACTTTTAAAGATTAGTATTAGGTAGATAATAAGCATTGGTAGTTAAACATAAGGAATTTTTAAATCAACTATATATTAGTTTTTTTTCACTTTGATTTTATTTTTCATCGAATGTGGCATGAGGTTTTTTTCTTTAACCTTACTGGTCCTTTTTATTTGTAGTTGAATTATCGGGGTTTCATCCTCACTTTCATCTGGTACATTCTGCTTTCCAACCTCATGTATGCTCACTTTCAGTGGATGTTCCTCTACAGTGGCTTCTTTAACCTTCTTGGTCCTCTTACATCTATTTGTTTTTTTTTTGGATTTCAATCTCGATTTCAACAGCTGCAATATCTTTTTCAACATGAGGTATCTCCGCAGCTATCCCTTTCATCTTTTCATTATCTCTAAGTTTCTTGATCCTCTAGCTTCTTTGTTTTTTAATCGGAGTTTCAACTTTGATTTCAGCTGCTGCAAATTTCTTTGGAACCTCATGTATCTCCATAGCTATCACATTTATGTTTGTCTCCACCTTTGAAAAGTTATGATCAATCTTCACAAGGATACTGAATTATTTTCCCTTACTCGATATCAACTTACGATAGTATTCAGATTCTTCTTTCTGTGCAATAAGAAACCTTTATATATTAGTATTTCAGTAACAATACGATAACGTTATTTATATGGGCTGATATTTTATAGAGTAAGTGATTTGCCTTTTCAGATGTAGGGTAAACATAGTCTTTTACGTCACAACCCAAATAGTATTGTGCCGCATCAAATAATGTAATCCTTAGAAATTGATCCTCAGCAGTGACATCAATCTTTAACCGATATCTAAAACACATTTGAAGATTTAATTAGTATGACTTCATTTATTTGATAACTATATCTTAAATTCATTTCAATAATTAATCATTAATTGCTCGTTTATTTGGTGGAGTAAGTAATATTTGTTGATAGTCATTTGTGTAGTTTACCTCTCCTCATAATCAATATCTTCAGTCCTACCATAGGTACAAGTTGCACTATTATTTATAACAGTAACTCGCCTGTAGCATTTCTTGCAAGCATGATACCATGGGTCTGTGTTACTGTCAGTGTTATTATCAATGCCAGAAACCGTAGCATTGAACTTATAGTACATGTCCTATATGTAAATTAACAAAATCACTTAATTATGTTTTAAACATATAATTTGAGTATACACTGGATTTTGCAGAGGAAAGTACCTTCACAATGGCAAGTGAACCGTTTAAATATTAGTATTTCTCACTTGGCGGACTGTTTGCATTAGTCTGCTTGGCATTAGCCTTATGTCAATCTTTTGTGCCTTCATGTTGTCTTTCCTATAATTTAAAAGTAATGAATACAAACCATCAATGATGTAGCATGTGGGGAGGCTATGAATAAGTGCGAAGAAACATGTATTACTTACCATTGTTGGAGATTGTTGGCTTTTTCAAATTATGGATTGATTAGCAAACTACTAATAGGAGTCGTGGAAATGACAAAATTCCTATTTTGCCAGGAGTAATTAATTCAGTGATACTTTTATGTAGTTTGAAACTTGATTCAAATATATCAATTGAGGAGATTTATACCTAGATAAAATGGAGGCTTTCACATCACAAAAGGCAAGCACTGATTTGTCACTTTCAAGGCTCTGTAACATTTGTCCTTCGATTTCAGCAAAGTCTCCCCATAAAGTCATGACTTTTCGATCATACCTATATATGTAAAAAAAGGATATCTTTATGATAAAAGTTTAATAACGTGAAATATCTATATGAAGGATGCATAGAAAGTATAAAGTTACCTTTCATCTATAACGATTACTTCTCGTCTTATGCTTCATCCTTCTCCATTTAATGCTTTTACTTTGAGTAAAAGACACACCAAATCTAAATAAAAATGTATTATTTAATATAGATTTTCTTCATGGGTGTAATACACAACGAACATGTAGTGAAATTTACCGAAAAAACTCCCATCAGTGATTTTTCCAGCTTCATCAAAGGAAATAAATACATTCGAAAATTGTTGAATCTTAAATTGACGTTTGTCCTCAACGACCTTTATGTTGTTCATGAATGCTACTTCTAGGTAATTATGCACAGATAAAAAGTTTGGTTTAGCTTCATTTAACTTTCCATTTATAATGTAGTAACTTTGATTAAGTGCAAAAGAGTTGTTCCAAAGCATGAACATCTATGTTGAAAAGAATTGTTTGTATTTTTGTTCCTTGTGGTAAGAATCATAATCAGTAGACTCTCAGTCAACATATTAAGTAATGAATATAATAAGATATTAAAATAGAGTACCTCTTCGTCGACGAATATTAGTTGCCAATGAATACCCTCACCATTTGTATTTTTGTACTCTTTTGTTAAGCTTCATCGAATGATTAAGACTTTAATCACCCACTCAGTTGCATATCATGAACACAAACGAAATCTTGAATTGCGTATAGAAAGAAAACGAACCACTTCTATTCTCGGAGCTGAGGTATATGAAGAATGGCTTTTTGGTCCCTTTCGTCCAGTGGTTAGGACATCATCTTTTCATGTCGAAGACACGGGTTCGATTCCCGTAAGGGATAGGTACTCATTCCCGGCCGCTTTCAGTTAGTGTTTCTTCAAACTTGCTAATAGGTAGGCATTGGTTCTCGAGCTCTTCCACACTTGTCATTGTATGGATGTAGTAGCTAGGATGTATTAATACAATATATATTTGTGACATAAATGTGAATTATTTCTATCTAATTAGTATTCTTTAGGTCAAACAATAAAGATGCTCAAGAATAGAATATTCACCAAACATATACTAATTCTTATTTTTTTAATTTTAAAACTGAACAACTTCAACTAACAATAGTATAAATATCACGTTAATTGAAGCAAGTAAATACAAGGTGGAGAAATATTACCAATTTTGGTGGTGCCGAAAGTAAGAAACCTGTTAAAAGTATTACAACATGAAGAAATAGTAATGTAATTTCAAATTGAGATAAATCAATAAAAAAGAAAAAAATTACTGTAATGAAAGTATTACAAACGAAATGACTTCAAAACGGAAAATCTTTGGCTGACAATCTTTTGACTTGTTATGGCAATAGCTTTATTTGTTGATCCTTCTAATGTTTTTCAACTACTTAGGAAATATGTTTAACTGCCTAATAATTGATGCTCAAATAACTAGTCAGCTAAATAATATTTTGAAGTTCAATATATTTGGCTAAACAATCAACAAGGAAATCCATTTAGGGAAGAGTCTTTGTAACATGGACCGATCGTTGTTGGGTGAAAGTTTATCCACACTGGGTGTTCACACAAAACCAATGAATGTAAGACATACATCTTGCATATATACTTTTTTAACACTTAACTACGGTTAAGTGATATGCATTTTTACTTTGAAAATTGTTGATTCTTAAGGTTAATTCATTTTATATGAAAAAATTAGCAATAGATTAGTGATAAAATTAATAACTAATTCAGTTTATTTGTTCCAATGAAGTACTGCTTACATTAAAGCTAATTTTTTTTAAAAAAGGTTTGTATTTTAATAAAAGGTATGCAACACGACATGAAAAAACACTTATGTATACAATCAAAAACTAATTTATGTCTCCTAGTTATAGTTTTGGCATTAAATTGTTGATCCTTTAGGTAGTCTTGGCTAATCTGTGGGCATCTCAAAGCGGCAAAGCGGCAAATCAATTTCCTCAAACCAACATTCAAGAAGGTTAACTAACACCTAACATCTCATCCAATTATGCATATAGTCCCAAAGAATTTCCCCTATATAAACCCTATAGAGATGATTAAACTCAAATCAACTCAAAACACAACATAATTTCCTTGTAAAACAAAGTCATCAAGCAAATTATACAACAATGGTGCCTTTCAGCAATTGCTCAATCCTCTGCGTGATCATAACATTATTTTCCTTATCAAACATCACCACAAGTCATGCTGCTCGTAGCCTACTGCAACTTCCAAATTTGCCAATGACCCCCTCGTTGCCTCAGCAAACAATGCCACAATTACCCATTATTCCCAATTTACCAACATATGTTGCCACCATTGCCAAGCATTACATCTTTGCCAACAGTTCCAACAGCTAATAGACCATTGCCATCGTTGCCTACGTTTTCCTCTGTCGAAAAAATGACTTTGCCTCCAATGTCTGCCAATATTCCTCTTCCAACATGCCATCATTTTCGAACATTCCCACAAATCCAACACTTTCACATATATGTTGTCGTTAGTTTTTTGGGTGGGTTAAGGGATTTCATATGTTTTTATTAATAAACAAAAGGGAACAAAATTCTAAGCCCAAAAGTGGCCAAGACCCAAATTACAAATTGGAAACTACTACATTAAAAATAGGCAAGAGCAGCTGAAGGGTTCAAGAACTCCATTAATAGATCCATCAGGAATCCTTAGCAACAAATTAAGATGAACGCCGGCAGCTTGGTTTCTTCCACACCATCGCATCCTTTCGACCACCATTCTCTACAAACAACATCATGTTCGGCTTGTAATCACTTATACGTCAAAAATTCTCACTGACGTTATGATTCTACACCAATGAAGACTTCTTCAACATGATTGTGGTAGATCTATGCTGGCTTAACATGGATGTGGCTTTGTATCTCTACATAAAAAAAATGGACCCTCAAATGAAGGTAAAGTTGCCTCTGACCCTATTCAAAGTGAAAAATTTGAAGCTGCATTTACTTTACTTTTCAAACTATTAGTTTATCCTCTCAACAGATTGAACTCCTAAGGAGTTGATACCACTGTTTGAAAAAATAACCTCCCAGTTGAAAAACAAAGTATCTAGAATATACTGAAGCATCACATATGTATTTGTTGAACTTTCGATCATTATCAGCTTTGTGTTCCGTAACCTGTATTTTGTACTCTTTTAATTCTCAGATTTGGTATATTGTCCCTTTCCATTTGAATAATTGTTTGTGCTTGAAGAGGAGTTTCCTGCAAATTTGAGAATTGTCTTCGGTGTATCTGCAAAATCAACAGCATGGTTAGCAAAAAAATTTGCCAGATTGTTCCCTTCCCGATAGGTATGCACCACCTCCACTTCTATATCCATCATCAATCTCTTTATGTATCCAACATCCAACGATATCAACCAGGGGACCTCCCAAATTCCATTTATGTGCAACACTTGCAGGTGAAACGTAATAACTTGGATAAATAAATAAACAGAAAACAGAGTGGCTATTGATAAAGAAGAAAATAAATTTATGTGAGATCACAGAAATAACAATATCAAGAACATAACGACTCATGATAAAGAGAATGAAATGAAATAAGCTAGATAAAGGCATACACGGTAAACAGGGAAAACAGAGCAGCTCTTGATAAATAAAGAGGAGAATTTTTTTTTACCCGACAATGATGTATTTAATTGAGGCACAGAAAAGAGAAACATATTAATGGACAATGACATGTTGTTGGGGGGAATTATATAGATGAATGAAGTATATGTAAAGGTTTGAGGAGATGGAAAGATCACAAAATGCAGAAATAATCACAGCAGATGAAGAGATGTGGTCTTATTTTCAAGTTATTAGTAGTAGTATTCATTGAATTGGGTTGACCATTTAAAATTAATTTAGCATAAATATCAAAAGATATGAGATATATGTTATATTTCGTACACATATTTAGTAGAGTAGTGGAAAAGACTCTTAGTGACATTATTATTATTTATTTAAAAGATTCTTAATTGGTTATTCAATATCCGAAGGGTATTTTCGTTTTGGATCAGAATTAAAGCAATGGAACTTGAGAGTTGGAAAAGGGTGGTTACAGTGATCGAGGGAGATTGAGCAACAACTATACGTTTCTGGAGAATTAAATTAGGGCGGAGATTATCAGCAAATTTATTTTTTAATAAATTAATATTTAAGTTATACTGTAGGGTCAAAATGGTAAATCAACTTTGGGGTTAAGCTCTTCTCAGTTATAGTAATATATGATATATGATGATATGATATGATGATTATTTGACTTCTGCGACATTCTAAAGCTTGAAATTGATAATGCGAGAATAAGGCGTGTTTTATTAGACAATATAACCTATAGCTGAGTACTTTTATGCACAAAACGCCTCATAAATGTTGCCTTTTTTTCTTTTTGTATATATATCACATGTTACTACTATTAACAATAGTTAATAGCAGTGTTTTAAAAGGCAGGGGCGTGGGACAAGCTGTTTTACTTAGCATAGGGTGAGACATAAGCCTTGAGACGTGGCGTAAGTCATATGGATCTTTAGATTTTTAATTTACAATATATAGTATAATAATATAATAACACAATATTATAAAAATACATCAATAGTTTTAAATAATTACAAACATGATCAAGGAAACTCATAGAAAATAAAACTTATAATATTATTATACAAGTATAAATAATCTAATATCTTAACTTTCTAATAATAAAAGAATCATTATTTCGAAAAATATATTAATATCATACTATACAATTTACCCCCCAAAAAAAGATAATCAATAAAACTTATTAGTATTATAATAAAAACATCACTCTATCATGGATAAAAATAAAATTACTTTCGAATAACTAAATAAAATATGATAATTTTAAGGCATATGACAAAAACGTGAAGACCAATGATAAGTGAAAAACATAAATTTTCGCTATGTATTTTTAAAAGAAATGTTACGTAATATATAATCAGTCTTCCTGTGTTACCAAATAGTAAATATGCGATACTACAACTTGTTATTTGAGGACTCTCAATCTTCTTATTTCTATAAATTAAAAAACGATTAAGTATCATTCACTTATTAAGAATTATGTTGGTCAACAATGTTAACAAAAGAATTTAACACATAATTTATGTAAGATTTGTTAGGCAAGCCCTGAGCATTGGGTATGCTTAGGGTGTACAACTAGATGCTTAGAGTGTAAGTGTTACAGAACTAAGTCTCACACTTGAGTCTCGAGGCGTTTTGCTAGAGATCCACCCGAGGCAAGTCCCAATTGAGTTCTTTAAAACACTGGTTAATAGTACTGGCTCTGGTCATAATGCTGAGATGACCAAAATGGTGTTGAGGCTTTTTTCCTTTCCAAATGACACATAACTTTGTTATAATGAACAATTATTACCATGTATAAAAATTGATTGAAAAAGACTTGTTTTGTTTTTGGTAAAGTAATTTAAAAAGAGTTGATATAGTGGATCTTCTCCCCCTCATATATTTCATTTGTTTTTCTCACTGCCGTAGTTTCCAAATGCAGGTCAAAATACTTCCGATGTCACAGCTGGGAAATGGAATAGTACAAGAATCGGATCTTCCGTGGAATTGAAATTGAAATGTGGATATATGTAATCGTGCTGAGTCATGCAATCAAAAATCAGTGTTGAAAAGCCAAAGTATGAATGGATCTGTTTGTAGGAATGGAGAAGTAGTTGTATCTGCTGTTGAATTGTCACAATTTTTCAGCGATGGAGAAACCCTAGCCTTAATACAAAATGTGAAATTGGCGACACCAAACTAGTAATGTTTTCAAGAGGTTCCCCACTCCGTGTGTTTTGTTTCGGTTTAAGTGAGTAACTAACTAACTCACTAATTACTTTCATTTTCCATCAATACTACTTTTCTCACTCAATGCATATGCAGCCGGATACCTGGTTCTCACAACTACTCCTATTCTTGGAGTTATTTGTTTCTGCCATGGTTCACATATGTCTATTTCTAGGTTTTGTCAGGTATTTACTTGGACTACTCCATGCATTTATTTACTTTTCTTTACAACTCTTTCAAGTTTTTCCTTTCTGCAGCATTCTGGTTTATCTGATCTTAATCCTGGCAATGCTGTTCTAATGGACAGTGGTGTAACCATAGCTCACTGGCGGAAGCTCTTCTTCCAAAAACTAGGGGTAAGGAATATGTGAGGTATCTAACATCTATTCTTCTTTGCCTCAAAATCTCTCCTCTTATTTATTTTGATACCTACATTCTTTCAAATCTCTTTGTATTTATGTAATCAATTTTTCTTATGTTCATGATATATCTCCAATTCAATGTTTCCTGGTATGTACATCTGTTTTGGTTCTTGGAATCATAACTATTTTGGAATTACTACGTAATGGGAAACATAGTTTGCTCAGCTAGTCTTTTTGGGATCACATGTTAAATTTCTTTAGGAAATTCGACAAAAACTTTTCTAAGGAGATTTGGGATTTACGCTTAATTGATTGATTGATTGAAGGAGAACTTGGAAGACTAAACTGGATAATTAGCAAAGACAAAAAGGAATGACTTCTTCCTTAAGGTAGTTCGATTTAGAGAGAAAAGTTGCTGCAAAATTGTGAAGGAGAAAGATAACAGTTTGGATCACTAAATTTAGCATTCCAATTTGTTTTCACATCATCTATGGGAAGGTAGAAGTGGAATTTGCAATTTTGCTAGAGTTACTATATATGGTGACTTTGTACAGTCAACTTAGAAAACTTTCCACTTAGGTTTTAGCTGGATTAAATACTGTCCGTATAATCTATAAGTTAGTAGCTATCTATATCTCTGAACTAAAAGAATATTTTCTTATGAACTATTGGCTTTCTGATCCTGATAAAATGTTCTTAGCCTGCAATGGTTTAATTGATGGAGCACCTACTTTTGAAAGCTTATGTAGTATTATAGTTTTAGCATACATGTGCGCAGAGATGCAAGCTAGACCACTGTTTCTAGGGTTGTACGCACTAAGTAGTTTGGTTTTGTTCGTCTTTTTTATTTACTGCAGATGTTAAGAACCTAGATTCTCTATTTTACTATGTCTATTGGTTTAAAGTACTTATTACTGACATCCATTTGAAGCACAAGCGCCACTAATGGTGATCTTTTTATTGTTATTTAGATTAGGGCTCCGGAAGATCATGGTGGATGGGACTGGCCTGAAGTATTTCCAGTGAGTACTAGTTCGGCAGAGTTTTATCCATCCCTTCCCAATTCATCTCCAAATTTTGAGCTGTCCGGCACATTTGGAGCTTCAAATGGAGCTAGACAGTCATGGAACAATATGTCTATTTCAAAGAACCCTCAGCGTCCACCATTGTCAAACTTAGATGGGATACAAGACCTGGAGAATGGATCTTCATTTCTTTTAGATTATATTGGTTCAAATTCTAAGGACACAAATACTTTCAATTCTCTTCCAGATCTCAAAATTTTAAAATCGTTTGGTATCAACAGTTCACTATTGCAAATGGACGGAAGTAGTGTCTCCTCAAGTATTGAGTTGAGACTTGGGCATCCATCCCAGCAAAGCAAAAAGTTGGGAACTTTAGCTCCACAAACTTTTGAGTATCATTCCATTGTCAAACCAATGGAATACCAACAACCATTGTTTCCAGAGCCCCTTATGCATAAAGGTCTGTTATTAGTTGTGAATTAATCCCTTTAGTTCTTGATATCTCTTTAAGCTTACACCTGTCAGTGTCACACAGCAGTTGAATCACAGGCAGTGGAAGAAAGCAAGTCAAATTTTCATATGTTGAATTCGAGTTCAATAAGTGGAAAGTGCCAGCCAGACCTTGTCAACTCCGCCTATGGACTCCACAATGCAACAAGTGAATCCAGAACTAGAAATTCCATATTTCCTGTGGTACAAGCGCAGTTCAAGGGTCCTTCAGAAAGACTACTGTACTCTGAAGATATAAAAAATATGGTTAATGGAAGTCATACTCCACCCAGAGAACCTCAGTGTAAATCCCTTACTCTAAAGTGCAACCAAATTGATTTTCATTGTGCTAGAGGTAAGATGACTAATAAGGAATTTAATGTTGATACTTCATGTGCTCTTGGACGTGGAAACAGTGATAAAGTTGTGGCCAACAATAGTGTTAATTTACACAGTGCTGCTGAGTTGAACTTTGGACTCTACTCCAAGAATTATGAAAATAAAAGGACTGTTAAGAGAATTGTGGAAGGGCTTAGTCATAGCAATCGCTTGGCCTTACATGAGAAGAACCTTCATTCATGCAAGCCCTGTGGTATTATGATGGATATGCCTGATGCTCAGAACACCCTTAATTTGTATGGGAAGACATCTTTAATTTCTCATGATGGACCCTTTGATAATGGTAATATCAGGTCTGTCTGTAAACCAATGTCTACAGCAGCTCCACCATCGCAGGCAGTCCCTTTGGGGCCATTATCAAGTTCAACTCTAATTGGAAATCAAACTCTACAACTATCTAACAAAGAGTGTTTGAATGGAAGGCAGGTTAAACTCAGTGAGAATCCAAGACCACGAACCTTGCATCATAGGTTGGAGGTTCCTACTCCTGCACCTGTCAGTTCCTCTACCACAGCCTCCAAAGGGCATATGATATGCAGGAATCCTTTTTACATAGCACCAACATCCATAAACCAGTTATATGAACCCAATGTTGTGAATATGCTACATGTGTCTAAGACTGCAGCAGTATCTGCCTTCTCTGGTGTTAGTGATTATGTGGGAAAGCATATTCAAACTATAGCTCCTATTACTGGTAAAGGACTGCTGTTTCCTTTTCAGTTTTCCCTCTATCTTATTTGATTTGTAATTGTAATGAATAGGAAGTTTATGTCCATACAGATAAGCTTGAAGGTTTTAATTTTTCAGCTTTATCACGTGGAGCATCACTGCGTGCTCAAGACTCAGGAGTGTACTGTCAGTTTTCCTCTGATTTTAATGCAGTTCACTGGCCTTACCTAAGGTAACTCTAGTGAAATATTTTCTGTAACTTTACTTTTCCATTTGCAATCAATTCTGTCTGTTAGTGTCGATGTTTGGTTATAACTCTGCCCTTGGCCTGAGTCACCCTAGAAGATAATTAATTTGTTGTATGCAGAGACTCAGTATGTACTACTCTCTCTCTCCCAGATAACTGCCATAGTTGAGGACTCCTCTCATGTTCCCTGGCTTTACCCAATTTATTTCCCTCAAGCTGATGAACATCCTCCAAAGCTGTTCTGTCCATTTGCAGTGCAAGCTATAGGACCAGTCGAGAGCGATAAAGAATAAAAGGCTAGAAGTCGACTCAGATTTATTTCAAGGTCGTATATGTATGTGTAGTATAACCTCCACTTCAAATCAATTGAATCAATGCAAGCAATGTTGCTTCCACATGCCTATTCATTGATAACCGAAGCTCTTCAAATAAATCTCCTCGGTACTTGAACTTGATTCATTAAAGCTGGCAACTCCATTCAATTAGTCGGGCATAAGCTGTTATGGTCTTTAGGGAAGGATCGATTCACAAGGCAATATATAAATTCAGCTCGTTAAAGGGAGGTCGAAACCTTAGAGTTCAATGGAAGAGAGAACTTTGATTTCTTGCTTTTTGCTAAAGTATGACTTAATGATTTATTCATCAGAACCCCCTTTAAATAGGAATCTTATTACATCAATAGGAAGTCTAATTCTTGTGAAAGTAGGAAATCTAAATCCTATTCCAAGCGAATAACTATAGCTTAACGCCTTAACCTAATCCTTGTGAAACTATTAAATATAAATCCTATTCTAGAATAATAAAGAAAGCTACTAAAATATGATTAAATAATAAATAAATCTACTTTAAAAATATAATTAAATACTTAATTAAATGGACTTTCCCGCACCCACACATTACTCCCCTCACGTTAGAAGAGCTTGTCCTCAAGCTCAAATTTCAAGGAAATCATCCAGAAAATCAGGAATAGTATCAACTTAATTATCCAATTCCAGCCTTAGCTTGAAGTTGACATTGATAAATTTCAACTCTATCAGTTTGCTGAAGCAGGACTAATTCGCCTATTAGGTTGCTTAGAGTTTAAATTATTATAGAGATGACACTAGGTGATTTCCACTTTAAAACTATGTATGTAATTAAGGCATTCTTCCTTTTTAAGATTTCTTCCCATCAACCTAAACCTTGGTGGGAAGAGATACTAGAGGGTGCGAGGTGCCCTCAAGCTGGTTTGGGAACCACTGTGGGACAGAAAAAAAGATTGAAAAAGTTGCTTCCCAAAATGACTTAGTTTGTTGATAATACCATTCTAAAGTTGTATGGGACAAGGGAAATTGACTAGTGCTTGTGTTTCAAAAAATAAAATTCTTGGATTGTGGCTCAACTTTGGAAAGCATACCTCAAAACGGATCTTAAAATTAATTAATATTGAGGACAACAATGTATATATGTAATCTTCTTTTCTTTATTTCTATAAGAGATGATAATCCAACGTGTGTAGATTGGTGAACTTTGAAACATTCTAAAAAAAATGAATGGTGAACTTTGAAGCAAAATTTTGTCAGGTGGCAATAAATTTATTTGTGCCAAAAAAAAGAAAAAGAAAAGATTGATATGAAACTTCTAGGAGCACATTTTCTCCCAAACTAAGTCTAAAAAAATATGATTATCCAATGCACCCAAGAGTGTAGCCTAGTGGTCAATGAAGTAGGTTGAGAACTATGATCTCAGGTTCAAATCTTAGGGAGGCAAAAACGCTAGGTGATTCTCCCATCTATTTAAGCCTTGGTGGACAGAACTTGTGTTGGTGGGAGGTAACAGGTATCTCAGGGAATTAGTCAAGGAGTGTGCAAGATGGCCCCGTATCGTGGCTATATCAAAAAAAGGAATATGATTATCTAACCAAGAATCATATAGAAAATGTGGATTTTGTATAACTCAACAACTTCCCGCACGTGCAATTCATCTCTAGAGTTCACATCATAATTTTAAAATTGAGATGTGAGTGAGACTAAGCTTGCCAAATGTTAGCTCTGATATGCTGTTGAATTGTGTAAACTAAGAGCCCGTTTGGATTGACTTAAAAAAAGTAACTTTTAAAAAGTAACTTTTTAAAGTGCTGAAACTTATTTTTAAAATAAGTAGTTATGTGTTTGGATAAAAGTGCTGCAGTTGAAAAAAAAGTTGTTGATGTGTTTGGCAAGTAAGTGCTGGTATACACTTTTTTTTATCAAAATGTCTGAAATACCCTTTAAGCTGTTAACATGATAAAAAGTTGATTAATTTAAGGTTTTTATACTTAAAAAAAATAAAACATAATAATAATAATAATAAACAACAACATAATAATAATAATAATAATAAGAATAAGAATAAGAATAATAATAATAGTAATAACAATAATAATAATAACAACAATAACAA
>NW_006238996.1:1329029-1371590 GCF_000226075.1 Solanum tuberosum | reverse complement strand
AATAATAATAATTATAATAATAATAATAATAATAGTAATAGTAATAGTAATAATAATAATAATAATAATAATAATAATTCAATATGGGCAATTTGGAAATTGTATAAAAGAATTAAGGGCAAAAAGGTCATATACTTGGTCAACATAAAAGGGCTTTTAAGTTAAAAAAAAAAAAGCTCCCCCCCCCTAGCTTTTAGCTTTTGGCTTAAAATAAGTCATTTTTGACTTAAAATAAGTCATTTTGATAATTGCCAAACACTCTAATAAGTCAAAAACTGGCTTTTAAGCCAGTTTGACCAGCTTATAAGCCCATCCAAACAGGCTCTAATTCAGCTTAAAAATTGGAATGCCAGAGAAGGAACCCTTTTATTGATCTCATTATGTCTGTAGTATGCCCTCTTCCTCTGATGTGTGAGCGCGATATTTTTCCTCTTGCACCAAGCACATGGAGATATCTCGTTGATGGACTGCAGCGAGACTCGAATCTAGAAATTTGAAAGAATTTGGGCACATCCAATCCAAAACCTTAAGGTAGTGGTTGGAGTAATACAAAATATTTATGAACCCTTTGCCTATTGGAAATATATTTACTTTTACTTCAAAGTAGAAAGGAGGATCCTTGTATGATGCAATCTAGTTTTATGTAAGGAAAGGAATGCCAAATGTTTCGAAGGGAATATGGATAGTGAACAGCAGCTTAAATACAAATGTCTATGGCTTTTAGCTTTTCGTGCAATGAGTAATCTCGCGGATGTAAAGGATGAACATAGCATGATAAATTTCATGTAATCTTTGCAACAATAGGGATCTCCTTATAATACTTGTACTGTCTTAGCACCATCTTAGCGCTAAGCTTTTCCTCTTTTTAATATACAACTTACTTACTTTTCAACAAAAAAAATGAAAATGCTGCAATATAGCGAGGCCCATTAAATATATCCTTCAAAGTTATATGATAACCATAGACAAAGGAGGAGTTTAATGGTTAAGACCCTCCACTAACCAAAAGGTTGAGTTTCAAGTCACTTGGGGAACAAAGTGGGAAAGGATTACTGTTGGGCTCCTAGGGTAGGGGGTTTGGGAAATTGAATTCACTGTATCAATGAAAAGTTATTTAGAACTATACTATAACAATGAAAATCAGTAACAGTTGTTCTTTCAATGATCATGTCTGTTTATATGCATTTGACTTGATCTTATTCTAGTCCTTCAAATTTTTGTTCTGATTGATTTCTTGGTTTTACATGGGCTTAGACATGGAGGCTCTGAAGGTAATATTTCTCCATCAGTTGAGCAAGCAAATTACTTTCCGGAAGCATCAAATTCATTTATGTCTTGCCTCTGTAACTGTGCTGTTCAGCCGGATGTTTTTGTTGAAAAACATCATTTCATTGGTGAACCTCTGGATACTTATCAGGTAGAACAGAGTGACGTTTCTGGCTGCATTAAGAATTTATTTGCTTGTAAGTTGAATGACAGTCAGAAAGTGCCCTTGGACAATGTGGCCTCTTTGGCAGGAAGTGATTTAATGTGGAATAGGATAAATAAACTGGAGTGTCACTCTTCTCAATGGAGAGATGTTCCCAAAAAGGTGACTGGAGCAGTTAGTCTGACATTTAAGGAACAAACAACAGGTTTCCTGAACATGAATGAAAAAATGAGGGGACAAAGTGCTGATGCCAGTGGAAACAAACCCAGTTGTGATGTTGCTTTTCAAAATGTTGAATATCTAAAGGAGCCAGAAATATCCAATGTTTCTTCTGGAGGATCTGCACCTGTTGTTAGTGAGGCATCTGCGGTGATTCATGACAATGAGTTCACTACTGATGATCAAAAGACTGTGGCAAGTAATGTTGTAGATGAAGGATCAGGAATCAACAGATGTTGGTCATCTAGTGATGCACAAGGCAGTGAACAAAGTGCAGAGTTTCTTGGTGTTGCTTGTGAATTCAACCCCATGGATGCAGGACCATCCAAAGGGTTTGCTGATAATTCTTCTGATAGTATGATTGATGAACTTCGACTAAGAGATCCCTTAAAATTGAACAAAATGCAGAACCATTCTAGCTTCAGCATTCAAGAAAAGAGCCACCATATTCAGAAAGTGTCTGATTTCTCCAAAAAGGTAATTAGAAAAAGAACCAAATGGAGAAAGTTGGATATAACTCTTCCTACCGTCTACTCTGCTTGTGGCTATCCAGAGGATACTTGTGGTTCTGGTCTGCAGCATCCGTGCAATGATGAAAAAGGTGCCCCCCTATCTGAAAATGGCAGTGCAGAAAAATGTGTGTATTCCATAGAACCAAGTTTCAGAGAAAGGAGATTCAGAATGCGTTCATTGAATACTCTTTCTTGCAGTGGTAAAGTTAATTGCCATGATGCAAAAGCTGTTGGTACTCAGTCAGATCTTTTAAAGGTCAGTGATGATGATACCTTTGTAGCTTGTGAATTACCAAGAAGAAAGAGAATGAAACTGGACACTGCAACACCTGTTAGGCAGGCAGATGAGGGATATTATCTAGGTGTTGACGCTGCAGCTAAGTGCAGTTTGGTAGATACCTCTATGTTTCCTGAGATGCATGAGAAGGATTATAGAAGGGCTGTAAGACCTATAGTGGGGCAGAAATATGGAGTAATTTCTAATGCGAATCCATCAAAACCAGTCAAATTTGTTTCTCTAAGAAAAATTTGTGACTTATTGGAAAAGTATAGCTCTTCTGGAAACTCCACTGCAAAATTGACTTCTGTAAAATTCAGGAAGGCAAGTGCAAAAGAAAAACATCGACGCATTAACAGTTCTCCATATCTCAAGAAAGTCAAAAGTTGTAATGCCAATTGTGTTGTAACTACCAAAAAATCTAAAAGTCATCTCTTGATATCTAGTGAATTGGATCCTTGCCAATCATTAGAGCAATCCAAAAGAGCGCATTGCCATGGAGGTGAACAAGGGGCTCACTTATTCTACTCTCTAGAGAAGAGAAGGTATGATTACCTTATAGAAACTGGTAATATTGCAGATGATTCTCTGCCAACTCCACAGAAGCCATTGTCCAAGGAGTTTCACAAACAGGGCCTTAATGAGTTGACACTTGAAGGTATGATTTCAATAACCCGGTTCTCAAATCGCTCTAGGGACATTTCTAACAATAATCTGGTTGGTACTGTAGGTATTCATCCAGGAGAAGGAGGTTCTACCTGTGCTCGAACAGAGGTTTGTTGTTTCTTAATAACAGTTTAGATATACTTGACTCTTGGATAAAGATTTTCTAAGATTGTTCTACCTTCAGGGATACAAGGGCCGCAAAAAGGAAGGAGTGCGGTATAATCTTCATCAGTATTCTGAGTCTGACGGTGGAGGCCTTGTTGCCCAGGAGCAATTAAATGCCTGGATTCACATAACTGGACAAAAGCCATCAAGAAAGGAGATTCTGAGGCTTCCACCTAAAGATGTTGGATATGATTATCGGGTATGTCTGGAACAGTTGGGTTGCTTGACAATTGTCAAACCTATAGTGTTCCTACTGAGAAGTCACGTGTATAGCTTTTTTAATTCTTGTGCGCTTTTATTTCAGTCTAAACTACCGATGTGTTCTTACTTCTTTTTTACTCTTTATTTTTGCAGAAGGAATATGTTCGCTATAAGCACTCCAAAGGGTGGAAGAGTTTGGTTGTGTATAAATCTGGCATTCATGCTCTTGGTCTTTACACGTCTAGGTTTATTTTAAAAAGCGAAATGGTCTCATCTGTCTCTATTCTCTTCCTCTGAATTTGTAAGTTTCTCATCAGCAAATTTAACTTTACTTTCACTTTTTACCTCTAGGTTGTTGAATATGTGGGTGAGATAGTGGGGCTCCGTGTGGCTGACAAAAGAGAAATTGAGTACCTGTCAGGAAAGAAATTGCAGTATAAGAGTGCTTGTTATTTCTTTAGGATTGATCAAGAGCATATAGTCGATGCAACCCAAAAGGGAGGGATTGCCCGATTTGTGAACCATTCATGCCTGGTAGGTGTCTTCCACAGCAATTTTGTCCAATTATTCTCTCTGCTCAATCATGTTACTCTTTCGTATAACTATTTTGATGAAGTGCTTGCTGTTTGACATTTTGTTTCTATCGTCATCTCTGCTTTAATAATTTTGATGTAATTTATGTTTTTTATATAAGAGAAAAAGATATAAAAGATTGATGTGAGTTTGATTGATCAAGTATGATGGACTCAGCTTTTCTTATTTTGCTAATTCATTTTACCAGCCAAACTGCGTTGCCAGAATCATTTCTGTGAGGAATGAGAAGAAGGTAGATACATTCCACTCTACTTCTTTTCGCTTATATTTTGTTATATTTCATAGTTGTCTCAATCAGAATATGTTAATAATAGTGTCATAATGCAGGTAGTATTTTTTGCTGAGAGAGATATCTATCCTGGAGAAGAGATAACATATGATTACAATTTTAACCATGAAGATGAAGGCGAAAAAATCCCCTGCTACTGTAATTCAAAGAATTGCCGGCTGTATCTAAACTGAGAGAGCTTGATACTTCATAATCTGGGAGCCAATTGAAGTATATGGATGTAATTATTTGGCCTCAGCAGAAGTACGTGCTAATATTCTCGTGAAACGCCAGCACCATTGTTTATAATCTTGTACATTCAGATGTATGTATGTAAATAAATATTTTATTTTTACGTTAAATATCTCGATCTGCAGTTTTTTGGTTTCTTGATTTAAGTTATAGCACCAAACAAATCTTACTTACTATTCTGCTAATAAATGCATACACCCCAGCAACAATACCATTTCAATTCAAAACAAGTTAGGATTGACTATATACAAATCTTAATTGATCACATTGTTCCACGTAAGTTCCATCTCTTGCAAAGTAATTTTAAAATTGCATCACTAATTGAGCTAACAAATGCAATGTTTACTGCCTCAAGGTTGAATTAAATGCAATAAGGTGAGTAATACGATGTTGTACGTTTGATGAGTTGAGTTTTACTGAACTGATCACCAAGCTCAAGGAGTTAGGATGCCTAAATTTCAATATGATATATTAACCATCCTCCAGATTGCCATTCTGCAACTTGTAAGGCAATTTAGGATGCATAAATTCTAACTAATTTTTTGAACTAACAGGGAAGCACGAGAATCAATGTTAGGATGGTCAGCATAAAGATGGTTTCACTCAGACCTGAACAGAACAGAATGAGTACAGAGGATGTTTATAGCTCACTTTAACTGCAGCCTAGTAAATTGATAACAAACAAAACCTTGAAGGTATCCAGATTGTTGCTCTATGCATAACACTCTGTCTAACTGAAAGCAACAAATAACAAAAAACTTGAGATCCCCCCATCATTGTCGCTAGCAATGGGAAGAGCTGCAACTACTAAACTCATAGTTTCAACATGGCAGCCTGTAGTATATGAATAGATTTGCAACTATACACAGAGGTTTGGAACCTATAGGATATAGGACAGATGGAACTGCTGCATACAAGAAAGTTTCAAATATTCTAACAATGATCATTGGGAGGAAACAATATTTTCTCATGTGCAACGTGGGTATAGAAACTACAAATTACGAACCCATCATACATCTTGCGTGAGTGGAACAGCTTCAATCACAACACAGTTCTAAGAACCCCAGTTCGGAATGTTAGCTGTAGCTTCATTCACCATTTTTACCAGAGTAACCTGCCAAAAACAAATACATACATACTCAACTAGAGAAATTGGATGAAAGGTCAAAATAAGATCTCTGTCATTGACCATCATGCATGCCACAACATCAAAATAGATCTCTCAACATTTAATAGGCACCTTTATGGAGAAGAAAAATATACGTCATCTAAGCTCATTTATAGATCAAAAGAAAATTATTAGGGACATTGGCACTCGGAACACACAGAGATGAAGTATATTTCAAAAATAAAATATGTACTAATTATTGTTTGCTTTAAATAAGCCTTGTTTCAGGTCAAATACTTTTTCGTCCCACCCACTATAATTTGCTGTTAAAAGTTCTATCGAAATAAGCTCACTTCCATTTAAGGGCAAGTTACTTAATTGTACACAGTTACCATTAACCAATATATAAGCTATCAACTAGATCAATTGTTTTACTTAGACACATAAAAGAAAAAGGAAAAAAATAGATTAGGTGAATCTATAAGGGAAAGTTGATATTTGTGGAGCTAGTTCATTAAGTTAGAATTTGTTTTGGAATAATTCAAACTGATATTGAAGTATCTGACAGAGTGTAATGAACAGGGATTTCCTCTCATTTTAAAACAACGAAAATTCTGAACCTCCTCCTCTTCTTCTTCTTCTTCTTCTTCACAATTAAATATTTGTGTACTTTGCTCCTGTTGAGAGGCTCACTGACACCATTGCTTACATTACAAAACTTGGTATGTATTTTTACAATTATTAATTTATGCTTATGGTATTAAGGATAAATGATAAGATGTAATAATTTTCATTTTCCTTTACATTATTAATCTCCTCTTCTTCTTCTTCTTCTTCTTCACAATTAAATATTTGTGTACTTTGCTCCTGTTGAGAGGCTCACTGACACCATTGCTTACATTACAAAACTTGGTATGTATTTTTACAATTATTAATTTATGCTTATGGTATTAAGGATAAATGATAAGATGTAATAATTTTCATTTTCATTTACATTATTAATGTTTGTTACTACGTAATCTTGTATGTAAGATAATATAGTGTTTTAGTTTTAATGCCTGATAAGTTTTCAGTATTATTTTATAAATTTCGTGATACTAAAATCAAGCGCAAAGCGCGGGTAATTTTACTAGTTATATATAAAAAAAAACTTCCTTCAAGAAATCACCAAAAAAGTAATTGAAATCACTATATATATCCAAAGGTTTATAGTAGATAACGGTGAAAACTCGTGAAAGATGACATAAAGGACATGTGGCCAAAAGACGTATTAAAGGAAAGAAAGGACAGGAATGTTAGCTAGGTCCATACTAAATTTCGTGAATCACGACAAATTTACTCGTTGGAGCACGTAACAGTAGCTCTAAATGGACCATTTTCATTGGATTATGTAGTATATACATATGGTCCAAGAGGAGTGATTTCATTGATGGATGAATTCCATTTATTGCCTATAAAAATTGGTTGGTTTTTTTTTTTACAATGCTTAGCAATATACCTAGATTCCTACACTCTAAATTTTCTCTTTCATTACATTATTGATTAAGGCAATACTCTTAAGAATACACACATCAATACCTTTGATTTGGGAGCTAATTAATACCTTTGAAGTTATATTTGGGATTGAAGTTGAAGCAACGAAATCTGAAGATTACCATTACTTTTATTTATTAAATTACAATATTGTTCTTTACAAAATTATTTAATAACACATCTATTTGCTTAATATCTAATTTACTAGTGAAGTTGATCCATGTGTTTTTAACCTCGTGACAAATTTAATTGTAACAATATCCTAATAAACAATTTGATGCTCTCTGTGGAGGCTAGGACAGTTGTGATATTGGTTTAACTCATTGCTCTACTTATCCACTTCCTTAGATATATTTATTTTTCAAAAACACTTATGAAAATCAGGAACAATAACAAAAATCCGGTAGAAGGATAATTCGCCAATAGTTCCCAAGACGGCGCAGATCATCATGAGGAGCACTCCATCGTTCTACTACAGTAGAGAGCGTGATAAACTCTCGGCTATGTCCCATATTTCAGGACACAGGCGATCATATGTAAAATAAATATCCAACTTATGAGGTCGAGGTCAAACCACAAGGATTGGTATATGGGACTCTTCAATTGATTTTCACCACTCAAACATGATAGTGAATTGAATTCTAACTAGTACAGAGGATGTTTGTAGCTCACTTTAACTGCAGCCTTGTAAATTGATAACACAAGCAAAACCTTGAAGTTATCCAGATTGTTGCTCTATGCAGAACATATTGTCTATCTGAAAGCAACAAATAACGAAAAACTTGAGATCCCCCATCATTGTCGCTAACAATGGGAAGAGCTGCAACTAGTAAACTAATAGTTTCAACATGGCAGCCTACTGCATATGAATAGATTTGCAACTATACACAGAGGTTTGGAACATATAGGATAAAGGACAGATGGAACTGCATACAAGAAAGTTTCAAATATTCTAACAATGATCATTGGGAGGGAACACGATTTTCTCGTGTGCAACATGGGTATAGAAACTACAAACTACAAACCCATCATACATCTTGCGTGAGTGGAATAGCTTCAATCACAACACAGTTCTAAGAACCCCAGTTCGGAATGTTAGCTGTAGCTTCATTCACCATTTTTACCAGAGTAACCTGCCAAAAACAATTACATTCATACTCAACTAGAGAAATTGGATGAAAGGTCAAAAGAAGATCTCTGTCATCGACCACAGGCACTTCATGCATGCCACAACATCAAAATAGATCTCTCAACATTAAATGTGGATTGTAAGGCACCAATACGGAGAAGAAAAATATACGTCATCTAAGCTCATTTATAGATCAAAAGAAAATTATTAGGGACATTTGCACTCGGAACATACAGAGATGAAGTATATTTCAAAAATAAAATATGTACTAATTATTGTTTGCTTAAATAAGCCTTGTTTCAGGTCAAATATTTTTTCGTCCCACCCACTATAATTTGCTGTTAAAAGTTCTATCGAAATAGGCTCACTTCCATTTAAGGGCAAGTTACTTAATTGTACACAGTTACCATTAACCATTATATAAGCTATCAACTAGATCAATTGTTTTACTTAGACACATAAAAGAAAAAGGGAAAAAATAGATTAGGTGAATCTATAAGGGAAAGTTGATATTTGTGGAGCTAGTTCATTAAGTTAGAATTTGTTTTGGAATAATTCAAACTGATATTGAAGTATCTGACAGAGTGTAATGAACAGAGTTGACAAAGAAACTAACATATGGAACAGACTTTTTTTTTTGAGAATGAACATATGGAACAGACTTTAAAAGCTAATCATGAAAAAAGCTTAATTTTGTTCTCTACACATTCGAGGCTTCAACTTCTGATCAAGTGAAGAAAGCATTCAATTTCTTACCAAGAGCATGATGCAAATGAAGATGAAGGAAATCATCCATTGATAATTTCTTCTGATACTTCAAAACCTTTTCCGAATATCTCACCAGAGTTCAGAATTTGGAAAATTTTACATGCTACTAGTAAATATTTTAGTACAAGATGATAAGACTCTTTTGTACCTTTTCACTTCTACCACCATTATTTCGAAAGTAAATCATCCATTGAGTAAAAAGATAGCAATGCCAGTGTTAACAGCAATAGAGAAGCAAAACAAAATAGAAATGGACGTTTATCAGTAAAGTAATTATGAGCTTTATTTTTAAAATATATTTGAACAATAAGATATGATTTTAATTATTAGATGTATAATTTGATAATAAGAAAAAAAATGCCTCCTGATTCCTGGACCCCTTCTTGTTATGATCTGGTAATTAAAGCTTAAGATGGAGACTGACTAAGACAGGAAACCATACCACGCTCTCTGGAACACCAGGTGGAGGCAGAGAAAGGTTCTTCGGTGGCCAGGTATTATCATATGATCTTTTGTCGAATCTCCACTCTCCAATTTTTCCATAGGTCATCTTTCCCTGAAATGCATGTTCTTCCCATCAATCATCATTATGTTTATTACATGTAACTTGGTATTCTCATAGTCGTAGGAAGTGGCTATTACCTTCATATCATAGTCACATCCGTATGTGTAATGAATTATGAACGCCTTGCCTATTTCTGTATCCCAAGGAGGCTGAAAACATTCAACAATACATGGAAAATTAGATTTCTGGTACATAAGGAAGAAATAATGCAATGAAACTTCACCTCACAACCAAATAACGATTTAAATTTTCAGATGTACTCCCCATGAAACAAATAAAACCACATTAACCAGGAAGTCTTTGCAACTTTGGTATATGAAAAGCAGAAAAGCAATGCTGCTAACCACACCAATGAAAAGGTTAAAGGAATGAAATCGGGTCTATCTGAGATAAATCTTACTGTATCAGCAGATGCATATATGGAACAGACGAAGGTTTGAGAGTAAATGAGGAGGTTTGAGAGTAAACGAGGAGAGCTATGCTATTTCAGTTTGCTCAAAGTAGTGCAAACTTCTAAAGATCGTATGAAAATTAAGAGGAAAAGGCAAAAGCTACAGGAAATTGATACTTCTTACAAGAATTGCATTGCCATTCAAATTACAACTCCTGTCTTTACACGTGTTCCAGACATAGAATCAAAAATTATAGACAAAAAGGGCTCATTTTGCTGGGGAACAAGTTATCCCAAGATTAATTATCCTGGAATTAGTTATCCCACCCTCAATGCTGGATAAAAATAACACTACAATCCTGGGATAACTGATCCCGGGAAAGTTATCCCGCGATTTTATCTCAACCAAACATGAGATAAGCTCATCAGAAAATTAATTCTGGGATTGGTTGTCAACTTATCCTTCGAACCAAACGAGCCCTAAGACTTTTTCTAGTGAAGCAACAATTTTTTTAAAAAAAGAAAAGGTTTAATGTTTTACCAAAATTCATACTTCTGCAACAATTTTTGTCTCTATTGCTAAAGGGGGATGAAGCATCTCACAGAGGATGTCTTCAGCACATGAAATATAAGCATCAAATCTTTGGTTTCATTGTGTATAGAATAAACAAATGGCTATTCTAGAACCTGGATGCTATGAAAGCCTTTTCTCAGAAACCTCTTCAAATTTGGCCTATGTTTATATCTAGAAAAATTTCAGTGCTATAAGCAAGTCCCTAATGCACAATATACTTTGGAAGTCTTAGATAGGCACTCAAATCAGATGGAAAAGGTGTATACTGATCCATGAATCAAAGAATACATTCACTTGGCAATATTCTACATTCATTAGCACTTTCAAAAATAGTAGTCTTATTTGTATTAGTAGTTAGGTTAGCATTCTATACAAGGTAGTTACTGAGCATAGCATCTGAAAATGCATTAGTACTTGACACCAGTGATTCGTTTTGCTATACATCGTAAGCATCTTCTGGGTGTTTTTTCAGTAATGAAACTTGCACTTTTACCGGATCAAAGAAAAATAACCCACACACCATAGCTGAATAATTTGTTTGGGCAACAGCATATCTTCTTTATTTCTGTTTTGGCTTGGAGTGGAAAAGGCAATAATGTAAACTATCAATGGAATAAATAAATAGGAAAAACAAATGATGATACCTGAATCATGAATTCCTTGTGCAATACATTACCGACATTATGCAAAGCAGATGCAACTGCATAGGCATACCTGCATATGAATTATAAAGTTGAGGGAATTTGTGATTATGCATTATTAATTTTCAGTAACTAGGTAGGGCAGGGTGATTACATCTCAAGCACCCAACCAAAGGCTTTGTCTGCTTCAGGATCCTTTTTCATGGCCAAAGAAACATTCATCCATGTGGGAGCTATCTTCTTTAAAGCTTCCTAAAGTAACTTTTTTCGTTTAGAAAAGCAACAGGAAGAATTAAGTAACAAACTTATATATAAAAAAAATAATAGTAATGAAGTACCTTGCTAACAATGACAGGTGAATTTCCTATGGGATCAATATCGGTTATAGGTCCGTTTTGTTGAGGGAAGAACTTTCTTAGTACAGACTCGTACTTTTTGGGTTCAATGTAAAAGAAAGGAAATGCAGCTCCAAGTCCATTTTTAGATAGGTTAGGGATGGGCTTGACAATAACATGATCTGGTTCTGACATCAATATGTAGTCTTCTTCAATTTGTGCTTGTTGGAGCCATTGAACAAAAGCCCATGGTCTATTGAGGACAATATAACCCTGAAATTGACATGTTGAGATATGAGAAAAGGAATAGGAAATTGTAGATAGTCTCTAATAAATTGATTGACCTGATCCATTCCAGAAGGAAGTGGTTGAGCAACAAAAGTAGGGATCTCATCCATGAATCTATCTGATTTTCCAGAATGTAAGATCCTTGTAAAGCCACCCATCTCAGAATTAGGTTCATCTTTAAACTTTTTGAACCAGTAATACATAATCCTACACTGCCAAGTGTTATAAACAGAATCAGAAGATGTAACAGCTGTATGAAACAACCTCTTCTTCTTGTTGTTGTTATTTGATCTCTCTAATGGCATCTTGATAATTGGATCTTGAGAAAACAACGTTTTTGCTGAAGATGGACCAGGAAATTCTTGCTTGAAAGAAGCATTTGCTGAGATGAGAATGTTGTATGTGATTAATGCTGCTGAAAACGTAATCACAACTGTGAAGAACATTTTCCCCCAACCCATTTTTCTTCTTCAATCAACTTCCACTTTTACTCGATGAAACGGGTATATTATACTGAAAGGAAGGAAGATGGTAGCAAAGTATTCTCCTGCTCAGCTGGTAGGGAGTTGGTGTGGGAAGGAAGTGGAGCCTCTCTCACACAAAAACGTTGACTATATTTCCTAAATAAAAACACTCACGCCTCTCATAATTCATCAAATCCCTTCACTATTACTAGCCATTTTGCCATCACATTTACCATCCAATTTCATGTTTTGAATTCAAATCAACCTTATGCATATAATTTTAATTTCAAATTATCCCCATTTTTAAAAAAAATATGATTGCAAATTTTAAATTGTGATTTTAATTTTTTAAAATATAAAACTTGATCCATAAATTTATGCATAGATTTTTTTTAAACCATTACTAGGTGGACGCTTAGGATGGAGCGCACATGTCATTGGAATATAACCAAAGAATGAGTTAGAAAGAAATCATAAAAAAAGCTTCCTTCAAGAAGTCACTGAAAAAATAATTGAAATCACTATATATCCAAAGGTTTATTGCAGATAACGTTGGAAACTCGTGGAAGATGGCATAAAGGACTTGTGGCCAAAAGACGTATTAAAGGAGAGAAGGGACATGAATATTAGCTAGGTCCATACTAGATTTCGTGAATCACGACAAATTTACCCGTTGGAGTACGTAGCGATAGCTCTAAATGTACCATTTTCATTGGATTATGTAGTCTATACATATAGTCCAAGAGTAGTGATTTCATTGATTGATTTATTTAATTTATTGCCTATAAATAGATGTTTCATTCATTTATAAAAGGTTGAATTTTTTTACAATGCTAAGAAATATACATAGATTCTTACACTATAAATTTTCTCTTTCATTACAGTATTGATCAAGGCAATACTCTTAAGAATACACACCCCGACACCTTTGATTTGGGAGCTAATTAATACCTTGAAGTTATATTTGGGATCGAAGTTGAAGCAACGAAATCTAAAGATTACCATTTCTTTCATTTATTAAATTACAATATTGTTCTTTATAAAATTATTTAATAACACATCTATTTGCTTAATATCTAATTAACTAGTGAAGTTGATCCATGTGTTTTTAACCTCGTAACAAATTTAATTGTAACAATATACGAATAAACAATTTGATGCTCTCTATGGGGCTAGGACAATTGTGATATTGATTTAACTCATTGCTCTACTTACCCACTTGCTTAGATATATTTATTTTTCAAAAACACTTATGACAATCAAGAATAATAACAAAAACCCGGTAGAAGGATAATTCACCAATAGTGCCCAAGACTAGGCAGATCACCATAAGGAGCACTCCATCGTTCTACTACACTAGGGAGCGTGATAAACTCTTGACTATGTCCCATTTTTCAAGATATAGGCGATCATATGTAAAATAAATACCCAACTTATGAGGTCGAGGTCAAACCATAAGGATTGGCATATGAGACTCTTCTTCAATTGATTTTCATCACTCAAACATGATAGCGAATTGAATTCCCAATAAACATATATGAAAATGGGGGGTTTTATTTAACAAATATGATTTCGACAAAATTAAGTAACAAAACAGGGAGTTAACACAAATGAGATCAAAACAAGTTGGAAAAGACTAGGGGTCTGTGCACATCGATAGTGGTTTCAACTTGAACATGTAAAAATTAACCGAACAACATCAATTGATACGATGGACACTGTTTGGTGTAAGAAACACTCGATATTCTCCTAAACTATCAAACGTATACCTCTTGGATTCTCCCGAACTTCAACACCTTTTTCAATAAAACATCAAACAAAACTTGAGTAGATAGACTATTCCTAGTTCAATATCATTAAATCTGAAAATACTCAAAAAAATTCATCCCTAGCTCAAACTCATAGAGTAAATTTTATCAAGTCCTCACTATTGAGTCTTACCCAACTCCCTTAAGCTTTTCCAAGTCAAAATTGGTGTTATAGAGCTTAATCAATATTTCTAACCACCGATCTTTGATTATAACTTCAAGACAACAATAATTCCATGCAATACAATCAATGTTAAAGTCTATTAATCAATACAAATTTAGGGGTTTACACCCCCATCTACCACACACCTATAACACCCTGAATCCGAAAGAGGGTAAGACAACATTTTTCAGAAGCTGCAGGAGCCAACCAACGGAGGCCACCCACGTCCCGTGGATGGCACCACAGACCGTAGGTGTGGTCCGTGGAAGTCACCCCCCAAAGAGACCCTGAAGGCCCAGGACCACGATCTGACCAACAGACCGTCGGTCACACCACGGTCCGTGGTTGGGGGACCCATGGTTCAATGGCCCTAAATCATGTTTCTGACAACGAACGACAGTCGTGCAGGATGGAACGTTGTCCTGACCACGGTCTGTCGGTCGTGGCCGTGGATGGTAGGTTCGACAGTTAGTTGAAGGGTAGTTGTGTCTTTTCCTAATTATTTTATCCCTATACTACTTCATTTTATCCTTCACTGATACCCCTATATAAGTGATTATGACCCCCAAATTAGTTCATTCTCTTCAAATTGATCAAAAAGAAGAACTCTCAAATATTTATCTCTCTAGAACTTGAAGAAGAAGAAGGGTGAAGCTAGGGCTCAAGGTCAAGTCTCCATTCTCCAATTGCTTGTGGGCTTTGATAGTAAGGTATGATAGTTTTCATATCCATGGATTCCTTCCATTCATGGAGTTCACAAATTCCTCTATTTTCAAAGTTAGAAATCCCCAATTGAGTTAGGGTTTTCTTCAATTGTCATGGGTTCTCTTGATTATTGGTTTAAATGATTGAATTATGATCTCTTATGCATGAATAGATCAAAATACTATGATTTTATGATGATTTCCCCATGAACTCATGTAATCCCCATGTTATCAAGTTATGATCATGTGATGTGGGATTTTGATTATAAAGGAAGAGTTTTATGAAATCAAGCAAGTATTGATAGAATTACATGAATTTATGATGAAACCCATATCTATCCCATGTTTTCTAAATGTTGATGCTTGAAAGTGGGTTTTGAACCTTAAAAGGTAAATTATGGAATTATGCATGTTCTTATGAAATCTATGCAAATGTTTTAAGGATGCTTTGAGAGTAAAGTATCAATGATGATGTTGTTGATGTGTTATTGAAAAGATTTTTTCATATACACATGAAAGCATGATTGTGAAAGGTTTTCTCACATAATAAGGATTTTAAGGTTGAAAGGTCTTCTCACCTAATTGAATCAAAGATTAAGAGCTATCCTAATGAAATCTAGCTTGGATTGGTTATTGAATGATACATTTCCATGGATAATGACTTAGCTTGGAATGGAAAGATGACGTGCCCTTCCATGGATAATAAGAACAAGTAAGAAATGACTATTCCGTGGAATTTATGCTTAGCACCGAGAGGATATTGAGATGAAAGCTCTCCCACTAGTAGAGGTCGGGTTTCTAGAAGCAATTTGCCTATCCCTTACCTATGTGCCCCCATATGATGATTATCTAGATAGACATTAGCTAGTGGATCCACCTACGCTAGAAGTTCATGGTCCTTACCTTTGCAAGTAGGACAACCCTTTTCAGTGTGGGAGACACCAGGGGATCATGTTATATCTCACATGGTCTCTATGTCGGTTAAGGCTAATTCACATATTAATAATGAACTAAGGTTACTTCAAGAAGTATCTCATATGTGTTCAAAGGCTTTAAAGATGTTAGCTTGCATATGGTCCGAAGCATGTGAGAAGAGTTTCCAAGAGTTGAAGGATAGACTTACTTTCGCTCCGGTGTTGACTTTACTGGAAGGGACTGATGGTTTTGTTGTTTATTATGATGCCTCAATAATTGGGCTAGGATGTGTGCTTATGCAAAATGGGAAAGTCATTGCCTATGCCTCAAGGCAACTTAAGATTCATGAAAAGAATTATCTGACCCATGACCTTGAATTAGCGGTGGTTGTTTTTGTGTTTACTGACCACAAGAGTTTGCAATATGTGTTTAATCAGAAAAATCTAAATCTTCGCCAAAGAAGGTGGCTTGAGTTATTAAAATATTATGATATGAGTGTTCTGTATCACCCCGGAAAAGCTAATGTTGTGGTGGATGATCTTAGTCGGTTATCCATGTGTAGTGTTGCTCATATTGAAGAAGGTAAGAAAGAGTTGGTTTGAGATGTTCACAGATTGGCCCAATTAGGTGTTCAGTTAGTGGACTCCACCAAGGGTGGTATTATGGTTCACAATGGCTCAAAATCATCTTTTGTGACGGAGATTTGGACTCATTTAGGGCTTTGTTTATATAGTTTTAGTGTCCTCAAATGCTTAATTTGTACCATAAACTGATGTTAAAGCCTTGATTTTCAGGTATATGGATTGAGGAGCACAGTAAAGACACTAACAGGCAAAAAGGAACAAAACAAACTGAAGAAGTGGAGAAAGGCGAGCCTAATGATCGCCAAGACCACTCAACGACTCGCCGAGTGGCTCTTCAGTCTACCTAAAGTTCCAGTGTGTCATTCCTGAGGGAAGAAACCAAGTCGGCAACAGGAAAGGGGCAATCGGCGAATCGTCGATCAGTTCCGCAATGCCAAGAGTGATCGCCCAAAGTTACAGGACTTGAGGATGCTGAGAGCCAATGCAAAAAGGTGATAGAGAGAGCAAAGGGCGGTTCGCCGAACCACTCGGCGAACCCGACTTACCTCGCCTAATGGCCCTTCGTGGCTAATTTTTGGCGACTATAAATTGAATTTTGAACTGTTAATTTAGGGAGTTCTTTTATCCAGATTTTTGAACTGTTAATTTAGGGAGTTCTTTTATCTAGATTTTAGCTTACTACCATTTAGAATAGTTCTCTTTTGGAAGTTTGATAGTTTCTTAGTAAACTTGAAGGCTTTCTGAGACTCATTCAGAGATTTTGCAAGTGGGTTACTGATTTTCTTCAAGTTTGAGCCTTGTAAAGGCTTGAATACTCTTACCCAGTTGATAGATAATCGATTTGGTAGTTGTTTTTATCTTTTTATGATGTTTGGCTAAAGCCCCAATTCTTGGGGTGTGATCATGTGATTAGGGGTTGAATTAGCTTATGGGTATTGCTTATAACTAATTTAAATGCTATATTGAAGTGGGTTTAATCATTAGTTGAGGTTTAATATATGAATTGTAGTTGCAAATGCAGTTCTAATTTTGTATTCTTAGCTTGCTCGAGAGAGAAGTTATGGGACTAAGGCTTGTGATTAATGGTTTGTAGGTATTGGGTTGATATGAGTTCAGCTCAAGATAGTGAATCCTAAACCCAATCCTACCCATCTAGCTTGAGAGAGTGAATGAATTAAGGTGTGGGTTGTTCTCAATTGCTATGCTTGTTGATGTTCGAAAGAAATCACTTGAAGCGGAATAGTTATTCAAGAGAAGGCTATTCCACTCATAGTCTAGCCTACCCACTGATATTTAGCTATGTATTAGTAGTTACAATTACTCATATACTGAAGTTTGCCTATAATCGATCACATCCCGAGAATCCCTCTCCCTATCTAACATTCGTGTTACTGATTTTGATTTGTTTCATGTCTTTTTTGATAATTTCTTTTCATATATCTAGTTAGATCACATTCGTACTTCTTAATTGAATTTGAACACATACCACTCCCTGTGGGATTCGATCCCAAATCATTTGTTGGGTTTTATATTGCTTAACGATCGTTTGCACCTAGAATTGGATGAGGTGTGTTTGAAACGTTAATAATAAATGGTGCCGCTGCCGGGGAGTGGTGTTGTTTAAAATTCTTTTAGTGAAGTTGAATTGTGATCATTTTAGTTATAGTTGAATCTACTTGCTTTAGTTTTTAGTTTTGTGTTTCTTGTGTTGAACAGAGGAAGAGATGAGCGTAAACGGGAGCAATGGTAGCCAAGTGGGCCACCAAGACGATATTGGGAACCTCAATGATATAAATGAGCCAAATGTGAATGATCCAATTCCATTGGGTGGTGTGGGTGCAATACGTCTGCCTCCAATTGAAGGGAATGATGTCTTCCATGTCACTAGCACAATGTCGCAGCTCCTCCAAATGAAGGGATTATATGGAGGATTGGCTCACGAAGACCCACATGAGCATATTCGGAACTTCGTGGATGTTTGTGGACCGTTCTCATTCAAGAACGTATCACAAGAATCAGTCAGTCTCAGGTTGTTCCCATTCTCTCTGATGGGCGAGGCTAGTAAGTGGTTGGCTGAGTTGCCAAGGGATTCCATCAGTTCTTGGGATGAGCTTACTACTGCATTCCATGTGAGATTCTTTTCGACCCGTAGGGATAGTATCCAAGGTTTCAAACGCTTGAAAGGTGAACCTATCCATGAGACATGGCTAAGGTTTGAGAAATTGGTACTTCAATGTCCAACCCACAGGCTGTCAAATCACATATTACAACAGTACTTCTATAGGAGCCTTGATTCGGTGAACAAAGGAGTTGTTGATCAACTTGTTCCCGGTGGTATAATGCAACAGCCCTATGAAGTAGCGTCATAGTTTCTTGATGGTATGACCAAGATCAATAGGCCATGGTACACTCGTGAAGACCAAGTGTCTCTTCTCACTTTAAGAATGACAAAAGATAAGATAAAAAAAAGGATCAAGAAAGAGACAAAAACATGGCCAAAATGATGACCCAGCTGGATATCTTGGCTAAAAATGTCATAGGTAGTGGTGTGAAGAGTGTTAATGTTGTTGGTGTTGGTGGAGTGAATCCCGAGGATGCTCACTTTGAAGTGCTTTACAATGAGGAAGTGAACTTCCTACCTAATTAAGGAGGTGGGTATCAGCAAAACTATCCAAGGCCGAGGGGAAACCCAGGTTGGAATAGAGATGAAGGATAGAGAGACTGTGACAAAGAATGGCGTGATCGTAACGCCACTTGGAAGGAAAGAGAGGGTGATAAGGACATGTATGTCCCACCCCATGAGCTTCAGAAGCCCAAGGAATATGAAAATATCTATATGGAAGACATGCTCTTACGCATTCTCAACAAAGTTGAGGGATCGGACAAACTGTTGAAAGAGATGAAGGAGGATGTCTCTACACTTAATCAGACGGTCACCTCTCATTCCATGTCAATCAAGCAATTGGAGACCCAAAAGGGTCAATTTTTCTCTCATTTGAATCCAAGGCAAAAAAAAGGGCCTACCAAGTGATATCTTGTTAAACCCGAAGAATGATCCGTAAATGGGTAGCTTCCTGGGAGGCAACCCACATTTTTAATGCTTTAGTTTTTAATTTTGAAAAATGGGTGTTGATTGTGCAGGTTGAAAAGTGAAAAGTGAAAAGTGTTAGAAAATGGGTAGTTTGGCGAGCCAAAGTCCAGTTGGCGACTCGCCGAACAGGTCGGCAAGCCCCGACTTGGACCGACGTTGAACCCACCAAGCTTGAAGTGGAAATCTGTAAAACTCGGCGGTCTAAAGGATTAATCGGCGACTCGTCGAAAAGTTCGGTGAGACCCCTATTTTGTCCGTCGTTTGAACCCCCAAATGTCTAGGAGTCCTGTAAAAATCGGTGAGGTAAAGTACCACTCAGTGCATCGCCGAGTGGGTCGGTGAGCTCGACTTACTCCGCTGATGGTGCCGCGAATTGAAAGGTTTTAAATGCCAAACGGTTTAAAATTTCAAAATCCTTCGTATTCTCTCATTTTCAACTCTCGTACCCTCTCACCCAATAGTTGATCTCCCTTAGTTTTTTGTTTACCCGCATTTTTGTGTGATTTCATGCTCGAAATTAAAGAACTTTGCCGCCTAGCTTTTCAACTTTGATATTCATCATAAATGTTGGTTTTTCGAACCCCGTAACCTAAGTTTGTGGTTGAACTCGAATGCAATAGGTAAATGTGTGTTGATGTGTGTTGGATAATTACTCTAATTGTTTTTTATCTATTAGATTACCCGTACTTTATTGAAATGTGTGCCTAAAGGTTTTAATTGTTCGATTCTCGTGTCTTGTTTGATGAAATCGATTATAAAGTGTTGGGTTACGGTTTATTTGTGTTGGGTCTAGTGGGGTGAAGTCTAAGTAACCATTAATTGTGCCAAATGATGTAATTTTCCCAATGATGGAGAGTTTGACATCATTCTAAGGGGGGAAATCGTTAAATGGCCAATTTTGGCCAAATTGGGGGAAGTCTGAGTACCCCGAGGGCATGGGTCGTATGGGTCTTGCTTTAATTGAATAGTGTTGGTGTTTGATTTTAGATTTGGGGGATGCGGGCTTGATTTTGAAGCTTGGGGTTGAAAATTGGCACGTTGGGCCGTTTGGCGAGCTACGTTGAGCTCGCCGAGTGGTTCGGCGGTCCACCAAAGTCCCCCTTTGATCGCCCTTAATTTCATATTTTGGTTGATTTTGTTTTGTAACTTTCGGCGAGATGACTGGGCTTGCCGATTTCACTCGGCAACTCATCGAAAGGTCTTCTTGATCACCCTTTCTGCGCCCCTAACCCTTAAAATACACAGTAACTTTCAGCGGGCTACTCCTAGGTCGTTGATTGGTGTCGGTGATATGCCGAATGGACCTGAACATCACCGACCTGTCTTGATTTTTGAATTTTTTCGAGCTGGTACTTTCAACGAGCCCGATCTGGCTTGCGCTAAGTGACTCGGCAACTCGCCGTCTGGTTCATCGAGTCTTTCTGCAACTTAATTCCTGCACTTTTCTTGAATTATTTCTGACATGTTTCTATGTGTTTTCCATAAATGGCTAGAACAAACTTGGACGTTAGTGGCATGCCGCCCCGAAAGCGGGCACGAGGGATTGTGATCAATGAGGAAGCAAATGCCTCCAGTGCAAAGAGCAAAAATTTACCTCTGAAGGGAGGAAAGGGAAAGAGCAAAGCGCCCATAGCTGAGACATTGGAGTATACTCCGGCAGTGAGGGAGAGTCACATGATTCTTAGGCTTCACTCTCTGAGCTTGAGGATAATCAGTTATTATAGGCCTGGCGAGCAGAGATTTGTGCCGAAGCTCGTCATGATCCGTCTAGGATTCCCGAGCCGACCCCTCCTGCTTCTAATTCGATGCCAGCTCCAGCGCATCATGTGATTCCAGCATCACCAATTCAGGGTCCTCCTCCCCGGTTACTCAACCGGTTAAAGGCCGAGATTTGGACTCATTTGGGGCTTTGTTTATATAGTTTTAGTGTCCTCAAATGCCTAATTTGTGCCATAAACTGATGTTAAAGCCTTGATTTCCAGGTATATGGATTGAGGAGCAAAGTAAGGACACTAACAGGCAAAAAGGAACAAAACAAACTGACGAAGTGGAGAAAAGCGAGCCTGATGATCGCCAAGACCACTCGGCGAGTTGCCGAGTGGCTCTTCCGTCTGCCTAAAGTTCTAGTGTACCAGCCCTGAGGGAAGAAACAAAGTCGGCAACAGGAAAAGGGCAGGAGGCGAATTGCCAATTAGTTCCGCGAGGCCAAGAATGATAGTCCAAAGTTACAGGACTTAAGGATGCTGAGATCCAATGAAAAAAGGCGATAGAGAAAGCAAAGGGTGGTTCGCTGAACTACTCGGCGAAACTTGACTTACCTCGCCTAATGGCCTTTCGTGGCTAATTTTTGGCGACTATAAATTAAATTTTGAACTGTTAATTTAGGGAGTTCTTTTTTCTAGATTTTAGCTTACTACCATTTAGAATAGTTTTCTTTTGGAAGTTTGATAGTTTCCTAGTAGACTTGAATGCTTTTTGAGACTCAATTCAGAGATTTTGCAAGTGGGTTACTGATTTTCTTCAAGTTTGAGCATTGTAAAGGCTTGAATACTCTTACCTAGTTGATAGATAGTCGATTTGATAACTGTTTTTATCTTTTTATGATGTTTGGCTAAAGCCCCAATTCTTGGGGTGTGATCATGTGATTATGGATTGAATTAGCTTATGGGTATAGCTTATTACTAATTTAAATGCTATATTGAAGTGGGTTTAATCATTAGCTGAGGTTTAATTTATGAATTGTAGTTGCAAATGCAGTTCTAACTTTGTGTTCTTAGCTTGCTTCTCGAGAGAGAGAAGTTATGGGACTAAGGCTTGTGATTAATGGTTTGTAGGTATTGGGTTGATATGGGTTCAGCTCAAGAGAGTGAATCCTTAACCCAATCCTACCCATCTAGCTTGAGAGAGTGGATGAATTAAGGTGTGGGTTATTCTCAATTGCTATGTTTGTTGATGTTAAAAAGAAATCACTTGAAGCGGAATAGTTGTTCGAGAGAAGGCTATTTCACTCATAGTCTAGCCTACCCACTGATATTTAGCTATGTATTAGTAGTTACAATTACTCATATTGTGAAGTTTGCCTATAATCGATCACATCCCGAGAATCCCTCTCCCTATTGTTATTTCAATTGGGTGTGACCGCATTGTAGTTGATAATTGCAAACAAAAAAACCCCATCTGACATTTGTGTCACCCCTTTTGATTTGCTTCGTTTCTTTTTTGATAATTTCTATTCCGATATCTAGTTAGATCACATTCGTACTTCTTAATTTAATTTGAACACGTACCGCTCCCTGTGGGATTCGACCCCAACTCATTTGTTGGGTTTTATACTGCTTAACGATCATTTGCACCTAGAATTGGATGAGGTGTGTTTGAAACGTTAATCAGCCACCAAGATGTACCATGAATTGCGGGAGGTCTATTAGTGAAATGGGATGAATAAAGATAATGCGGGATTTGTGGCTTTGTTTGAATTTCCAACAAGTGAAAGTTGAGCATAAAATATCGGGAGGTTTGTCCCAAGATATTAGCATTCCTACGTGGAAGTGGGAAGATTTGAACATGGACTTTATTGTTGGTTTGCCTCGCACCCAGCGAAACATGATTTGATTTGGGTTATAGTAGATCAGATGACAAAATCCACTCATTTTATTTCCGTCAAGGTTTCCTATTCGGCGGAGGAATGTGCCAAGTTGTACTTAAGAGAAATGGTAAAGTTGCATGGAATGCATTTGTCCATTATTTCCGATCATGGTACCCAATTCATTTCTCAGTTTTTGGAAGTCTTTCCAAAGAGGTCTTGGTACTCGTGTTAATCTTAGTACAACCTTTTATCTCCAAACCAATGGGCAAGAGGAGCGTACTATCCAAACTTTGGAAGACATGTTAAGGGTTTGTGTGATTGATTTTAAGGGAATTGAGATGACCATTTGCCATTGTTTGAGTTTGCTTATAACAATAGCTATCACTCGAGTATTTATATGGCTCCATTTGAGACATTGTATGTAGGAGGTGTAGATCTCCTATAGGATAGTTTGAGGTGGGTAAAGTTTCCTTAAAAAGTCCTGAGTTGGTACATGAGGCCATAGAGAAAGTTTGACTTATTAGAGAAAGGTTGAAAACAACTCAAAGTCGACAAAAGTGGTATGCCTATGTGAGAAAAAATGATCTTGAGTTTGATGTTCATGATTGGGTTTACTTGAAAATCTCACCCATGAAAGGTGTTGTAACACCTCAGAGTTTAGTAGCCTAAGCAAGGGCACAAGTGAGTGGTTACAAACCTAGGATTTAGCCTTGGCACCCTCCATAAAAGCCTCACGAGTCGTGAAGGGCACCACGAGTCGTGGTGGTGCCCGTAGACCTTAGGCAGAAGCCAACCAACACTAACTCACCTTCCACAACCACCATGACGCCTCGTGGTGGGGACCACGGGTCGTGGTGACGTCGTGGTAAGCTAGGAAGTAGCTAAACAAAGTTGCCCCAAAATAGGACCCTCCCCACTAGCCACTTGACGACTCGTGAAGGCCACCACGGGCCATGGGAGGGGTCGTGGTCCTAAGTTAGGTTTTTGGGGAAGAGGGGTGGCAAAACAAGCCACTGGTCAAGGGACCACGGGTACCACTACGGGCCATGTGACCCTTGACGACCGTGGTGCCCCTCGTGGAGGTGAGTCGGCAGTTTCAGTTAAGGGGTTTTTGGGTATTTTCCGTTTTTAAGTGAATCAATACGATGTCATTTTTCCCAAGCCTAGGACCCCTATAAAAGTGATTTTAACTCCAAAACTCACCCATTCAAGTCATTATTTCCAAAACGCAAAAGAAAATCAAAGTTCTTCCTCGCAAAAATATTTCTCTCTCTAGAAACTTGAAGAAGAAGAAAGGATTCAAGCAAGTATCAAGGTCAAGCCTCAATTCCTGCATTGAAGATAAGCATTTGTCTTTGAGGTATGATTGTTTTCATCCATGTATTCCTTCCTTTCATGGAGTTCTCAAATTCCTCTATTTCAGAGTTAGAATTCCCCAATTGAGTTAGGATTTTCTTCAATTGTCATGGGTTCTCTTCAATGTTGATTTAAATGGTTGAATTATGATCTCTTATGCATGAATTGATGAAATACTATGATTTTATGATGATTTCCCCATGAACCCATGTAACCCCCATGTTTTCAAGTTGTGAATCATGTGATGTGGGATTTTGATTGTAAAGGAAGAGCTTTATGAAATTTAGCATGTATGGCAAGCTTTACATGAATTTATGATGAAATCCATACATAACACATGTTTTCTAAGTTTTGATGATTGAAAGTGGGTTTTAAACATCAAGAGGTGAATTATGGACTTATGCATTTTCTTATGAAATCTATGCAAATGTTTCAAGGATGCTTTGAGAGTAAGGTATCAATGATGATGATCATGATGTGTTATTGAAAGGATTTTCTCATAAGAGCAAGATGTGAAAGGTTTTCTCACATAATACGGATTCTTAGGTTGAAAGTCTTTCTCACCTAATTGAATCAAAGATTAAGAGCTATCCTAATGAACTTAGCTTGGATTGGTTATCCAAGGATACCTTTCCATGGGTGATGACTTAGCTTGGATTGGCAAGATGACGTGCCTTTCCATGGATAATAAGAACAAGAAGAAATGATTATTTCGTGGGATTTATGCTTAGCACCGAGAGAATATTGAGATGGAAGCTCTCCCGTTAGTAGAGGTCGGATTTCTAGAAGCAATCTCATTATCCCTTACCTATGTTTCCCCATAGGATGATTGTCTAAAGTAGACATTAGCTAGTGGATCCACTTAAGCTAGAAGTTCATGGTTCTACCTTGGCAAGTAGGACAACCCTTTTTGGTGTGGGAGACACCGGAGATCATGTTATAGCTCACATGGTCTCTATGTCGGTTAAGGATAATCCCTTATATTAATAATGAACTAAGGTTACTTCAAGAAATATTTATGAGTTCAAAGGTTTTAGAGATGATGTTAGCTTGCATTGACCTTGGTTTTATGACTTATGTTTTCTAACTCTCTTATATCATATTTTAGCTTGGTCAATTACATGTCATGAAATGAAATGCCCTTTCTAGCATGATTTAAATATATCATGCATGGCTATCATACTTGGTACATTGTTTTGTACTAACGCATACTCTTGCCTACATTTCCCCAAATGTAGGGTTCAACAATCAGGCTCATCAGTTTTGTGGCTAGAGATTGAGTTTGAGATTTCCGTGCTTTGGTAAGTCCTCATGCTTCGTGGACGGACCTTCATTGTTTTAGTTCATTTTCTTGTATTTTACTTTATGATGTATGGGCTAGGCCCAATTTCATTCTACTGTATTAGATGGCTATGATGAGACAAGTGTTTTAGACTTTCGTTTTTCTTTTATAAAAACTTTTGGACTTGGACTATTGTTTTACTCTTATTGTTCTATTTCTTATGTTGTGAGAGCTAAGTGGCTTGTATGGAGTCCTTCAGGGTTCTATACACCATGTTACATCTAGGGGGTACCCCTGAATCGTGACAGGTGTAATGAGGTTTGGTAAGAAAAGGAAGCTTAGTCTCCGATATATAGGCTCATATCAGATTTTGAGACATGTTGGTAAGGTTGCGTTGGAAAGAAGATTCAATTATCTGATGGACCATCATTTGAACCACGGCCCGTCAACTGGGTCATGGTTTATGCTCTGCTCGACAAGGCTTCACTAAAATGAGCATAACATTTTACTCTGAGCTTGGATTCTAGAAAACTCGATGGCATTGGAAAGAGGATCCAATTATCTTTAATTTGATAGGTCATGGTCCACCTAATTTCTTTTGTGCTAAAAGATATGACTGTTTGAAATTGACCCAAAAAGCCATTTTGCTCTATATATCTATTGACCCTCACCTATGGCCAGACCTACGGTATGTAGGTCCAACCACGGACCGTACTGGTCGGTCGTGGATGGGATTAGAGACCATTGAATCTTGGACCCCAATGACGGAACTCCACCTACGGACTGTGGGTCCATCAACGGATCGTGGACCACGACGGTAGGTCTCATCTTTCAATCCTGAAATTCCTCTAAGTCTGGGACTCACCTACGAGACCTACCTACGGCTCGTGCATTGAATGTCAAACTGTCTCGGTGAACCGTCGCTAAGTATTGGAACCTTGACTCTTATGGAAACCTGAACTGGCCGACCACAGCCCCACCTACGATCTGTGGTTCTACCTACTTCCGTGGGTGATGGTTCTGTTTGTACCTATACCAGTTTTCTGAAAAACTAGGATTTTCTTTCTTATGAGATCCGAGGTGTTACAATATCTAACACTATTCTGGCTTGAAAAAACAAAATGAAGTTGGGTAAGACTTCAATAGTGAGGACTTCATAGAATTAGTGTATAGATTTGAGCTAGAGATAAGATAATTCGATTAATTTTTCATTTAATGATATGTGTTATAGGTAGTCTATCTACTCAAGAAACATTTGATGTTTTATTGGTAAGAATCTTGGAGTTCGAGAGAATCCTACGAATATACATTTAATAGTTCGAGAGAATATCGAATGTATCCTAGGCCAAAAGATATCCATGTATCAGTTGATTTGGTTGTGATTAATCTTTACTTATTGAGTCGAAACCCCATCATTATGTACACACCCTAGTTCTTTCCAAAATTGGTAGACAATATTTATATTGATTTCTTGCTTTAGATACCTATGTGTTTTGGGTTGAAAAAATCAATTTAAGAATGATTTCAACTTTCAATCCTCGTGGTTTGACCCCTTGAAAAATCAATTTAAGAATGATTCCAACTTTCAATCCTTGTGGTTCGACCCCAATCTTTAAAATTGAATATTATTTAGTTAACGATCGCCTATACCCTAAAAATAGAACATAGTTGAGCATTCATCAACCTACCTAAAACAATTTACAGCAAAATGCAATAAAGCGCAACTCTGGAAAAAAAAGGCTAGAAAACCTGATAAAAGTCAATTATGGAGTTGAAGAGGTCTTTTGAGTCATCTAACGGGACTTGCAAGCATGAATGCAGCTTCCCCAAGCATTAGGGCATCAATATGAAACGATGTATCGAGTATGAAAGTCAGTAGACTAACTTAGCAAATATCATAATATATCAAATGTAATCAGGTAAGGAAGTCAAGAATAAAATAAGTGTATTGACCTGTTCCAGAATTTAAGCATTCCAAAAATAATCAAACAACAACTTAACCATGCCCCCATAAGCTCAGCATGTACAAACAACAAATAAGACCACCTATATGGGGCCCATAAACCCGAGAGGCTTCAGTTTAGTCTATATACCCCTATTGGTAGTCTCCTAACCCTGTAGGAATCCACATAGCCCTCTTAGGTATCATTATAACCTTGTAGGCTGCATATAGCCCTTTTAGGCAACAATATAGCCTATTAGGCAGTACATAGCCCTTTTAGGTAATAATATATCCGCGTATGCGGCCTATAAACCTCTTAGGAAATGATATAGCCCCACAGGAAGCACATACTCCTCTTAGGAAACAGTATATCCCTATATGCAAGGATCACATTCCTGCCGCTAACCACAATAGCCTCAAGGAAACAACAATAATTCAATAAGTTGAAGAGGAAGAATTTAGCTATAAGCAACCTATACAAATAATCTCTAAGTCGAGCCCAATATAGGACTGCTACTAACAAAATAAGAATTCTAACAAGGGAGGAATATAACCAACGAGTAGCCAACCACCAACAATTATGGCTACGAGTACATTAATGATAACAACCGTGTTATATTGCTCCTAAGCTTTAAGAAAATATGCCTAAAAAAGAATATAACCTTAACATACACTTTTCAATTAATTCAAGCAGTAAATTAACTTCTATCTAAACTCATTCCCGGTACTACAACATAACACGATTACAATCAAACACAAATACAAGGTACCACGATAATTTGATAATTGATACTTATTTCACTGTCAATTATTATTTATGGCTTATCGAAGCTAGAATCAATAAAAAAGGGTCTTACCTTGATCTGAAGCTTGGAATAGAACATGAACCTTCAAAATGCAGCAAAACCACTACTGCATAAACCCCAATGGAGATACAGTACAAAATCAACGAAATAAATTATACCACGATGATGAGTTCAACGCTTAGAACAACTTCCGTCAAGGACTTAGGACGAAAAAATCGATGAGTAAGAGTGTTTTTTTTGTCTAAAGTTGTTGGATTTCTTGTTCAAGAACGTTATTTTCAAAAAAAAATGAAGAAGATGACCTTATATAAAAGTCCCACCGACTTGGCACCACTTGACGTTTCTACTTGCATCATCATGCAAATATGTGAATATGCCCTATTCTAAGGTCGTATGGATGAACAATTATATGTACTAGAAACTAGACTCGTAGACCTTTCTTTTGATAGGCCGTGGGTCCTCTAACTCTTTATAAATTAGGAGAAAATCTCCGAGACATTTGACCAAAATTTCAAAGAAATCATTAAAAGGGATCTTGAGATTATTTTAGCCAACTTCTATTTTTCGACTTGCTTGACTTCAAAACTTAAAATACGATCATTGAAAAATCCAAATAAGTCATACCACATCATTCTTAATTTATTATTCACTCTTCGTCTTTATCACGCCCCGAGGTTACCCTATGGGAGTAAACATGGGACCTAGGATCACGAGTGACCCCAAGCTAACCCTGATCTAGCATATCATAAGCAAACTGAATATATATGAGAAAAGATGAACTAATGCGGAAGCTAAAATATGAGATAACTAATAGTGGGGAATACCCATAACTGGTCTGAATATATATAATATACTAAGAGTTTAGTGACACTGAACAATCACTCAAAAACTAAAGTTGAATCTAACTATGTTTGAAAAAGCCTCTACTAACTAGAGTTGCTGAGACATGTACCCAGCTAACCCTAGAAAAACTGAAACTGAAATGAAAGACTAAATCTGTAAACATGTCTATTGTCCTCGGAGTATGAGGACTCACTACTGAAGCTGCTAAATATGGATCGGGAATCGATCTACGCGTGATCTAAATGTTGAGGACCTGAACCAACATCATGAAAAGATGTAGCACAAAGTATGCGTCAGTATTTGGAAGGTATTGAGCATGCCAGATAGGATAAAATCTGAACAAAACACATAAGCTGAACAAAGCATAATTGAACAATGATATAATCTGAACATGATGGAAATACTGAAATATACTGAAAAAAACTGAACTGAATGCAATGACCAAGTACTGATTCTTAACATAACATGTTGAGACTGAATACTGAAATATAATTGAAAAGCTTGTTGAATGCACTAGAGTCTGGTTGTGGGAGCTACTAATAATCGACATAACCACCACGTGAGCTAACGGTGGTGTCCGATGTATACACCCCATCGAAGGGCCCGATATACCTTGCCAGGGGTATAAAGGCATGACTGGTGTGCTCACTAAAACTGATGCCCATAGAGGGGACTTAACCTACGGGGGCACGTAGTTCTGGGACTATAAGGGTACGCTGAAACCCTAGTCCACTCGGTGCTAAGCCTACTCCCAACTGAATATGTATATGATACATTATGATTGGAATACTAAATAGCTCAAAATATTGACACGCAAATCTGAGAATGTAACAATTATATACTAATAATGTGACATTCGAAACTGAAGCATGCATATCTGTTTAACTGACCTAGCATGTGGAATTCATGAACTAAGAAAATCTACACAACTAGGGTTCTCAGTTTCATGCAAAGAACTAAGCAACGATTCCACGAAAACATGATAATCTGATTATGAATACTATAACAACTAAATTACAACTAATATCTAAGGTTTTAGAAACCCTAGGTCTAAGCAAGATATATGAATCAAGAATCTAGCTGAATTATAGGGACCTAGTGGATGAAAGGAATCCACCAGTGAAATCCCACATACCTGGTGACAAAATTCACGGAGAAATTTTTCAATTTCGGGGACGAAATTGAAAAAAAGGTGTTGCGTTCTTGGAAGGGTTTGGGTCGCCTTTTTTCTCCTCTTTTGTTCTAAGTTTGGATGATATTTGGTGAATAAAGGTTTTGGGTATGTCTGACTAAGTTATTAGGCTTAAACTGAGTAAAACGGCGTATTTTAGGCATCAAACGACGTAGTTTAAGTGCCCAACGCATAGGATACTTGGCCTTCATGACTGTTTCTGCTCTCCAAGTAACTCTCTCTACGGACTGACTCCTCCAAGTTTGTCAAATCTCATCACCCCCTTCATTGGTGATACTTTTAGGAAAGCCCAATCATCTATCTCAAATTCTAAGTTCCTTCTCCCTACATCTGCATAGGACTTCTGTCTTAAGTCTATTTTTTATGAGCGGAACTTTTTCCATAGCATTATGAACTGAATCTGGCTCAATCAAGGCTGCTTCATCTACTCATCCACCTTAGGAATACATAAGCGACCTAATACGCTCAAATTACACTTCCCTAAAGAAGTATAAGCAATCGTTATCAAGTAAAGAACCCAACTAGTAGGTTGGGGTCGATCCCACGAGGAATATGGTTTAGACTTAAATTTAACTCACTATTATATCCATTTAGTCAAGTTATTTCCGAGACAAGTAAGTAAAGGGGGGGGGGGATTTGTGAAACAAATAACTGATTGTTGTTAAGTAACAAGTGAGCAAGATTTGAACTTTGTTGTTATCAATGAGAGAGAGAAACTAGGGTGTATGTGTTCCCCATAAGCTCTTAACGCGGTAATCCTAATAATAGTAATCATTCCTAGTGTATCACATGCAAAGTTGGTAAGTTAGGTATCCCTAAGTGATTGGTCCTCCAAATAGGGAATTTCACCCCGCACATTGGTCCGGCTACGTGTGTATAAGTTACTAACCCTTACTTTTACTTCAGATAGGACATCTCATCAATGTATGTCTAAGTTTTCACACTCGCACCAATTGACATTAGACTATTAGATAGTATCACACTAAATCTCTGTTGATAATTCTTTTCTTATTAACTACCTCCTTGGTCTGGCAAGTAGCAACAAGGCGAGTTCTAACGTTGGCCACCGTTAAAAAGACTTCTAAACGAAAGAATTATCAATACATGCATCAACACTATTCAAGAATTACTTAGTTATTATTCATATGTTGTTAATTGCTCATGGTTCCCACAACCCTAGTTGTGGATTTAGCTACTCATGCTTGAAAGAACACAATTCATATTTTTAGTAGAAGAATTCATGAACTTACGTATTGAGTAGAAGAAGCCCGTAATCTCCAATTAAAATTCAAATAAAAAATCTTATAAACCGAAATTAGGAAATCAAATTTTCAAAGTTTGCAAGTAATTTCCAAGAAAATATCAAGAACTAAACGTATACAATGGTGTCTAACTCCCAAAAGAAGAAGAAGAAGAAGAAGAAGAAGAAGAAAAGAACCCTCAAAAGTATCTCCTATTAATCATCTCCCATAAAGAATAATTTTCCATGCCCTATTTATAAATATAGAAATCCTAAATAAAATAATTGAGTTCAAGACAAATTAGGAAATCAAAACTCGGAAGGAATTGATTTCCTTAAATTATTTGTTGTTTCTGGAATTTTTGTTGCCGCTGCCTTCTATTAAGAGTTGGTCTCTTAATGGCTGCCACGTGGCAGCAAATTGATTTGAGAATCGCGGCTCTTTCCATATATAGAAATATATTATTTTATTAACTTTAATCTATTAAGATGTTTGCTTAATTTCCTTCTTTAATCTTTCATTTTTAATTCGTTTTAGCTTCAAACTTCTTCATTTTCCTACCAATTTAATTCTACAAATAAAATATACTATTTAGCTCAATTCATAAAATTGATGTTCAAAAAGGAAAAATATAAATAATAAATGTGAGGCAAATAATGATTAAAAATATATATTTTGGCCTCACATTAACACCCTACACTTAAACTTGTATTCGTCCTCGAGCAAACATTAAAGCTCATCAAAATAGGAATGTCATCACTTTGGTTAATACAAACAATTAGGCCATATACCAATTTCCAAACATCAAGTAGACTTCTAAATCATTATGCAAGACATCCAAATAAACACAACAAAGCTCAAACCTCTAACCTCCTAACCTCAAGGAAGGACTTTGAACTTCATCGAAATTTTAAGCTTGTTCACCTACTCTCATCAAAGAAAGCTAATAAAATCATCTATCTAACATGAAACAAGTGCCCTCACAAAAGAAATAGTTCACACACTCAATTCAAAAGATTCAATATAAATTAAGGACTTCATATCAAGAACAACTCTCACAATCACAAATAAATTTCACATGTATACACAATGAACCATAGGCTTGCACATAATGTACATCTCCACTAATTAAGCATGCTTGAATAGAATCAAATAAGACTTTAACGAGTTGTAATGTAGGCTAGGGGACGGGTAGAAAAACTATATAATAGTGACTTACACTTTCTTAAGCACTTTGCAACTTTACACTTCATCACCCATTATTTTCTTCTCTTTATTTTCAGCCCTCTCTTCAACAATTATTTCACAAGTAATGTTCATCATCTCAAGAATGCTTCAATCATTTTTTTTCTAGTTTTCCTTCATAATAGCCACCATCAACTTACGTATTTTACATGCGTTAAAGTGTACGATGTCCTTGGAAGGACCAGGGTCATCATCAAGGAAACTTCTGAAGTAGCCACCCTCAACTTAGGCTTTCATTCCGAGTTAAAGTGCACAATGTCCAAGGAAGGACCAGGGCCAACACAGAGTTTTACAACTTTTCTAGGAAACGTGAGATGTGTGGATCTCAATCATGGGCCCTCTTATCTTTTAACTTCTTGTTCTATTAGCTACAAACCAAGCATTTCCATCATTTTCTACTTCTACCATTGTTCTCATTTTTCTTCTTACATAGTGCATTAAGGATTTTTTTTGGCTCAAATAGAATTATGGTATCAATAAAAGGGGATTCGGCTCGATCATATGATTTACAAGAAAAATATAGGCTAAAAGGCTCAAAAGGGTTAACTAGTGATATAATATCTGAAAAGGCTAAAATTTGTCGGACAAATAAAAGAAAGCCTATTTTCATCGCCTAAACAAAGCAACACTTTTTATTTCGCTTCAATAACATGCGGGGCAAGTTCTAGACTAAGATGCAAAACATGAAATAAACAAATTCTCACCACACATGGCACAAGTATCAATCAAGATGGATCAATTCAACTTCTAAGAGAGACAAGATCATAACAAACTACAAAATAAAATAAGTTATATACAAAGTCACAAGCATGAGTTTAGGTGTCAAAGAGTTTGCAATTTTCTTATCAATCAAGCATTCACAAGAAAGTACTACTAAGAATTTAGGCCTAAATAACATGTATCACACTACTCAAAAGGGTCTTTTCTTTTCTATCAAAATAAAATAAAATTAAAAGAACACTTATTCCTAAAAAGATAAAAGACACTCGGTTCAAAGGGACTATCCTCAGGAAAATAACCGAAAACAAAAGCCAAGGAACCCATCCTAAGAAAAGAAAAGATTTAATAAAATAATAAAAACTAGGAATTCATTCCTCCACCCCACACTTAAAAAGATGCTATGTCCCCAAAACATCAAATAAAATTTAAAACGAGGGTTAGAAAAACTCCCTGAGGCCCCTAGGCCTAGCTAGTAGCATGTTCTCTTTATTTTTCATCAAGGGTCGTACGCACTCCACACTTAAGCTCAAACGTGCTCCTTGGTTTTTTTTTTGGGTACTCAGACTTTCCCTAATCTGCAAACAAAACAAGACCAAACGAAAAAAAGTGACACTAATAAAATAAAATAAAAATAATAAGAAGTTACACTACTAATTGGGTTCCCTCCCAATAAGCGCTTAATTTAACGTCGCGGCACGACGCAGACACCTTAGTTACTCGGTTCCATCTCCTTGACCCTCTCTAATTGGATTATTGTGTATCCCTAGATTTGCCATTTTTTTCAAAGTTTTTCTTAGTTCAGGATCGTTGGAGGTCAAGGGTTCGCCTAGACTTCTGTACTTGGCATACACTAGAGTTGAAACATGTAGAAAACAAAAACAAAAAACGTAGAATCAAGAAATACTTGACTAAAATTCAATAATGTAGTTAAACTTAATCTAAAAGTCAAATCCCCCGACAGCGGTGCCAAAATTTGATACGCTCAAATTACATTTAATTCTCTAAAGAAGTATAAGCGATCGTTATCAAGTAAAGAACCCAACTTGTAGGTTGGGATCGATCCCACAAGGAATATGGTTTACACTGAAACTTAACTCACTATTATATCCGTTTAGTCAAGTAATTTCCGAGACAAGAAAGTAGGGAGGGGGGAATTTGTGAAACAAATAACTGATTGTTGTTAAGTAACAAGTGAGCAAGATTTGAACTTTGTTGTTATCAATGAGAGAGAAACAAGGGTGTATGTGTTCCCCATAAGCTCTTAACGCGGTAATCCTAATAATAGTAATCATTTCCTAGTGTATCACATGCAAAGTTGGTAAGTTAGGTATCCCTAAGTGATTGGTCCTCCAAATAGGGAATTTCACCCCGCACCTTGATCCAACTAGGTGTGTATAATTTACTAACCCTTATCTTTACCTCAGACATCAATGTATGGCTTAGTTTTCACCCTCACACCAATTGACATTAGACTATTAGATAGTATCACACTAAATCACTATTGGTAATTCTTTTCTTATTAACTACCTCCTTGGTCCGGCAAGTAGCAACAAGACGAGTTCTAACGTTGGCCACTGTTAAAAAGACTTCTAAACGAAAGAATTATCAATACATGCATCAACTCTATTCAAGAATTACTTAGTTATTATGCATACGTTGTTAATTGTTCATGGTTTCCACAACCCTAGTTGTGGATTTAGCTACTCATGCTTGAAAGAACACAATTCATATTTTTAGAAGAAGAATTCATGAACTTACGTATTGAGTAGAAGAAACCCGTAATCTCCAATTGAAATTCAAAGCAAAAATCTTATAAATCGAAATTAGGAAATCAGATTGCCAAAATTTGCAAGTTAATTCTCAAGAAAATATCAAGAACTAAACGTATACAATGGTGTCTAACTCCCAAAATAAGAAGAAGAAAAAGAAAAGAGCCTCAAAAATATCTCCTATTAATCATCTCCCATAAAGAATAATTATTCATGCCCTATTTATAGATATAGAAATCCTAAATAAAATAATTGAGTTCAAGGCAAATTAGGAAATCAAAACACGGAAGGAATTGATTTCCGTAAATTATTTGTTGTTTCTGAAATTTGTGTTGCCGCCGCCTTCAATTAAGAGTTGGTCTCTTAATGGCTGCCACGTGGCATCAAATTGATTTGAGAATTGCGGCCCTTTCCATATATATAAATATATTATTTTATTAACTTTAATTTATTAAGCTACCTGCTTGATTTCCTTCTTTAATTTTTCATCTTTAATTCATTTTAGCTCCAAACTTTTTCATTTTTCCATCAATTTAATTCTATAAATAAAATATACTATTTAACACAATTCATAAAATTCATGCTCAAAAAGGACAAATATAAATAATAAATGTGAGGTAAATAATGATTAAAAATATGTATTTTGGCCTCACATCACGACCATCTCCTCCTTGGGAGAAAACCTCTACTTTCTATTAATGAACTGCACCTTCCAACTGAAGCAATATAGGATCACTATCTGTTTTTCTTTATCTTCCTCTACCAATGGAGATTATGATCTATTATGGATTATCACACCACCATCTGATGTGTCTGTAAGACTAACCCCTAAGCGAGCAAGCCGATGAACATCTTTTGCTAATTCCTTCCCTTTTTCCTCAACATGTGCCACACTACACTTTAGAGATCATCTTTCTGGCCTTAAGGTAAGAGATAAATCGACTTATAGGCACTGAGCTACTACCTTTCCATTCTAAGACTAGCTTGTTTGGAAACTGAAACCGAATGATCCTAGTTCTACAATCGACTGAGGCATAATCAGGAATGTAACCAATCTATGCCTAGAATGATATCTAAATCTACCATTTCTAACTCTACAAGATCTGGTAAGGTGACTTTCTGAGAGACTGTAACAGGGTAATTTTTGTATACCCGTTTAGCTATAACTGGGTCACCAACTAGAGTAGAGACTGAGAAGGGTTCTGAAAGAGTTTCTGGACTGACACCTAAGATTACTGCTATAAAGGGAGTTACAAAAGAAAGAGTAGCCCCTGGATCTAACAATGCATAAACATCTAAATGAAAGAATCATAACGTACCAGTGACCACATCAGGAGAATCTTTCTGGTCCTGGCGAGCCTGGAGAGCATACAACCTATTCTGGCACTGACAGCCACCTATACCAGATAAAGAGCCCTACTGAGTTGGGCGACCTGCTGGTGCTGCTGGAACTGTAGACTGAGCCCTATTATTGTTACCTCTTTGCCCCTGCCTGGCAAAAGGGTAATCCTTCAACCAATGGCCGGACTGACCACACCCAAGACATCTTTATTTTCCTGCAAGACACTCGCCCGGATAATTCTTAACACACTTTGGACAAGTTGGGTAGGTCCTATTTCCAAAAATACTCCCCTGAGACATAGAGCCTGGTGCCCTACTATTCTAATCTTGTCGAAATTGTGAGTAATTTCCACCACCCGAATTTCTCCTAAGAGTACTCATAGTTCCCTGTTCTAGCTCTCTTGTTGTCCTTAGCTATTCCTTAAGCTTATCTCTCTCAACCAGTTGAGCATGAGTCATGAGCCTAGAGATATTCATATCCTCTAACAACATAGCATTTTTGCACTCTGTCTTCGCTAAGTCAGATAGTCCAACCAGAAACTTACTCATTTGTGCCCTGGGATCGGCAACCATATGTGGAGCATACCTAGAAAGTTGGGTGAACTTAAGTCCGTACTCTTGGAATGACATTGAACCTTGCCTCAAATTCATAAACTTTTGTGCCTTAGACTCCCTCAACTTTCTTGGGAAGAATCTGTCCAAAAAAAGCTCCGGTAAAATAATCCCGTTAGATGAGCTGCATCTACACTCATGTTTTCTTTCCATTGAGTAAACCAAATGTGAGCCACATCATTAAGCTGGTAGGATGCCAACTCTACCCTATCATTACCAGTCACTTGCAACACTCCAAAGATTTTCTTAACCTCATCAATGAAGTTCTGTGGGTCCTCACCAACTTACAACCCTAAAAACTCAGGCAGATTCATCCTAACAAAATCTCATACTCTAGCTGCCACTAATCCACCATTGGTATTAGTAGGAACTAGGACCTGCTGATTGTTCTGGTTGGCTACACTCTGAGACAAAAGTTGGATAGCATTTTGAAACTCTGTATTCGAAACCTCATAGTCTGGGACTGGAGGGACTGCGTTAGCATTCCTTGGGTAAGCTCTACGAGGAGGCATGATCTGAAACGCATAATGATGGATTAGAAAGGAGATCATACCCACGCACGATAAGAATAGAAAGAAAGTGAAGTTCTTCTTAAAACACTTCGTAGGCTCCCTCTCATTAGTTGTGGTGCACTTCACACCCATGAAAATGACTCTACTTAGTGCGGCTTTCAAACATCCTAGGACTCTTGAACCTAATGCTCTAATACCAAGTTTGTCATGCCCCGAGGCTACCCCTTTAGCGTAAACACAGGACCTAGGATCACGAGTGACCCCAAGATAACCCTAAGCTAGCCTATCATAAGAAAACTGAATATATATGTGAAAAGATGAACTAATGCAGAAGCTAAAATCTGAGATAACTAAAAGTAGGGAATACCCATAACTGGTCTGAATATATATAATATACTAAGAGTTTAGTGACACTGAACAATCACTCAAAAACTAAAGTTGAATCTAACTATGTCTGAAAAAGCCTCTACTGACTAGAGTTGCTGAGACATGTCCCCATCTAACCCTAGCAAAACTGAAACTGAAATGACAGACTAAATTTGAAAACATGTCTACTGTCCTCGGAGTATGATGACTCACTATTGAAGCTGCTAAATGTGGATCGGGAATCGATCTACCCGTGATCAGAATGCAGAGGACCTGAACCTACATCATGAAAAGACGTAGCGTAGAGTATGCGTTAATACTTGGAAGGTACTAAGAATGCAAGATAGGATAAAACCTGAACAAAACACATTAGCTAAACAAAGCATAACTGAGCAATGATATAATCTGAACATGATGGAAATACCAAAATATACTGAACTGAATGCAATGACCAAGTACTGATTCTTAACATAACATGTTGAGACTGAATACTGAAATATAACTGAAAAGCTTGTTGAATGCACTAGAGTCTGGTTGTGGGAGCTACTAATAACCGACATAACCACCACGTGAGCTAACGGTGGTGTCCGATGTATACACCCCATCGAAGGGCCCGATATACCTTGCCAGGGGTATAAAGGCATGATTGGTGTGCTCACTAAAACTGATGCCCATAGAGGGGACTTAACCTACGGGGGCACGTAGTTCTGGGACTATAAGGGTACGCTGAAACCCTAGTCCACTCGGTGCTAAGCCTACTCCCAACTGAATATGTATATGATACGTTATGACTGAAATACTAAATAGCTCAAAATACTGACACGCAAATCTGAGAATGTAACAATTATATACTAATAATGTGACATTCAAAACTGAAGCATGCATATCTGTTTAACTAACCTAGCATGTGGAATTCATGAACTAAGAGAATCTACACAACTAGGGTTGTCAGTTTCATGCAAAGAACTAAGCAACGATTCCACGAAAACATGATAATCTGATTATGAATACTATAACAGCTAAATTACAACTAATATCTAAGGTTTTAGAAACCCTAGGTCTAAGCAAGATATATGAATCAAGTATCTAACTGAATTATAGGGACCTAGTGGATGGTGACGAAATTCACGAAGATATCTTTCGATTTCGGGGCTGGAATTGAAGAAAACCTGTTGCGTTCTTGGAAGGGTTTGGGTAGCCTTTTTTCTCCTCTTTTGTTCTAAGCTTGGATGAATTTTGGTGAATAAAGGTTCTGGGTATATCTGACTAAGTTATTAGGCTTAAATTGAGTAAAACAACGTAGTTTAGGCATCAAACGACGTAGTTTAAGTGCCCAACGCATAGGAGAAAGGACCAGAACGACCCTAACTTAATTCTGATGAAGCCCATCCACGGAAGAACCTACGGTTCGTCGTTCATGATCTACCCGATAGGGCTTCACTAAAACGAGCATAATTTTTTACTCTGAAATGGAATTTTAGCAAATTTAGTGGCGTTGGAAAGAGGATTTAATTATCTTTCATTTGGTAGGTCATGGGCCACCTAATTCCTTTTGTGCTAAGGGTTATGACTATTTGAAGTTGACCCAATAGCAATTTCCCTCTAACTAGCTGTTGACCCTCACCTACGGTCAGACCTACGGTTCGTAGGTCCAACCACAGACCGTACTGGTCAACTATGGGTGGGATCAGAGACCATAAATATTTGGTCCTCAACGATAGATCCCACCTACGGACCATGTGTCAGACCACGGACCGTCGGTGGCTTCCGTGGTTCTTGCACCAGGTCGGGAAAGCTGCAATTTTTTCTATTTTCTCAAATCTGAGGTGTTACAGTCTTGCTATGAAAGTACGGGTTAATTTGGAAATTTTGAAAAGTCGAGGTATTATTGAGATACTCTCTAACTCTTACCTTAGAGGCAACACATAGCTCAAGGCTTAAAAATAACATGTGCCTCATGGATAACACTATTTTGAAATTACGATATTCTTCTCCATAAACACTTTATTAATTAGATGTTAACATACATCATTTTTTCTACATCAGATAAGTGACTGATTCCTATTATAGACATTGTTAATTAACTTAAAAATAAAACCCTTAAGTTTGCTTACATGTTAAAACAGAAGATTCTCTTTATGAATTACTGAATTTTTGGTTCATTAGCAAAAAATAAAATAAAAAGTTAAAAAAGAAAGGAAAGAAAATATCTTTAAAAAGAAAAAGAAAAAAAATAATAAATGAAAGAAAAATAAAGAAAGAAAAGCATGAAAAAGAAGAGAAGAGAAAAGAAGTTAAGAAAAAAGAAAACAAAAAAGATTATAAATAAAAGAAAATAAAGAAAGAGTAAAATAAAAAAATAAAAAAAGCAAACACTGAGAGGCAGTTGAACATAGAAAGTTGTTTTAAAATATTTGAGGTGTAGAAAGATAAAAGTGTATTTGTTTTATACATAAAAAGAAAGAAAGACTAGCTTTTAAAGACTTTTCTTATGGATGATAAATATCAGGATCACACACTTTGAGGGACACCTTGTGTGATTTCTAGTTAAATCGCTTAAAAAGGATGTTACTAATAATTTTGTGCTATATTTTTTTTCATCTTCACTCTCATAAATAAAATTGATTAAGATCGAGTTGTGAAATCAAATTAATAATGACTATTTTAGTAATTGTTTGATGCCTTATATAGAAAAATATATTTAGTATAATTTCTAATGAAGTTATTTTGAATATATTTTAAAAATAAAAATTCATCACAGGAAGTAATATATATATTTCTATATATATCATACTATAGAAGTGGTGGTTCCTCAACTACCACCAAACCAATCAAAAATGGCCACGTAGGGCTTCCCTTGGACTGCCAAGGGTATTCCCGTCATTTCCTTCATTAAAAGAGCTCCTCAAATACTACCAAACCAATCAAAAATGGCCACGTAGGGCTTCCCTTGGACTGCCAAGGGTATTCCCGTCATTTCCTTCATTAAAAGAGCTCCTCAAATACCACCAAACCAATCAAAAATGGCCACGTAGGGCTTCCCTTGGACTGCCAAGGGTATTCCCGTCATTTCCTTCATTAAAAGAGCTCCTCAAATACCACCAAACCAATCAAAAATGGCCACGTAGGGCTTCCCTTGGACTGCCAAGGGTATTCCCGTCATTTCCTTCATTAAAAGAGCTCCTCAAATACTACCAAACCAATCAAAAATGGCCACGTAGGGCTTCCCTTGGACTGCCAAGGGTATTCCCGTCATTTCCTTCCTTAAAAGAGCTCCTACCAATACTACCAAACCTATCAAAAATGGCCACGTAGGGCTTCCCTTGGACTGCCAAGGGTATTCCCGTCATTTCCTTCATTAAAAGAGCTCCTCAAATACTACCAAACCAATCAAAAATGGCCACGTAGGGCTTCCCTTGGACTGCCAAGGGTATTCCCGTCATTTCCTTCCTTAAAAGAGCTCCTACCAATACTACCAAACCTATCAAAAATGGCCACGTAGGGCTTCCCTTGGACTGCCAAGGGTATTCCCGTCATTTCCTTCCTTAAAAGAGCTCCTACCAATACTACCAAACCTATCAAAAATGGCCACGTAGGGCTTCCCTTGGACTGCCAAGGGTATTCCCGTCATTTCCTTCATTAAAAGAGCTCCTCAAATACTACCAAACCAATCAAAAATGGCCACGTAGGGCTTCCCTTGGACTGCCAAGGGTATTCCCGTCATTTCCTTCATTAAAAGAGCTCCTCAAATACCACCAAACCAATCAAAAATGGCCACGTAGGGCTTCCCTTGGACTGCCAAGGGTATTCCCGTCATTTCCTTCCTTAAAAGAGCTCCTACCAATACTACCAAACCTATCAAAAATGGCCACGTAGGGCTTCCCTTGGACTGCCAAGGGTATTCCCGTCATTTCCTTCATTAAAAGAGCTCCTCAAATACTACCAAACCAAATCAAAAATGGCCACTTAGGGCTAATTAATATTTCTTTCTTTTAGCACTTTTTTAATAATCATCATTCATACTATATAAGTGGTGGTTCCCTTGGACTACCAAGGGTATTCCCGTCATTTCATCATCATCATACTATATAAGTGGTGGGTCCC
>NW_006238996.1:1307592-1327045 GCF_000226075.1 Solanum tuberosum | reverse complement strand
TATATATATATATATATATATATATATAAAAGAGGGAATTTGCACTTAAGCAAGCTTCTCCCCGTCAACATGTCTGCTTAGGCAGAGGGGTAATTTCGATATTCAAAATATCTTGTTTCAAGTCTATTGTACTTTGCGGTTCGGATCATGTACTATCTTGTAATGAGACAAAATCACCATATCAATATTTAGTTTCTCTGCAACTTCTGTGAGTCTACTTTTTCATTTTTTGCTCCACGTGTCACACAGTTAGGCCTTTAAAAAGTTGATCATTGTTTTCTTTCTATCTACGCGTACTTAACAATTTGATTAAACTATAAAATTAGCTAATAATTTCAATCAATTATATACCAATGTTAAAAAAACAAAAAAAAAGTTTCAATTCGTCAACAAATTAATATGACATGTTTTAAATTTATAATTATAACATCTCCTGGACGTGTGTGTTTCAGGACATTTCTAAAATAAAATTTAAAAAAGAACACTATTTTGTTCTAATTCAATTAGCGAATATCAGCTGTAGCTATGATTTTTAGCTTTAACTTCATATCTTTTAGTTATAACTTTATTAATTTGAATGTTGATAATGTTGTGTATATTTTCCAAGTCTTTTGAGTAAAAAATTAATGATTGATGGAGAAAAATATTTATAACTATGGATATCTCAATGGTCCTCTTCACGTTAGATTTGCGCGATAAAAGAATGAGATGATTTCCTCCTACATAAATATATATTATAATTTATTTTAGAGCAAATTTTAAAATTATATAATCAATACCATTTAATATTTATCAATATTAATAATATCTATAGATATTTATTTTACACTTAATGAGATAGTTTAATATAATTTAATTACCACTTAAAAATAAAGTTATGAACAAATATTGAAGTTAGCTAATAATTTCAATCAATTCTACCCGAGTTTACAAAAAAAGTCTCAATTCCTCGACCAATTAATATGACATGTTTTAAATTTATAATTAAAACATCTCAATCGACGTGTGTGTTTCAAGAGGACATTTTTGAAATAATTTTTTTTTAAAAAAACTTGTTTCTTTTATTTTGTTCTAATTTAATTAGCGTATAATCTTTCCAAAATTATGGGACCACTAGCTATGATTTTTAACTTTAACTTCATATCTTTTAGTTATAACTTTATTATTTTGAATGTTGATAATAGGTGGAATGACTTGAGAGACCCTTGTAGTTGGCTATATTTGTCACTTGGACCCTTCTACTCACGAGTTTGTCAGTTGAACACTTCAAGTGATTAAAACGCGTTATTTTAAACCCCTCTGATTGTTGACCAAGCTTATGTGGCATTTTATTTGTTGAATGGGATTAAATGTGTGGTTACACACGTTTAAAAGCAAGTGAAGACAAAAAAATTAATTAAAAAAATATTGAAATAAAAAAAATTATATAGTGAAAAAAAAAAAAAAAAGATCCCCTTCTTGGCTTCTTCCCCTTTCCTTTACTGGTACTTTTCTTCTTCTTCCTCATAAGTTACCACTGCCACCATCATCATTGCCTCTCCCCCCTCCTCTCTCCCCCACTTCATTTATCTTTCTCCACCCTTTTTCTATGGTACTTATTTTTTGTTTTCCTCTTTCTAACACAAGAGATTTACGGAGAATAAAAGGGAGAAGAAACAAATAAGAGAAAATAAGACTGAAATGACAAATAGATGAAAAAGTTTAGAAGAGAGAAAAAAAATAAAACTCTAGAAAGATTAAATTTTTCTCCACTTTCAATTTTGATGGATCTTTCGGCCAAACAATTCGTCGGCATTGATTTCTTGGCAATGACTTCCTCAACAGTGGCTATCTGTGAATGAAGTGGCCGGAGAGACATTTTTTTCGGTGAATCAATTTCAAAAGGCTGATTTTGAAGATGAATATGAGATTTTTCTTTTTTTAAAAAATTATTTGTAATGATAAAATGATATGGCAATTTTTGTCTATGTGACAATTTTTATCTGATGTGGATAATGATGTGTCATTCACATCAGTGCGATTGAGAGACACTCATACTCAGAGGGGTTTAAAATGACGTGTTTTTAATAACTTTAAGTGCTCGATTGGCAAAGTGATGAGTAGAAGGGTCTAGGTGACAAATTCACTTAGCCAAGTACGAGGGTCTCCCAGGTCATTCTGCTTTGATAATATTGTGTATATTTTCTAAATATTTTGAGTAAAAAATTAACGATTGATGGAGAAAAATACTTTAACTATGGATATCTCAATGGTCCTCTTCATGTTAGATTTGTGCAACAAAAGAATGAGATGATTTCTTCCTACATAAATATATATTATAATTTATTTTAGAGTAAATTTTAAAATTGTTTAATCAATATCATTTAAAATTTATCAATATTAATAATATTTATAGATATTTATAGATATTTATAGATATTTATTTTACACTTAATGTGATAATTTAATTACCACTTAGAAATAAAGTTATGAAGAAATATTGGGATCGTGCACAGCACGGGCTACCCTTGTCCTGGTGTGTGTAAAATTGTATAAAATAGCAAACTATTAATTCAAATTAAATGCTATAATTATAGTTTGATTTAATTGTAACCCGTAGCAAACAGTTGTCATTCGCCTCTCTCCCTAGGTTTCTCGCTCGCCACTCTCGCCAGTCTCTCCCTCGTCTCTCTCGATTTTTTACAAACACAAATGTATAAAATGTGTTTGTGTAAGTATAAAGTGAGGAAAAACTGTATATACAAATACGAATATATATATTTTCGTCCTATACACTTATAATTATACAAATACAGATCTTCCCCTGCCAATTCTCTTTTGCCTTTCTCTCTTTCCCTCCTTATACAACACAAATTATACAAATTACAATGTATAATTTGTGTTGTATAAAGCAAGAGAGAGAGATATTTGATATACAAATGTTTTATTTCGATTCAATTGTATACAAATTCAAATTTTATGCAGATATACAAACACATAAAATTGAATTGAGAGACTGTCAGCAATTTATACAAATGGTCTGCCAGCGAATTTATACAAATTTGAAGCTCCTGCCAGGGAGTTATACAATTTGATGCTCCATAGCAAACATAAAGTTTACTATGAAGCGCAAATTATACAAACTATAGTTATAACATACATATATGATTTTTATATTTGTTATATGTGAAAATTGCTCTATATATAGTGTGTGTGTGTGTGTGACTAAGATCTCATTTATTTTCATTAAGATTAAGACGTCTAAATCTGAATGCACAACTGAATGATTATATATATCTTAATTCAAATAAAATAGTAGTTAAATATTACGTACGTTAACAAAATATTTTTAAAAAGTCATTCTTTGATAAATGTTAAGATATTTGAATTATATATAAATATTTTAAGTTTGATAAAAATAAATGGAACTACATGAACTACATATATAAACTATAATAATAAAATAATTATTAGAAAAATGTTTTTTTTTTAAAAAAAATTTCAACACAAATTAATCTCAAATAAATAACTGAAACGTCCCTATGTTTGTTTGCCCATGTACTCTTCTATAAAATAAAAACATCATCATCCAATTTCAACGACACATATTTATAAAGTTACTTTGCACTTTAATCAAATAAAGTTTTTACAATAAAATTTATCAATTCTTGATAAACAAGCAGGAACAACAAATATTAAAAGTTTAGAAAATAATTTGTATAACTAATAAAGTTGAGAAACTTGAATTTTTTCTGAAGAGAAATTAAGGAACATATTTTTTTCCGAAAATGAAAATTTCGTTTAAAGAATCTAATGAGAATAAGAGACTATCACAAATTTAATTTACCCCTTGAGACATTTTTAAGTAGAAAAAAACACACAATTAATAGCCTAATGTCTGAGACTCAAACCTCCATTAAGTGCAAACTAATAAAGCCGAATACTTTTACAAAAAAAATTATGTGTTCACAATACAATAAGTAACAACCCACCCAAACAAACAGTTAAAGTTGAAAAGGATAAAAACAAATTTGAGTATTTCAAGACTATTTTCTTGGCCAGGGACCAAAAGGCAAATACTGTACTACTCCCGTCATTTAAAAATTAAAAAATTATCAAAGAAAATGCCATTTTTAAAAATGAAGTCGAAGAAATAAATAAGAAAAACGAATTGAAACGAAGGGAGATAGTAGTAGATACATTATGGTCACATGGGTTGAACCAGCACATTATACTTGTTTTCCTAATAATGATTGAACATGAACTATTTTGGAAGGTACATTAAAGATTCCTTTTGGCACATGGTATGAAGTGTCTCACCCAAGCACATTCGATGGAGAGATTAGTAACAAACTAATTTACGCAACTTGCTTCCAATACTATGTGATGAACCATATCCTGCAAGCAACAGAAAAGACTAGTAGCTTGTCATATAGATGTTAGGAAAAGCTTGAGTCCATCCGAAATGTTTAACTGTATTCCCCCTCACAAGATGCCAATACTAATGTCTTTTTACTGCAAAGTTGGCGAAAAATATAACTGTTACTTCTCCAGATTCCTTGAGCCATGGGAAGCCAAAAATGCAGGAACGAAATGAATGCCATGAGTGATTGCAGAAAGACAATACTTTTCATCCAAGGTGTACTACAACTCAATTGATCAGTCCCCCAATTTCCAAGAGTCCTATGAAACACGTCGAAATCCAAAAGGCCCTGAGCTCTCCACAGCTTGTTTAATGCTAGGAAACCGATCAGCCCATGATGAATATGCTACACCAAATTCAAACAACACAAATAGAATAATTCTCAACCTTTTCAAAGCTAAGAAAAAAGAGTAAAACATTGAAATATTAGGCCTTATTCCCGCCCCCCCCTAAAATTCAGACATCTAAATAATAAAATGTGAATTAAGATTTAGATGTTTGGATTTGAATACACCTCTTGTTTTTTTTAGATGTATTAAGATCTGAATATCTTTTCAACATTCAAGTATGTGAAACTTGTCTTCATTTAAAATTAATAAATATAAAATTTAATAAAATACTAAATTAATCTTATATTAACCATATCAACAAAAAAATTTAAAACTTGTATGGAGGTTGATGATGGAGATGGCCTGCGGTGATGGTTGTGGGTGTCAATTGAGGATGATGGTGGCCATGGCTTGTAGCAAGCGGTGATGGTGGCTAGCAGTAGTAGATAACAACGGTGGTAGTTGTTGATGGCAATTGATAATTGTGGTAGATAATAGTTATAGCTAATGTGGTAATGAATGGCGAAGGTGATCGACGATATATATTGATAGTTAATGATAGCGATATATGGAACTGGTAGTGGTGCTAGTGGTGATAATTATAAATAGTAGCTAGTTGTGGTGACAACCGACTATGGGTGATCGGTTGCATAGTGGTGGTGGACAAAGACGTATCCAGGATTTTTAGAGGATGACTGCTTTTACACCATCATTTGGTCCGATTCCATAAAATTTTGTCATCACAAAAAAAGGTGTCATTCAATTTATAATTGGTCTTAACAAATTTTCATATTTAAAAGCGATCATTAATAGCATTATTATCCAAAAATATTTACTTCACAAATTAAGAAAAAAATACTGAAGGAAAAGATATAAGAAAGATATGATAAGAAACTAGAAGAAGTGTGCTCATTAGTCGTAAAATTGTTGCTTAAAACAGATGCGGAGAGAGAAGTCCGGAGGTTTTTTTTTTCTTTTTGATTTTTCAGGGACTTCTGAAATGGAAAGAATGAAGTAAAAATGAAAAGAAAGAAATGACAAAAAACGATCAGTAAATCAGGAACCAAAAAGGAAGAGAAAAAATTGAAACTTGAAGAATGAACCAAAAAGAAAAGAAAGAAATGACAAAAAGAGAAAAGGACTGGAAAAAAAAAAGAGAAACATAACAGAAAGTAGATACAAAAAAGAAGAAATAGTTAGGTAACCAAAAAGGAGGGAAAAACAGAGAAAAAAAAAACACGGTTAGAACAGCAAGGGTACCAAAAAAGAAAATGAAGAAAAGGAAAGAAAAAGAGAATCAGAAAAGACAAGACTTAAAAAACAATATGGCCAGAAGGATTCGATCCCAAGACCTGGTATGCAATGGTGCACAATGTCACCAACGGGCCAAGGTGCACTCTTGTGCCTGGGTTCCACATTGGGTTCACATGAACCTGTGCCCCTCCGTGAAAATCTGCCCCTGGGTTGTGGATGGTGATAGTTGATAATGGTGAGCCGCCGTAACAACACCATAAGCGATAAAAGTAAATGGGGTGGTGGTGAACTGACATCTTTGTAGAATCCTTGAATAGACAGGATTTAGACCCAAAATACAATCCGACTTGATGACCGAGATTTGATTTATTAACATTTAGACCTTCATGAAGTAAATCAAATGACGCAAGAGAACTACGAACCTGAGGTAATTATCTGAAAAAGATCTACTTCAGCTTTAGCATCATCGGATATCAAGTCCTGAGTGCAGTCAGAACAATAATTTGTCAACTGGAGTATCAAAAACACAGCTAAAGATCATTTCTTTGGCATGTTTATTTTCTCATGTCCATTTTAAATGGGGTGAAGGGGAGGGTGGGGAAGATCGGATGATGAGATTGCTTATGAGTAATCCCAAACTATGCAAAAGCTATCAGTCAATTTAGGCAACAGCAGAACAGTTGAAGCATAAGCCAGTGAATTACCTGACCACACATCACAAAGCTTCGTCTAATGAGCTTTGACAGATTACCAATATCGCCACTAGTGAAGTCTGGATGATTTAGAAGAGCTTCCTCTGATGTCAAATCGAGTATAAGCGAACAGATGCTTGATGCCATCATGATAATAGATGCATCATCCATACCCTCTGGAATGCAAATATATAAATTTAAGCAACCTTTGGAAAGCAACCAAAAACCAACTTAAGTGAAAGATAGTTGAGACAGTATGTCTCAAGAGACAGAAGCCGAGCATCTACCACCTCTAGTGCAATTTGTTAGTATCAGTAATTTATAGATACAAAAATGTGCTGTATTCTTGGTGGTCACAAATAACTGAAAAATTAGTGATAACATGGAGGAACAGTATGTTACTCAAGTATGGGTCTTCTTTATTTTAACATAAATATATTTCAAATTGACAATAACACGCTCTGGAATTATTGGCAAATAAAGTCAGAAATTCACCCAGAAGATTATGAAGCCAGAATTTCGTTAAGGTTTCTCTGACATCCCTACAAAATAATTCATTATCACTGTTTATTTCTTAAAGAGCCACTTCTCTTCTGGGAATAACGACATCATTATTATTAGCTCTTTACTTTTAAATTGAAGGATTTGCTAATAGGTATTATTTTTGCTGAGTTGTTTATTAAGATATTCTATTTTGTTTGTGCATCATTTTGATATTCTTCTGAAACTTTGCGCTTCACTTCTTTCTTTAAGCAAAGAACGCCTTTGTTTCTTTTCCTGTTTCGTGTTCTCAAAAACAATGATTACACTTAGGCAACTCTTACTCACTCAAGGGATCCTCCAAGCTCGAAGATATAGTCCCACTAAGCAACTCATACCCCTCATCCTCTTTCCTCTACAAAACACCACATTCTGGTCCCTTTACTCAATCCTCACCATCGTCGTCCTTTTACTCTACTTATCTAGAATCCCTCTACCCAGCTCAGAATCTACAAATCCTCCCAGTAATGTTGAACACATGCATCACATGGAAACAGGAAAAATGGAAAATAAATTTCAACAAGCTCTACCTCGATATTTACTTCTTGTGCTCACGTGCGATCAACAAAAAAGAGCTTCACAATCTCACTTATTGGAGGGACAGCCGGATAGCTGAGATTTAAGACTTGAAGCATCAGAAGTTACTTTGATGGAAACATCAATGAACCACCGCTAAACAGAAACTTTTTCCTAGTTTGAGGAAGTAGGAGATTAGGAGTAAGGAATTATGATGCCTTATGGGCCTCTTTGATACTTCTATTTTCAGATACAACTGCCATTAGGTCCAGAGTCATCTATAGTTGTTAGATGGCAGAAGGAGAAGAAAAGATCTTCTTCTGGAGAGATCAAGGTTCCACTTTTCTGCTCTAGCTCTTAAGACATTTTGGTTACATTCTTTTATAAAAGCTAATTTACGAATTTTTGTTTCCTGTTTAAGACTTCCCCATGTCATCATTGTTTCTTTTTGAATTGAATAATTACTGGCTGACAGTTTCTTTGATCTGGTAATGAGGAATACTGTACTTGTGTTTTGAAGTCCACACAAACATTAGTGCTCTAGATAGTAGATATTTTCATTGGTTTTATTAAAAACAGATGAATTTGTGTCATCTATATGTGATACGAATTAGGATCCCCTAATGATTAATTTACTTCTTGGCAGTTGGCACACAATTTACCTTTTTCTGGACAAGAACACACCAATTAATTGGAAATCCAGCTTTCTAGCTGACTACAAAGCATAATCCTTCTACGCTTGAGCAGGGCTTTTCAGTCATTACTTGGTCATGACTGATAAAGAAATGAATTTTGGGCGTAACTCAACCCTAAAATCTAGCTCAGAGGATTGTCCAAGTCTCCAAGACCATATAAGGAGACCAAGAACCCTAATGCCTGGTGGGACTCAATACCCCCCCGCAAGCCTAGGACTGGACATCCAGGGCGCAGACAATATAAAATGGGGGCTCAACCTTGAACGAAATAATGAATCGGGTTGGACCTAGCTCTGATACCATGATAAAGAAATGAATCTTGGACCTAACTCAACCCAAAAGCTAGCTCATGAGGAAGAATTGCCCAAGACCATATAAGAAGATCAAGGACCCTAATGCCCACTGATGTTGGAATCAACAATGACTTGTTTGCCAAAAACCTGACCAAACTGTTGATTTGGACAAGCAAAACATACACCAATTCATTGTAAATCCAGCTTTCTAGTAAACTAGAGAGCATTATCTTTCTACACCTGAGTAAGGCTTTTTATTACTTGGTCATGACTTATGTCCCAAAGACCTAACCCAAGCGTTGAATTAAATTAAAATGGTTATTTAGCTTGCTATGTTAATTTTAGTATAAATTGTTTGGTTTAGTTTCATTTGGGGGGGAAAATCTGTACAGAAGTGAGAAGTGACTTCCTGATAAAAAAAAGAAGTGAACTATTATGTATTTAAAATAATGAAAAAAGAAAAGGTACTTTTAGTTTTAGCAGTTCTGATATATTCTGTTGCCAAAATCTGGGAGATAAACTTGTTTAGATTAGTGTACTCTTGAAATGTGCCCTTAGAGTGTGGGTTGTTCCTTTATAAAAAAGAAAAGAAGGAACTCAAAATTTCCCAACTGGAAAAGCTGGTCGAGGTCTAATGGAATTTAGAGTAAGTGGTGCATGTTATGGTAAAATGAATTGAGGCTCTCATGCACTAATTTCGAGGTGGTCAGCTAGGTTCCCTTTTGGATCTCCAACTACCTTTCTCCGGAGGTATTCGACTGCTGGAGTTTCTCAATCCTCTTTTGTTTTTCTTTTTTAAGCCTTCTATCAATCATGGATAATCGTATTTATTTTAGATCTGGGGGGATGTCCTTTGACGTAACTGAGTCATCGTCTTTAAGAGAGATATGGTATGAATGGATCGAGAGCTCTAGGCTTTACATCAGAAAATGACGCTAAGCAATGAGGCTCTATTCTGGTTGTCGTGGAGACTTAGAAAGGAATCTAACTTCAAGGGCTGGGTTTACAAGCCACAGAGAAGCAGAGACAAGGATACGTCTTTGTTCTGCTCCATGAAATTCAACAAATTTGGTTGCTTTATTTCAGTTATTGCGGTTACAGGGGCCTTCAGAGCAGTTATTATAGTGCCAGAGAATGCTTTTAATGAGGGTTGGTTACCCTTGGTTTCAATAATTAAATGCCAAAGGGACAAGAGAAAACAGGCTGGTTAGAGAAGAAAGGACTTTAAAGAAGCTCTGAATAAACCCTGATGGTCTCAGGATGAGAATGTAGGGGAGAGAGAGGAGGTATCCATGGGAACAGGATCATCACACACACACTGAGAATCTTCTGAGGAGGACGTGTTATTTGCAACAAATTTAAAAGTGATAAAAAAATAAATTGCAATCACAAATAAAATATGAACATAGTTTTATTATAAATACTAAGGGCACAAATTTGTTCCTCCCTTGATTCTTCTCTCTTAAGATTTAAGATTTCTCCATGATTCGAAGGTCATTAGAGGTGTATTTGTCGAACTAAGATGATTTGGACTTTGATCACCATGAAAGGATTTGTGGATCTTCTTAAATGATTTACTTATCAAAAAGACTTTGGCATATCTTCATCTCTTTATGAATATCCCAAGAGTTGACAAGATATTCAAGAATCTCTTATAGGGAATATAATACCCATCATATAAGCTAGGGTTTAGGATAGAATAGCGTCCAAGTATTATAACTAAAATCGAATACATCTTGTGAAGTCTCAACTAGAATTGAACACCTCTTGTAGAGTCCCACAAAATTTCAATGTCTACAAATGCCCACTACTTCAAAGTTTGTCCGAGTGTAGACTTGATGAAACTCATAGACGAGACTTGAAGTACCCACAAAAATGGAGCTTCCACCTTGCAGTTTTGTGGTTTCAGATATGCATAGATATCCATATTTGATTTGTGAGAGAAGAGATGAAGGGCAAATTTGATCCCATTAGAAAATTTCTTTAATCAAACAAATTAAAATGCTATTTATGTTGGCACTCAAAACATATTTGGAACTATGTGCCTATTTGCGCATATAATGCAATTAGAACATAATTGCAACTTTGTGTTATGTCAAGGAGACCCTTTTCCCGCTTTTAACAAATTCAACATGAAAGTACATTGGTTCAAATCATATTAAGCAGCAGTAAGTCATTAACTGACATCAAGCAGTATCTTAACATTACCAATTTTGAGACTTTGAGCATTCTTTTATCTAATCTATAATTAGCGCAGAATGTACTGCAGCTAGGGACAGGGCCATTTAAAGGTTACACCTCTTCGCTAAAAGCTGATGGGTATCAATTGCTCATCTTTTTGGATGATGCTACAGACAGGAAGTATGAAAGAAAAGAAACCAAGAAACTTCAACAGTTGAAATAAGGAGATCAGGCTCGGCAAGTGCAAAAATCTGAGTTAGAGATATTACCCGCCCAACGTGACAATGCTACTGAAAGTCTGATAAAACTGGGATCATCTGAGGGAAATTTAATTTGTTCCTGCTGTTCATGAGAAGGCATGATTGTCAATAACATTTCACAAATATAACTAACTCATCAATTAAGGTACTGCAGCACAGCATGAAAACTACCTTTAGAAGAAGATTCAAAATTGTATCGCAAGCCAAGAATATAGAACCATTATCCTCAGATGTAAAATTGTTTTGGTCAATCAAAGCAATGAGGTAACCAACAACCTGCAAATTAAATGCATTCCCTCGGAAAATCAAGAGACGAAAAGGGGACATATTAATGGCTTGCCAGCTATCATACAAAATATTGGTTCATAGAGACTGTGAATATGCTTGTATTGATTTCAGAAATTAGAACAAAAGTGAGACTCACTTCTCTAAATGCACCTGAGGAAGCTAAAATTTTACATCCTCCAGTCTTGAGAGTTATTTGACACAGCATTGGAAGCAAAAAACAGATGGAATAAAAAGGACTGCCATTTGAAACCATGTCAGAAGTTCCATGTCAGCTGCAGTTTCAAGAGATTGAGAGAAATATTTGCGCTTGGAAAAACAGTAACAGAAATGCCAAACCTCAATTCATCTTCCCCTTCAATTGAAAGCATACAACCTAGGAGTTCTATGACCTTATCTTTACATGCATCTGGTGCTTCTGCAAGATAGCTGAAAGAACAAAAGACATTCACTACTTATAAAAAGTTTCCCTCATTGAATCAAATCCATTGGAATAGGAATCTATAATACTTCTTGATGATTCTTTTGTTATGCAGAACCGCAGTACAGGACAGAAGATTGGCGCGGGATATACAAGACCTCTACTACCTTATCTCTCCTCCTTCACAACATGTCCGGAGCATATTATTAAGATCCCAAGGTAGTTGTCTGGCTGATCCGCAATCTTCCTCTGTCTTATCTATCTTTTCATTTTATGTTGTTTCTTTACAGATGTTAGAGAGCTTTATAGAGTTGTATTCGAATTCTTAAAGGTTTGTACTAGTGACACCAGGTTTTGGGAAGAGTTTGGATGGATTTTCCACCTTGTTATGAGTTTTTATGAAAAAGATCATGTTATGACTGGTGTTTAAAAGGCGGGGGCGTGAGGCGGGACATTTTATGCAGTACAGGTGAAGCGTAAGCCCCGAGACACGGGGCGTAAGTCCCATGGATCTACGGGGTGTAGTCTCAATGATTTTACAAATAAAATTTAATAAATAACTAATAATATAGAAAAAAATATTATGATTATTATTTGAGAAAGGTATTAATAATCAATAATATAGAAAAAATAATTATAATTAGTATTTGAGAAATATCATTGAACCAAAGATAAAAAAAAAATGATTTAAAGCAAAAAAAGGTTAAAAAAATTAAAAAATTAACGTCGGGCCGTACATTTTTACGCCCAGAACTTATGTTTTTACGCTCGGAGTTTACGCCTCAAATTCTAGGACTTACGCCCTATCGATCTACGTCTTCAATTTGTGCTTCAAGAGAGGTTTTGGTACTCCCCGCTCCGAGACTCGCCCCAAAAACGTTTTTGAAAACACTGGTTATTGGTTTTAAATATTACTTTCGCATGTTTGATTTTTCGTTTTGGGATTGTGACTAGGTTGGCTTATCTATCGGTGGGGGTTGTCATAGGTGCCATCACTTCCCCAATTTTTGGATAGTGACTAATTCAATCTCCATTACATTAATATGGCACTAGGCCTTTATTGGAACCAGTTAAACTTCAACTTCCTCACAAATTTCAAGATGGCAGGAAATCTACAACTCTCCAGCTAGCAGATGAAACAAGGACTTGTAGAGTTCAAGTCATCTGCAATGTACAGATATGCAATTGCATCGATTTACAACAAGAAGTTGAATTGGAAGTAAAAGAATTTCCTATTTGAATGAACAATGAAATAGGGAAAAAAGCTTGTCAGCAGATATGATTATGACCCAATACATCCAAAGAAAAGAGAAACAAGTAAGTGCAAGTAAATAGCAGAAAAGCATTGAAAAGAACAAGAACAAGAACGCCGTCAAACACAAGCAGAAGGAGCAATTGATTCCAATTTTAAGAACGAAAAACTAGAAAGCTATCTAGCACGGATTTTGCTAAATCTGTTCATTGGAAGGCTTTATTTTCTCTAAGAATATCACCTATAAGGATAGGTATGGTTGATATTAACTACAGTGCCAAAACCGACAGTTCTCTCAGGGACTATTTTTATGCAGACAGACTTTTTTTACTTCTTTTTGCAACATGCACACAGAAGGAACGGTGGGATTCATACCTTCCGATTACTCGCACTGCTGCTAGAAGATCATCCCCTTTCATCTGTCCATGCTCCTGTGAAGAATCATTATTGCATGAGCAGACTTGCTATAATTGTTCTCCTATGTACTGATGGACAATAGTACCTTAGCATCTCGTATATAGTCCAAAACAACACCAATTGTCTCATTGAGCCCAGAAATGATTTTTGTGAAAGTGCTCTCACTGATAATAGCATTGGCAGTTGACTCTGCAAATGATTTTCATTAAATAATCAGCTCATAAGTCACCTCCTAACATCTCTCTTTACTGATCAAGAAATAACAGCAAAGCATAACATGCAAATGAAACACACCCTCTGTCCCAGATCAGGCTCCTTATTTGACAAATATTAATGATAAAGGGTAGTGCAAGTGGAGATGACCTTAGTTTTTAAAATTTTAACTATTACAGCATAAATCATGTTACATGTTAATCTTTTCAGTAATATTTTTCTGAAAAGTATTAAAATATAAGAAATGTTTTTGTACCACAAATAGTCACATACCTTCTCCACCAAAACTAGAAATAAGTTTAATTATTTTTTCAACCAAAGAGAAGGCTACACCAAGATTCCTCTGCTTCACAAGAATGTTCTCTCTATTCGAGGATGCGTTGGAGGCTTCATATTTTAAGTATGCCAGATCATTTAGAAGAACAGCAATTTCAACCCTTGACGACTCCAAAATAAGCAGAATGCACCTAAAAAATGCAGACACTTAGTGCTTTCAGCGTCCAAACTCAAAGAAAAGCCAGGGAGGAGGCAAGTTAAAGCAAGAGAAAGACAAATTCAACACCATGAAATTCTGCTTTACCTGTCAGCAGGCAGGGAAACCTGAGAACCAGTTAAGTTCATCTCCCCAATAAGCCACCGTTCACCAACAATTGATATGACACACTCAGCCAGAACAAGAGCATGAAGTTTATGTGAAGGTGCTGCATAAAAATGAGGAGAAAGGAGAATTACAAAAAAAAAAAAAAGAGCACAAAACACAGAAGGACCTCAAAGCAACTTAATATTGACCAAAACCATGCACGATTTCACTGAAATGGGAAAATGCCCGACTTAGGAAGCATGGGATAGTCATTACTGACGCGATTAAGCTCATATACCATTGAGAAGGTGACTGGAAAGTTTGACACAACAGTTAATGAACAAGAATATCAGTGATATACTCCCCAGCTACAACAATTCAACAAATATTTTTTCTCTAAAAATATAGAGCAACGTCAAATGGAAGGGACAACAAAACAAATGAAAATAAAACTTAACCTTATGATAGTAGGGCCTACTCATTAAGCACATTTGACATTAAACATTGAGGGATGGTTTATTAGTCCAGTTAATCCCAAAATACAATTCTGCATAACTAATACAACAGTTGGTTCATAACATAAATCTCTGTTACTGACACAAGTGTTTAATAAATAATACAACGTTTAGTTTCGATAATATCTACTTTGCTTATATATAATTTCAACAACTTCTATAATAGTTAACTCAATTAGAACTTTTCAAAACAAAAATTAATAAAATCTTACTTATCAACATCTCAAGAAAATTACACAAATTGGCTATCATGTCAATGAGAAAAAGAAATTGATTATAAATATATGATCAACTACTTCATTTGGCATTTTAAGAATCTATACGAATAAACTTCAAATTATCTAAGAAAAAAAATTGAGTAAACGTAATTTTGTGTTCACAAAAAACTCATCAACAAAAGATAATGAGGAACATTTTACAATTCACACATGGTGTGTGCACTTTCCACAGTGAAGACTACTCAACAAAAAACTTTACAAGTTACCTATGAAGTCAACTATGTCTACCGTATCCCCTACCACATCCTGTTTACACCAAAAGTAAAGTAAACTAATGCATTGGATTCTAATCTTCTGGCTGTTGATCCCTTTGCCTACAAAATTTATAAGAAAATTATTAAACAAATTTAAAGCCTATTCACAATAGTTGTTTTAGCTCATATATTCTATCGAGTCATCCTTGCTTCTACCTAAGTTGCTCGGACTCGGGTGCAGGTGTCCAATCCAGAGGTCAAATCCTTCATGATCTAATTAAAGGATCTAATTTTTAAGATTGGGGGATATGGATCATATATGGATACGGGTGCGAGGATTTGCCTAAAAATAATTAAAATATCTAAAAATAGAGTTATAAAACCTAAATTATGAGATATTACGAGATATTACGTGGAGAACTTGAGGAGAATCATGTAAGGAGATCAAAGGAAAAGAAGTGATATAGAAACTTCTATATAAAAGGTATTCCATTTTCTTCAACTTCACCTTAGTTTTTGTATTTGATTACAGAAATCATTAATGTCCAGACTTTCCCCATTGATTTTGGTCAAAGTACCCAAAATTGGTTGACCAAATCGGACACAAATCCCACACCCATGTCGTGTCGACACAAGTGCGGCACAAAAAGTGAAGAGTTCGAGCAACTTAGGCTTCTACTGAACAGACTACAATCAAATCCCATTTTTGGTGGATTTAATTTTGTCATAATCAATAAAGAGAGGATCTACACTTTAACCAAAGCATGGCTAATTTTGATCCAAAAACCAAGCAAGAAATCCATTTAAAAGTAGCTCAGGAGACTTTAGAAATGATCATTTGCTTCCATGTGTTCTATTATTACCTAAACCCATATTGATTCCAAGAGATTGTAGGTTTTTTGACGAAACTTTAGTCCACATGATTTTGGATCTAACTCATCCCGTCTTAGCAACTTCAATCATCACAATTTTACACCTATGGAAAATGCACTATGTAAGACATGGTCAAATCATCTCATGCGACCTACTCTCATTTATCCTCTATGTGACTAGTGACTACTTGCACCCTCTGTCTGATATGATAATTATGATCTTCACTAATCTCTATGAGTACAATTTATCTCAACATCAACATTTCTACGACACTCATCTTATAGATGTGCTAGGCCTCTACATTCACTCGCATATTCTCTTAAAGTAACAAAAATCATTTTCACAGGAGAAAATGAAAAACATTGTACTATATTTAAAGTTGACGAATTTATGCAAAAAGGACAAAGAAATATATTTATACATTAATGTTAACATACCAACTCGATTTTGCAAGATAGCCACAATACCAATCCGCAAATTTGTTGACCAAACATCATTTTCCATTAAGCGAAGAGCATCATATACAGGTGCCTGTAAATTGTGTGTAAAGGTCAGTGAGATTCCAAACAATAGAGACATGAAAAAGGAGCATACATGGGGTTCAAGGAAAACACGGAACTTATAACTGAATGCAAGATAAAATGTATCAAACCTTCTTCAAAAGGTCAACTATATATTGTAAAAGATCACTAAGAGCATATCCCAATAAGTAGGAATGTGCTACATCAATCAATTTATCTATCAATTTTCACTCTACATATACAACCATACATTTTGATTGACTTTTTCGACTTTATTCTTTTACAATTCTATTCCTAAGGATATACAAACATTTCTAAGACATTCATTTCAAAAGCTTTTTTAATATGAATGATAAATACAAATATTATGAACATCTCTAGACATTATAAAGAACAAAGCTAGAGAAGCTGCCAGATCGAGAAGGGACTGCTAGTAAATATGGTACTGATAACGACAATGAATCAGTCTATTGGCTTATCCAAAACAAGGATAATCATAAAACAGAAGATTTTGAAAAAAATTAATATAGTTGCTAGCGTGCCAGTAAGGATACATGACCAGATTACACCAGAAGTACAGATAAATGTGCTTAATATAAAGTAACTAACATACAGAATATCTGTTGGACAGGATAGTTGATAGGAGGTGAAGCGCTTCAAATTTCAGTGCATTCTGTAGTACAGCAAACTGCTTTGCCACTGCACACACCTACCACAAACATATATAACATACAAATTTAGTGCACAAAAATTTGTGTAGACAGATACATGAAAACGCACAGTATGCTGTAAATTGAGCATCCAACAACTGCACCAAAAGATTTTATCAGAGGGACTCAGTTCTGGTAGACTCACCACCATTGACAGGTCAGTTGGATGCTCAGAATATACATTTTCTGAGGGTAGCTTAATGACAATGATTTGCACAAGTCTCAGAGCAAGTTCAATCATATGAGAACCTGAAAACAATTCAAAAATAAAGAAGGATAAAATTCAGAAACAAAATCAGGTTGAATCTATGTAGAGACAATGGAAAGCTTGTAGCAAAAAGGTGCCACTGTGATCCATAGAAAAGTAACATGTTTCTGATGATCAAACTAAATACCATCGGGTAGAATCATCATTTGCGAAGCTAGCACGTTCAAGCCACCAGATTTGTACAAGGTTTGAACCCCTTCTTCACTCGCCGTTGAGACCAAAAACAAATATTCATAGCAGTCTTCAATGATAGGTGATCCTGCTCTGGAAGAGTAAACAAAATGCTAAGTGTTACACATTTTGAAGGAGAATGAAGAAGTCAATTGTACTTGTAATCCAGCAAATGCACCAAACATCTCACTGGATCACATGAGCTCTCCGGCACAATAGAAAACTTCTTCAGAGATGACAGAACCAACCATGCATTTACTAAAAGAATCTCTCACCAATTAATAACAGCATCATCAACTACAGAACTGAAATTGCCAACGAAAGATTCAGTAGAAAACATACTCTTTGGATATTGTCTCTAGAATGAGAGGAATCTTATTAATCATTTCTTCAGAAGCTGCAATCTGGGGAACTCTACAAAATGCTGCAAGAACTGTGATTGACAATTGCAAGTAGGCATCACGATTATCGCTCCCGACATCACTTCCTTTCCCTATTCCTATAAGGAAGCAATTTCAGATTAAAAAATTCCAACCAATCAATAAATTACAACTCAATCCCAAACAGCAACTTGAACACTCTAATTGGGGTCATTTCATTGCACACTGGTAAGTAATTTATATTTTAAGGTAAATCAAGACAATGAACCCTACATACAAATTTGAGGATGGAGTGGAAGCAACCTTGCATTCTAAAAGTACAAGCTTGACAGCTTTGGCCCAAAAGGGAATAAGAAAGACACTTGACTACAGTTTTACGGCGTGCAGGAAAAAACCCAATGGAAAGCAATGAGAGTGAGACAGCTGAAAATGAAATTGTGAACACTTAACTAGCAATCTAAAATTGGCTGAAGAAAAAGAGCATTTACCAGTTCGAAGCAGTCGGTGTAGGAATTGAGATCCTAGGGAATCGTAAACCTTGCGAATGGCTGTATGGTCATCTTTACTGCAAAATTTGGTAACAAGAAGTAGACCCGCTAACCTCTGTTCATCCCTTTCTCCTCTGAGTAGCTTCAAACAATCATCTAATGAAGGTTGTAGTTGAGATGATGATGCCCCAGTACTACTACTACTACTGCTTGAAGCTTGTTCTTCCTGAAATTGTGATTAAACAAAACGTGTCAACCCAATAGAGATGGCTTCGCAAAATTAAGAAGGAAAGTAAAAAGATATCATAGAGGACCATTGAAGAGGCTGGAGCACAAGTTGCAGAGTGGGGAAGGAAGACAAATATCGAAATTTCCGGAAAGTTCAAGTTGGAGGGAATGTTTTACAATGTCACCGATGCTTCGAGGGGGAAAACAAATTAGTATGTGATGACTGAGAGCAGGTTCCGTCTACTTGAATTGACCAGAAAACCATAACATTTCAATTTATCCTAGCTTTAGGGTGTGTTTGGTACGAAGGAAAATGTTTTCCTAGAAAATAAGTAGATTTTTGACTTATTTTCTCATGTTTGATTGGTGAGTAAAAAATATTTTTCGGAAAAGATTTTTAGTGTTTGATTTATGAATGAAAAATGTTTTTGAGAAATATATCTTATTTTTACTAGAGTAGAAAATAATTTTTGAAATTGAATTAATTTTTTTCGGAG
>NW_006238996.1:1244594-1306130 GCF_000226075.1 Solanum tuberosum | reverse complement strand
GGGGTGATAGGGGGCTGGGGGTAGGGGTGAGGGTGGGGTAAAAAATTGAAGTTAAAAATATTTTTAAAAACAAGCTTTAAATTATTTTTTTGGGGGGCGTTTAGGTAGGGGGGGGGGTTGAGGGTAGGGACAAAATAAATTAATTTTTTCAACAAAAAAAAATTGTAATTTGAAGTTGGAAGAGAGTTTTGAAAAATGTTTTCCTTAAGTTTTGAAAGGAAGTCATTTTCCTTAAATTTGAGAAAAATAAGTTGATTTAGAAAATATTTTTCAAAATATTTAACCCAATCAAACATGAGAAAATTGAAAAACATTTTTTTCCTTCATACCAAACACGCCCTTAGCTTTGTTTTAAAAGGTGGGCATGAAGCAAGAAATCACATGTCATTTATATTCAATTTTATTTATAATTTATTATTTAGGCTCAAGTCATATGTAGCCCATTAAAGTTGTTCTCATATTTCATTTAGACACTTCAATTTAAATTTGTACTTATTGAATACTTAAATCTTAACAAATTTATACATATTTGATACAAAATGATATTGAATAAAAAGACAAACATGTGTGCATATCAAACACATTATACATAGCAAATGGACCAGAGAAATGTTGACACGTGGAAATTGGATTGATTCTTTACAAAAATCTATTTAAATAATCCAAAAACAATTAAAAGAAAATAAAATTTTATTTTTAATTAACCCACCCCACCCCACCCCCACCCCATACATTATACATAATAAATGGACCAAAGAAACAATTTGTTTGAAAAGAATTTCTATAGTGACATTCTTTTCTTTTAAACGATGAATGTCCTCTTTGAGATTATTAATCTCTTGCTTCAGATCACTGATAGTAATAGGAGAACTTATAAGTTTCCTTCTTTCTAACAGGAGATTCTTGACTTCTGCCATGATGTATGAACCTTCTTTGGTAGGGATATTCTCTGTAATATGATTTTTAGAGGTGTAAGTATTGCTGATTTTATCAATAATCTGAGCTCTTATTTTCGGATCTTTTACAATTTGTAAGAGCTCTATGGCTTTGTCATTATCAGTGACATTGATGCACAATTCCTTGAACTGGGAATAGATCTTATAAAGATCATCTTCTTCCCCCTCATTTTTGCAATTTAGCCCTTGTTGACAAGGCAAACAATCATCATCTGAAGACATATAATCTTCCTGGTGAAGGGCTTTAAGATCTTCACTTGTAGAGGATTCCTCATGACTGTTGTATCTTGTTTCTGATTTTCTTGAATCAGAATTAAGCAGGATTTTGCAAAGAGATTCTTTGATATTATCATCAATATCAAGGTTTTTGATCTTTTCCTTGACTCTGCAATCTTTAGCATAATGACCAAATCCACCACACTTGTGGCAAGTATTTGTTTTGTCAAATTTTCGTTTCGATTTATAAAATCTTTTCTTTTCCTTATAAGGTTCAGCTCTTCTTTCTTTCTTCTCAATTCTTGTTTTCTTCCATTCTTTATAATCCTTTTTGGAAGATTTGTTCTTAGAAGAATGCTTCTTATCTTTGGAACTTGCTTTAGGGATATCCAAAGCGAATTGTTCACAGAATTCTCCCAATTGTTGTCTTTCATTAAAGACGATGCCTTTTAATATGTTGATTCAACTTGATTTCATTGCATAAAGAAAGTCCTTCTTGTACACAAGCACTTATGAGTTTTCCATAAGTATATTCGTCATAGTTAATATTATGACTATCTCCTCTAAGAGTCTTCCTAAAAGTTTGATGATCACTATCAATAATGATAGTTTCCTCAGTGGTTTTAACCACTTGTTTGAGGCAGAGTTTCTCAAAAGTTCCGATTTGGTATATAATCATGGGAGAAATTTTAGAAATAGTCCACTTATTAAGTAGATCTAGATGTTGTGGTATATCATATTCTTCTTTTCTACTGTTTTTAATAGTAGATCTTCTTTTTATGATATTCATAATTAAAGTTGTGTTGAACTATACCACCTATAGCTACTAAAAGTCCATGGCTCTGATACCATAGGTTTAACGGATCATTCAGTTTTTACTCAAGGTCCCTTTACCAGTATAAACAATCCTGACAATAGTTAATGAAAGCTACCTGCCTGGATCACTTAGACTTGACCTTAGTATTACTATTCCATATGTTTCAACAATAGACATAATCACCATTTCTTATAGTAACCTAGTATGCTATAGTTTAACACAAATGGTCTAGCCTATCATTTAGACTAAGCACATAAAGAAAAACTAAAATTAAATAGTACCTGGAGTAGCACTCCACACAAGAATGATGTACACAGCAAGCTGAAAGCTCTTATTATTCAACAAACTCAAAAATTTATAAAGAAAGTAGTATAAGAGAGAAAGAGAGGGGTTCTAAGACCAGCCTCACTAAAGAGAAGTCCGCCTCCTTATATAGAGGTCGAGAAATCTGAAACGATAAGATAAGGTGGCCCACACAATTTACAATGGCCAATAAGAAAAGGATAAGACCGAGGAGGACCCCAACCTTGGCCAAGCAAGCTGCTAAAGCAGCTTGCGAATTGCTCTTGGAGGGAACAAGGGCGCGTCGCGGACTTGCTCCCCCAAGGAGCAAAAAGTTGTTCGCGACGCGGTCGTGTCGCAGACTCTACTGTCTCAAAATTTAATTCCAAATATCTTCAGGGAACAGCTCCGCGTCGCAGACTTGTTCCGCGATGAAAATATAGAAATCTATTTTACTTCATTTAAAGAGTCCATTTAAGTGAGGGGTATTTAGGGTACTTTAGGGGACATTTATATAATGATTTTTAAGTCTATTTACCTCACTTTTATCACTCAAACACAAAACCCCAAAGATCTAAACCTAAAGTTCCTCCTTCTCTCTACTCTCTCTCTCTTCTCAAGAACTCCATTGAAGAAGATTGGAGCTTCAAGAAGAAGATCAACTCTCCAAGGTTTCAACTCGGATTTTCGTGGTTAATTCGTCAATAAGGTATGGTTGCTTATCACTCTTGGGATTCTTTTCCCCAAGAGGCCCCTTCAAGATGAATTTCAAAATCTCCAATTTCTAGGTTTCAATCCAAAAATGTGGGTCTTCTTTAAAAACGTGGGTCTTCTTTCTAAGGTGAAATTGATGTTATAAACTGACTTGGATTGGTGTTATATGAACAATTATGGATGAATTTATATTGTATTGGTGGTTTCTTGAAGAATTCCCAATGAGATACATGTTTCTCCTTCTTTTCCTAATTCTAACCCTAGTTTGTGTTGGATATTAATTGAAGGCTATGAATTGAATGTGATGTTATGTAATTCATGTTTGTATGATGCTTCTACCCTAGGTTATGTATAATTTCTATGAAATTAGGGTTGAGTCTTTGAATGAAGCCTTGAAGGCTATGAAGGGAATATGTCAATTACTTATATTGATGTTGATTATGTTATTACTTCATGAATTACCTTGTATTATGTATTGGTTATGAATTGCTTGGTGATTGAAGTATGCATGTCCCACAAAGGGCAAAAAGGTATGAAGGTTGGTTCTTCTTTGAACTCAAGTATGGAAGGTGAATTACTTAGATTGTAATGATGCTATACCTAATATGTTGTTGTGGTGTTGATGACCTAGTTTCCTCATCCTTAACCCTCTACACTTGAATTGGCTATGAAGTATGTATGTATATTATGGTATGATTGCTATATGATTGAAATGCAGTTCTCATGATTGTAGTGTAATGTAAAGTCAAAGGTTTACTCACTTGCTAAGTGTTTCTAAAGTGAAAAAGATTGTTACTCACTTATGAACACATATGAGCTATTATAGTAAAATGTCTACATAAGAGTCTAGTAAATGCTAATGTGAACTTATGTGATGACTAAAAATGATTACAAAAGGGAATTAGATGCTTAGCACCGAAAGGGCATGTAAATGAGATAGGGGTCTCACGTTTAGTAAGTCCGGCTCCCCACATAGGTTTCCTCACGTTTAGCAAGTCCGAATTACCCACGGTATGGGTTGTCTCATGAGATGGAAACCCCCACGTTTAGTAAGTTAGGATTTCTATAAGCAATCTCCTTGAGCCTTAACTATGTGCCCACATAGGAATCTAGCTTAGTGGATCCACCTAGATAGCTATGTACGAATGGTTACACCTTAGGCAAGTGTTAACCCTCTCTTTTCAGTGTGGGAGTAGAACACCAGATTCCATGTAGCTCTCATGGTCTATTGGTTATTGCAATATTTCCCTAATGTAAAAGTAAATGAAGGTATGAAAGGTGTGAACTCTTACTAGGGCTTTCTTAAGGNNNNGATGGTTGTTGTAGTGTTCTCTTATGATTATGATGATTATGCCTTATGTATGTTGAAGCTATGTTATGTATGATCTTCTGAATGTATGCTTGAAGTAGGTTGCTTAATGTGATACTTGGCTTTGAATAGGGTTATGGGGTTCTATTTTTTGCATTGCACTAGTGTTGCTTGGGTTGTCTACATGTTAGGATGATATTATGTTGGTTTGGACTATGATACTTAATTTGTGTGCATATTGGATTTACTTGGCAAAAAGCATGTTTTGAATAAAATGTCCTTTTTGTGCATGTTTCAATGGTTTTTATGCATAGTAGCCATACTTAGTACGTGTGTTGTACTAACCCATATTTTCTCCCTTTTCCCAAACATTTAGGTTCGGGTCGTTGAGGATTCAAGCTTACTTCTCAAGACACTTGGAGTTGCTTCCCCAAGTTGGTGAGTCCTCAAGTCCGAGGACAAGACCCTATGATCTAGCTTCTATGTTTAGTACTTTGCTTATGTTGAAAAGACATTGTTGTACTTCCTATTTTCAAGACTTCTTATTGATGTAAGGGCTAAGTCCCATTTTCGATACTTCTATGTCTAGATGGTGCATTGTGACGAAGTTAGATTCTATTTTTCATATATGAAGTGAAGTTGAACTTCCAAAGTAAAAGTTTTAAATTTTCCGCAAATTTTTATTCTATGCTATGATGAATGTTAAGGGCTTGTATAAGACCTCTTCGAGGTCGAATACGCCAGTAACGACTAGGGGGTGCTCTCGGGTCGTTACACAGATTCTATCCCCGAAGGCAATTCTAACTCATAAGCCACCCGTCCTACCCTCCGAAAGATCCGATATGGCCCAATGAATCTTGGACTAAGCTTGCCTTTTTTGCTAAATCTCATAACACCCTTCATAGGTGAGACATTTAAGAATACCCAGTCATCGACACAAAATCTAAGTCCCTTCGTCGCACATCTAAGTATGACTTCTGTCGGCTTTGAGCTGTTAGCAACCTCTCCCGAATGAGCTGTACTATGTCTTGTCCAATCAACCCTAACTCACCTACCTCGAACCATCCGATGAGGGGACCTACATATATATATTGGGAGAAAACATCCAAGACATTTGACCCAAATTTCAGAGAGATCTTTAAAAAGAAACTTACGATAACTTTCGCCAACTTTTATTTCACCACTTACCTAACTTCAAAACTTGAGATACAACCCTTGAACACTTAAAATATGACATACCACATCATTCTTAATTTATTACCCACCCTCCTTGTCTTTTCATGAAGATACAAGTTAATTAAGATGTTTTGAAAAGTCGGGGTGTTACAGATAAGACCGACAAACAGACGTGGTCTTTCTACTAAGATATATGGCTGACATATTATCATGGCCTACTTTATTAAATATTTTGACTTATTACCCCAATTATTCAATTTGTGGGGCCTTCTTGCTTTACACCTTTCCTTTTCGTTTGCAGGCAGTGTTGCTAGAAGATCCTTCCACTTGGTCTTGGAGTTTTTGGAGAAGAGTATCGATGTCAATCTCTTCATTGCTATCAGCACTTTGTGCTTCTCTTGCCATGCACAATTCCTCATCATCATTGGTGTGGCTAGCTGATGCCATGGATATATCATCCCTTATATCTATATCTATATTTTTCATCAAATCTCTTTTTACATCCTCCATATATATGGCTATTGCTTTCGATTTGGATATTAATAATTTCTTCATCTAAAGCTTCCTTGAAATTTGTTTGGATGGACTAAGATCATCCACATGTGGTTTCGATCTTTCTGTATTTTGATATTTGTCCATCGTTGTATTTATTAAATCTATCATTTCTTGACCATGAATTTTTCCTTCAGGGTCTTTTTGTATTAGTTTGTTCCAAAACTTTGTATAAAAAATTCTTTGTTAACAGGGAAATCCTTCAGAGGTATTATTAACCTGGATAGACCATTTTAAAATCCAAGGGATTGCGAATTCTATAAAGAAATACATTAAGGACATACCTTCAAAGAATATATTATCTTGTTCTAAACTTATAAGTTTAGGGGAGATGTCCACCCATTCAGAATATAATCTTTTGTAAGGTTCTGGTAATTTTTTTTTACTGAGGGACCATTTAAAGTCCACCATCGACAAAACCAATTTGGAATAGGTTGGTGAAAAACATGAGAGCATATTTTTATAAACTAGGAATTCTTTCTATTAGCATTTTCATATAATAAAGCTTTATTAAAGCTATCCATTTAGTCCCAGTAATTATATTTAATGCTACCTTTTGTTCTAGATGGATATAATCCCTTTCCTTTAAGGGGCTCATTCCCCATTCTTCTGGAGCCATAACTCTTGTTATAATAACTTTTGAAAAGTTATAAACTTTTTTTGTATTGGTTGGTTATAAATGCAGGAATTCACCAGATCCTGTTACTGAGAGTATCATCTCATAATGCATCCTCTATTTATAAGCAGGTGTGGTTTAAATAACTGAATCCAAATACCTGGACATTATTTGCCATGGGTCATTTTTCCATCGCAAATCACTATGTTCTAGAAGAAGTATAACTTTTTTTTTATCATTTTGATCAAATATTTCTGTGCTCTCTTCATCTGTGAGAACTGTGGAATATGATGGAGGAATATTATCCTATCCTTGCTTGGATTGCATAAAATCCAAGAATTCCTTGTACATTATCCTTACCAATTTTAATATTGTCACATCTATAATTTTCTCTAATCTGAGAAGTAGATGCTCGAGATGGAAGATGAACAATATAATCAACAAGAGAGATATAAGAAGAGTTAGATCTAGTTTGTATAGTCCCTATAAGGGATTTCTTCAAATTTTGGTTTCTACCATCTCTTAAAGTTGCTATAAATCTTTCTGGTAGACCTCTTAAGGTAAGGGGCTTAAATTCCACCTAAACCAAACTAATATGCATGAATCTGTAAATTTCCCTATAAGGGGCCAGATCATTTTCAGATAATAATCTAAAAGTTTGATGATCACTATCAATAATGATAGTTTCCTCAGTGGTTTTAACCACTTGTTTGAGGCAGAGTTTCTCAAAAGTTCCGATTTGGTATATAATCATGGGAGAAATTTTAGAAATAGTCCACTTATTAAGTAGATCTAGATGTTGTGGTATATCATATTCTTCTTTTCTACTGTTTTTAACAGTAGATCTTCTTTTTATGATATTCATAATTAAAGTTGTGTTGAACTATACCACCTATAGCTACTAAAAGTCCATGGCTCTGATACCATAGGTTTAACGGATCATTCAGTTTTTACTCAAGGTCCCTTTACCAGTATAAACAATCCTGACAATAGTTAATGAAAGCTACCTGCCTGGATCACTTAGACTTGACCTTAGTATTACTATTCCATATGTTTCAACAATAGACATAATCACCATTTCTTATAGTAACCTAGTATGCTATAGTTTAACACAAATGGTCTAGCCTATCATTTAGACTAAGCACATAAAGAAAAACTAAAATTAAATAGTACCTGGAGTAGCACTCCACACAAGAATGATGTACACAGCAAGCTGAAAGCTCTTATTATTCAACAAACTCAAAAATTTACAAAGAAAGTAGTACTAGAGAGAGAGAGGGGTTCTAAGACCTGTCTCACTAAAGAGAATTCCGCCTCCTTATATAGAGGTCAAGAAATCTGAAATGATAAGATAAGGTGGCCCACATAATTTACAATGGCCAACAAGAAAAGGATAAGACCGACAAACAGACGTGGTCTTTCCACTAAGAAATATGGCCGACATATTATCATGGCCTACTTTATTAAAGCTTTTGACTTATTACCCCAATTATTCAATTTGTGGGGCCTTCTTGCTTTACACCTTTCGTTTTCCTTTGCAGGCGGTGTTGATGGAAGATCCTTCCACTTGGTCTTGGAGTCTTTGGAGAAGAGTATCGATGTCAATCTCTTCATTGCTATTAGCACTTTGTGCTTCTCTTGCCATGCACGATTCCTCATCATCATTGGTGTGGCTAGCTGATGCCATGGATATATCATCCCTTATATCTATATCGAGATTTTTTATCAAATCTCTTTTTACCTCCTCCATATATATGGCTATTGCTTTCGATTTGGATATTAATCCTTTCTTCATCTGAAGCTTCCTTGCAATTTGTTTGAATGGACTTAGATCATCCACTTGTGGTTTCGATCTTTCTGTATCTTGGTATTTGTCAATCGTAGTATTTATTAAATCTATCATTTCTTGACCACGAATTTTTCCTTTAGGGTCTTTTTATATTAGTTTGTTCCAAAACTTTGTATAAAAAATTCTTTGTTAACAGGGAAATCCTTCAGAGGTATTATTAACCTGGATAGACCATTTCAAAATCCAAGGGATTGAGAATTCTATAAAGAAATACATTAAGGATTACCTTCAAAGAATATATTATCTTGTTCTAAACTTATAAGTTTAGGGGAGATGTCCACTCATTCAGAATATAATCATTTGTAAGGTTCTGATAATTTTTTTACTGAGGGACCATATAAAGTCCACCATCGACAAAACCAATTTGGAATAGGTTGGTTAAAAACATGAGAGCATTTTTTTATAAACCAGGAATGCTTTCTATTAGCATTTTCATATAATAAAATCTTTATTAAAGCAATCCATATAGTCCCAGTAATTATATTTTACTGCTACCTTTTGTTTTGGATGGATATAATCCCTTTACTTTAAGGGGCTCATTCCCCATTCTTCTGGAACCATAACTATTTTTATAATAATTTTTGAAAATTATAAACTTTTTTTGTATTGGCTGGGTAAAAATGCTGGAATTCCCCAGACCCTGTTGCTAAGAGTATCATCTCATAATACATCCTGTATTTATAAGCAGGTGTGGTATAATGTTTTGGAGCAAGGTTCTTATGGTATCACTATTATCCGACCATCTTCCTAAGAAATGTTCTATAGTATTAATAACAAGGGTATACACAATTGTCACGACCCGGGAGCACCCCCTAGTCGTAACCGGCGTACTCGACCTCGAAGAGGTCTAATACAAGCCTCTTAGCATTCATTCATCGCATAGACACTAAAACCATAAGTAATTTAAAACTTTCTTTACCAAAGAAAACATTTAATTAAAAAAAATAGCAAGCGGAAGACTTTCTAGACTTTATACATGATGTCTCAAAACCATCTAATACTTTAGAGTACAAAATTCGGGACTAATCTCGTACACAACTTAAACAATACTAAAAAGACATAAAAGAACATATTGGGTATTGTCCTCGAATCTATGAGGACTCACCAAGTCTTCATCTTCAACACTTAGAAACCTATCAAATAGCCATGACATGTCACCATCTCCAAATCCCTACACTTTAGTCAAAAAAGGGAAAGAAAGGAGTTAGCACAATTAAAACGAAATTACATATAAACCCCTCATAGAACCTCATTATAAAGTCAACACAAAGTCATAGGCTCTTGCTTAACCTATCATTTTTTCCGAGTCGTTACAACAATATTTTGGGTGAGATCTTGTTCTCCTTCTCGTTTTACAGCTTGGAGGATCTTATCCCTTTGCTCCTGGTTTAAATAGTTATCCTACCAGCCTTTTAGTTGGCCAGTAAATCCTGCTATTATCATATCAACAATAGTTTTATCACTATTCTTGTTAGCCTTACAAATAGTGTTGTACTTAAGCATTCTATGTACAATTGTATAAATCAGTCTATATGTATAGCCATTTATGTTCCATGCATAGATTTCCTTTCCATTATAACTAATAGTTATAATGTGTTCATGCTCTTCCAAGAGAATATCCTGAGGAGTAAGTCTAGGATAGTAGTACATACTTTGGACCGGTTTTCTTGCATATTTTTCTGTGACTTTATTAATATCATTAGAAAACTCTTTTTTATGACTGCTTTCTCCTCCTGAAAGATTGTCAACCCCCAAAGGCTTTAGACTACAACCTTTGAATTTCTTTTCTAAGAGACTTTCTAGATTCGAAATGTCTTTTAACTTGAAATCACCGATCTCCAGGGAAGGTTGGATACTGCTGTTGGCTACTTTCTCTTTTCCTTTAGTATAGATACTAAAAGTTCATGGCTCTGATACCATAGTTTCAACGGATCGTTTAGTTTTTACTCTAGGTGCCTTTACAAGTATAAACAATCCTGACAATAGTTAATGAAAGCTACCGGCCTGGATCACTTAGACTTGACCTTAGTATTACTGTTCAATATGTTTCAACAATAGACATAATCACCATTTCTTATAGTAACCTAGTATGCTATAGATCAACACAAATGGTCTAGCCTATCATTTAGGCTAAGCACATAAAGAAAAACTAAAATTAAATAGTACCTGGAGTAGCACTCCACACAAGGATGATGTACATACCAAGCTAAAAGTTCTTATTATTCAGCAAACTCAAAAATTTACAAAGAAAGTAGTACTAGAGAGGGAGACAGAGAGGGGTTCTAAGACCTGCCTTACTAAAGATAATTCCGCCTCGTTATATAGAGGTTGAGAAATCTGAAATAATAAGATAAGGTGGCCCACACAATTTACAATGGCCAATAAGAAAAGGATATGACCGATAAACAGACGCGGTCTTTCCACTAAGAAATATGGCCGACATATTATCATGGCCTACTTTATTAAAGCTTTTGACTTATTACCCCAATTATTCAATTTGCGGGGACTTCTTGCTTTACACCTTTCCTTTTCCTTTGCAGGTGGTGTTGCTGGAAGATTATTCCACTTGGTCTTGGAGTCTTTGGAGAAGAGTATCGATGTCAATCTCTTCATTGCTATTAGCACTTTGTGCTTCTCCTGCCATGCACGATTCCTCACCATCATTGGTGTGGCTAGCTGATGCCATGGATCTATCATCCCTTATATCTATATCGAGATTTTTCATCAAATTTCTTTTTACTTCTTCCATATATATGGCTATTGCTTCCGATTTGGATATTAATCCTTTCTTCATCTGAAGCTTCCTTGCAATTTCTTTGAATTGACTAAGATCATCCACCTGTGGTTTTGATCTTTCTGTATTTTGGTATTTGTCCATCGTTGTATTTATTAAATCTATGATTTCTTGCCCATGAATTTTTCCTTCAGGGTCTTTTTGTATTAGTTTGTTCCAAAACTTTGTATAAAAAAATCATTGTAAACAGGGTAATCCTTGAGAGGTATTATTAACCTCGATGGACCATTTCAAAATCCAAAGGATTAAGAATTCTATAAAGAAATACATTAAGGACATACCTTCAAAGAATATATTATCTTGTTCTAAATTGATAAGTTTAGGGGAGATTTCCATCCATTCAGAATATAATCTTTTGTAAGGTTCTGGTAAAGTTTTTACTGAGGGACCATATAAAGTCCACCATCAACAAAATCAATTTGGAATAGGTTGGTTAATTAAAAGCATGCGAGCATATTTTTATAAACCAGGAATGCTTTCTATTAGCATTTCCATTTAATAAATCTTTATTAAAGCTATCCATATAGTCCCAGTAATTATATTTTACTGCTACCTTTTGTTCTAGATGGATATAATCCCTTTCCTTTAAGGGGCTCATTCTCCATTCTTTTGGAGCCATAACTCTTTTTATAATATTTTTTGAAAAGTTATAAACTTTATTTGTATTGGCTAGGTAAAAATACTAGAGTTCACCGGACCCTGTTGCTGAGAGTATCATCTCATAATGCTTCCTGTATTTATAAGTAGGTGACGTATAAGAAACATAATCCAAATACCTGGACATTATTTGCCATGTGTCATTTTTCCATCTGTGAGAAGAAGTATAACTTCTTTTTTATCAAATATTTATGTGTCTCTCTTTATCTGTGAGAACTATGGAATATGATGGAGGAATATTATCCTTTCCTTGTTTGGATTGCTTAAAATCCAAGAATTCCTTGTACATTGGATGGTCTGTATTAAGACCACTTGTAGAAGCAATATTTCCTGCTACCAATCTGTTGATTCAACTTGATTTCATTGCATAACGAGTGTCCTTCTTGTACGTAATAACTTATGAGTTTTCCATAGGTATAATTTTCATAGTTAATACTATGAGTATCTCCTCTAAGAGTTTTCCTAACTCTTTCGGCAAATAGAGTCGGTAATCCATCTATAAACTTGAATTTCCAATGAGTGCTATTACACTCTGGCAACTCCATAACTCTGCTAAGGCAAACATCTTTATAGAATCTAAAAGATGTGAGAGTCTTGCACCTAAGGTTTTGGAGCAAGGTTCTTATGGTATCTCTAATATCTGACCATCTTCCTAAGAAATGTTCTATAATATTAAGAATAAGGGTATACACAACATTTTAGGTGAGATCCTGTTCTCCTTCTTGTTTTACAGGTTGGAGGAATTTATCCCTTTGCTCCTGGTTTAAATAGTTATCCCACCAGCCTTTTAGTTGGCCAGTAAATTTTGTTGTTATCATATCAGCAATAGTTTTATCACTATTCTTGTTAACCTTATAGATAGTGCTGTACATAAGCATTCTATGTACAGTTGTATAAATCTGTCTATCTATATAACCATCTATGTTCCATTCATAGATTTCCTTTCCATTATAACTATTAGTTATTACGTGTTCATGCTCTTCCAAGAGTACATCCTGAGGAGTAGGTCTAGGATAGTAGTACATCTTTTGGACCGGTTTTCTTGGATATTTTTCTGAGATTTTATTAATATCATCAAAAAACTTTTTTTTGACTGCTTTCTCCTACTGAAAGATTGGCAACCCCCAAAGGCTTTAGACTACAGCCTTTGAATTTCTTTTCTAAGAGACTTTCCAGATCCGAGAAGTTTTTTAACTTGAAATCACCAATCTCCAGGGGAGGTTGGATACTGGTATTGGCTACTTTCTCTTTTCCTTTAGAATTAAAATTAAGTCTAGAAAGTAGTTTATCAACATTATCATGAATACAAGTAATTTGTTTTCCTAATATGCTCATATAAATGTTAGCATAATTTTGCTGCTTAATCATAATATTAATATGTTGAGTAGTAAGTAAAACAGCATTGTATTTAAATAATTTTGAAAGAGCATTAAAATGAACAATCTTATCGTCCTTTTTAAGTAAAAACTGAACGATCCGTTGAAACTTTGGTATCAGAGCCATGCATTTTAGTAGCTATAGGTACTATAGTACAACACAACTTCACTTATGAATATCATAACGAGAAGATCTACTGTTAAAAATAGTAGAAAAGAATAATATGATATATCTCAATATCTAGATCTACTTAATAAATGGACTATTCCAAAGATACCTCCTTGGATTATATACCAGATGGGAACAATTGAGAAACTTGGTCTCAAACAAGTGGTTAAAACCACTTAGGAAACTCTCACTATTGATAGTGATTATCAAACTTTTAGATTATTATCTGAAAATGATATGGCCCCTTATAGGGAAATTTACAGATTCATGCATATTGGTTTGGTTCAGGTGGCATTTAAGCCCCTTACCTTAAGAGGTCTACCAGAAAGCTTTATAACATCTTTAAGAGATGGTAGAAATAAAAATTGGAAGAAATCCCTTATAGGGACTATACAAACTAGTCTGGCTTATGGACCAGTTTATTTTAATGCCTATCCTAATTTACAGATCTCTTTACAGGATGAGAATTCATTAAGTTCTCTAATACTTAATGTGAAAATTCATGGTTATGATTCTATGCCTGAAATTGAAGTTGTTTGCATATGCTACATAATTTATTATTAACTTCTTCATACCTTGAATCCAATGTGCAGAGTAATTGATTTCAAAAATGAAACTATTCTTATAAAAACGAATTTTGGTAAATCTAAGGTTGTTACCAGAAGAGTTATCCAGAGGGACAAAATTGATTTCCCACAGGAATGGGTTATTGAAGGTGTAACCCAACCAAAATATAATATTAATGATGAGTTTTCGGAAATTGAACAGTTTAATGATGGAACTGTTAAAATTAAATTTTCTGATACTATAGCTATGCATAATAGAATTGATAATCATAGCATGTCATCCAGACTTTCTAGAACTAACTCCTCATATATCTCTCCTATTGATTATATTGTATAGGTTCCCTCTAGAGCATCTACTTCTCAGATCAGAGAAAATTATAGATGTGACAATATTAAAATTGACAGGGATAATATTTCTAGGCCTATGCCCAGGCCCAGTTCTGACTTAGATATAACTGAGTCTGAAATGAATTTTCCAGATGGACTTTCGATATAAAAATTGTTTTATGATGACTGGCGAATATATTGATTTTAGTACGGGTTCACCGGCAAGAGAAAAGATTTCTAAAGAATTCTGGAAATCTAGATGGAAACTTTTCAGAAAATGGTTCTTTAAGAATTTTAATAAAGAAGAACAGATCGGTTTTCAAGAAGAATTTTATACAGATCTTATAGAATCTAAGCAAAATATATTAATTGCTTTTGTCCCTTGGTTTATGGCTAAGTATGTTCATAACTATATATCCATGATAGAAAGAGATTTTACATTAAGTATTGGGGAAGTTACTAAATTTGTTTTTCCTCCCTTACAATCTTTTCAAATTGAAATAGACAACAAAATTGTTTATTTTAATGCTCTTTCAAAATTACTTCAAGATAATACTACCTGACTTACTGCTCATCATATTAATATTATGATCAAGCAGCCAAATTATGCTAATATTTTTATGAGCATATTAGGAGAACATATTACTTCTATTCACGATAATGTTGATAAACTACTTTCTAGAATCAATTCCAATACTAAAGGAAAAGAGAAAGTAGCTAATAGCAGTATCCAACCTCCCCCGGAAATCAGAGATTTTAAGCTAAAAGACTTTTCGGATCTTGAAAGTCTCTTAGAAAAGAAATTTAAAGGCTGTAGTCTGAAACCTTTGGGTGTTGATAATCTTTCAGGAGGAGAAAGCAGTTATTAAAAAGAGTTTTATGATGATATTAATAAAATCTCAGAAAAATATGCGAGAAGGTCGGTCCAAAGGATGCACTACTATCCTAGACCTACTCCTCAGGATGTGCTCTTAGAGGAGCATGAACATATTATAACTATCCAAGACCACATCCTGAGGTGTAGGTCTAGGATAGTAGTACATCCTTTGGACCGATTTTCTTGCATATTTTCTGAGATTTTATTAATATCATCAGAAAAATCTTTTTTATGACTGCTTTCTCCTCCTGAAAGATTGTCAACCCCCAAAGGCTTCAGACTGCAGCATTTGAATTTCTATTCTAAGAGACTTTCCAGATCCGAAAAGTCTTTTAACTTGAAATTACCGATCTCCGGGGGAGGTTGGATACTAGTATTGGCTACTTTCTCTTTTCCTTTAGAATCGAAATTGAGTCTAGAAAGCAGTTTATCAACATTATCATGAATAGAAGTAATCTGCTCTCCTAATATGCTCATATAAATGTTAGCATAATTTTGCTGCTTAAACATAATATTAATATGCTGAGTAGTAAGTAAAGCAGTATTATCTTCAAATAATTTTGAAAGAGCATTAAAATGAACAATCTTATCATCCTTTTTAATTTGAAAAGACTGTAAAGGAGGAAAAACAGATTTAGTAACTTCCCCTGTACTTAATGTAAAATCTCTTTCTATCATGGAGATATAACTATGAACATGCTTGGTCATAAACCATGGAACAAAAGCAATTAAAACATTTTGTTTCGATTCGATAAAGATCCGTATAAAATTCTTCTTGAAAGCCGATCTGTTATTCTTTATTAAAATTCTTAAAGAATTATTTTCTGAAAGGTTTCCATCTTGATTTCAAAAATTCTTGAGAAATCTTTTCTCTTGCCAGTGAACCCGGACTAAAATTAATTTGTTTGTCAGTCATCACAGTTAATAATAATAATAGTAATAGTAATAGTAATAGTAATAATAATAATAATAATAATAATAACAATAATAATAATAATAACAATAATAATAATGATAATGATAATAATAATAATAATAACAACTCTCTTCCAGATTTTCTATCTAGAGAATATTTAACTTTATAATGAGTTTTTAATGAATTCACTTTTGGTATAGAATAAATGGGCGAAAACCCGATGCAGCAATTTGCGAGGGGTTGTGCTTTGCTACTTGCTTAGGTTTTCATCTATTGTATTTATCTACATGGGAATGAATTCGTCCGTCAAACCCGCCATTTGTATGCACCTGAACATGTTCAATCGACCTTCTTAGTTACTATTTTAAAAGTAATTCCTCTTAATAAAGATTTACATGAATTAATTTTATATGAAATTATCAATGATATTATTAGAGAAGATTTCTCTATACATGAGTTTGAAGAAATTATCAATATCGATGAGGATAATCTACAGGATCTCTGAAGACGAGCGGTAATCCGCGCGGTCAACTTCAATCTAGCTTGTTAGCATGCGAATTCAAGGAATAAATCCGAATCGAAATATATACAAATTTAATATAGTTTTATGACTGTATGGAAGGGTCAAATCCTTTTACCCAAGCAAATGGTCTGTCAAGATTTAATACGCATTTTTATTGAGCCCATGTGTCTAGCAGTTCTAACCGGGTATAGGCGCCCTTTTTCAACTCAATAACGGGCTTAGAACCACGACTGGCTAGACGGAGTCACAAAGACAAAGCCAATAAAAACAATATCGAATCTGACTGTACCACCATCTCAGAACCAAATCAAGAAACCATATATAAATTTATTTATATTTTGATAAAGTCTAGATCTTTCATGGTAGATATAAAAGAGAAGTTAGTTATCCGACATAAATATGAATCTTTAGCCGGACATAGTCACTGCTCAAATCGGAGAAATAATAAAAGATTGAAATAAAATATAATACCTTATAATGGCCGACTCCAAGGTCTATAAGAGAACTATACAAGTTTATTTACTTTCGATCAGTATCCGGTGAACTCAAACTTTACAAATTGAGAGCTTTACAATTTGAGAGAGAGAGTGTGTTTTCTAACTTCCTTCTAATGAAATGAAAACAAACTTATTTATAGAAAAATAAAAAATATTTAGTATCTTTGTACAATAAAGTTGGGTCCCATCTGTCCCCTAAACAGTATATTTACTGTTGATCAACAGTGTATCTACTGTTGATAATGGCTTTTTACTGTAGAGAGCTCTTTACAAATTGTCTTTTTCCTTCAATTTTCGGAGGAAATTCTCCGCCTTTTTCAGAGTATCTTCTATAGTTGCTTCAACAGGTTGAGCTTCTTGGATATCATTAGCGTCTTCGCTTGTTTCACTTCTCATAGAAGTGTCTGATTTCTCATATTGAGTGATGTTGAGGAGCAAACTCCTCTTGACTTCCTCCAAGTAGCTGTTGATCATTGCTTCTTTATCTCCATCTTGAACGGAGATTTTCCTGGCAATATGCCTAACTGAGCTATCAACAATTACTCCTTTTTGGGGAGTAATATCATATTCCTGGATCCTTTTTGAAATAAGATCCAACAGTTATTTCCCATATAACGTTTTTGTTTTGGGATCCTTTTTCATTAATTTATCCCAAAAGTTATTATAAAAAGTCCTGTATAAGCAAGGAATTTGTTCCTCGGTGAATCCCACTTCCGGGGTCCATTTATGAATCCATGGGACGGAAAATTCAATGAAGAAATAAATCTGGTCTATCTTGTCCAGATAACAGATATGATCTGTGTTGTATAACTCATTAAGATTTGGAGAAACTTTAACCCATTCTTTATATAACTTGAGAAATGGATCAGGTAATATTTTTATTGTTGGGCCATGGTATGACCACCAGTTTAAAAACCAATTAGGAATTGGTCCTGCAAATATCTTTGCACATACCTTTATAAACCATGTATGCTTGTGTCTCTCATTATTATAATAGAGGACTTTATCAAAGGCCTGAATGTAGTCCCAGTATGTGAAACTCATAGCGATTTTATTTAGGCTGATCTACCTTTCTTTCATGGTGGAGATACCCCAATCTTCAACAGATATAATCTGTTTAATTATCATTTTTGAGAGGTTATAAACATTCTCACTGGTATTGTAGCCTGAAAAGTGTTGGAATTCAACACTACCAGTACTTATCAGAATGATTTCGTAATACGATCGGGTTTTGTATGACTCACCTGAAAAATATAAACCATTGATTAGGTACCTCTGGAATATCTTCCAGGGTTCTTCTTTTCTCTGAATCTCAGAGTTTTCTAAAAGAAATATCATTTCATTTTTGGATACCTTTTCATAAGATTTGATATCATCACTGTCTTCTTTGGATATTGATGCCAAAAGTATCATTTTGCTTTTGTGACAAATAAGCCTGCAGATGTGCGTATAACGGACTGTCTTCTGGGATATCTTCCAGATGTACTGAAGAAGAAGCCTCACTTTGGGAGATTTTTGAGTTTGTCAAACTCATTCTTCCTCTTTGTATAACTGGGGAGCTAGAAGAGGATCTGTATGACATGGATGATCTTCCCCTTCCTCTTGTATGATTTCCCCTACCTCTACCCATGGTTACCCAAGGAGGGTCCATCCTGTAAACATAACACTTTGCTTTATTCGGATGTATCATAGTAGTCACTGTAATAATTATCCTCATCGATATTGATAATTTCTTCAAAATCATGTATTGAGAAATCTTCTCTAATAATATCATTGATAATTTCACATAAAATTAATTCCTGTAAATCTTTATTAAGAGGAATTACTTTTAAAATAGTAACTAAAGTTTTTCATCAATGAAGGCTGTATAAAAACTCATTATGAAGTTAAATATTCTCTAGATAGAAAATCTGGAAGAGAGTTATCACTTCCCTTTTTATATTGGATTTCAAAATCAAAAGGAGCTAACTGGGCCTGCCACCTAGCAAATATTAATTTTTATGCTTCATGTTTAAAATCTTTGTTAAACATATACTTCACAGATTGAACATCAGTTTTTATCAAAAACTTTTGATTATATAAATCATCCTGAAAGTTTAACACGTATTTAACGATGGTTTACATTTCATGAGCCACCGTAGCATATTTCTTCTGGGCCTCGCTCCATTTCCCAGAATGAAATCTGATCAAATATTCATTTTTATCGTTGGGAATAATTTGTTTTAATATTCCACCATAATCAATATTAGACGCATCTGTCTCAATAATTTTTTGCCAAGCAAGGTTAGCAAGAGTTAAGCATGGTAAAGATTGAACACAAAGTTTAATATCCTTTATCAAAGTGGTATGACCATCAGTCCAAGGTGATTTATGATCCCTTTTCAGCCTGTCGTATAAAGGGGCCAAATCATGAGATATATTTTTATAAAAAGGGGATATGTAATTTAAACTCCCTAAAAAGCTTTGCAATTGAGTTCTATCAGTGATAACATCAGGAAATTTTGATGCAAAGTCGATTGATCTTTGAATCGGGGTAACTTTTCCTTGACAAATATGATGTCCTAGAAATTGAACATCAGTTTGGAATAAACTCATTTTTGGTTTAGAGATGACCAAACCATTTTGTATAACAATTTTCTTGAAGATGTCTAGATGCTTAATATGCATTTCAAACGTTTTTGAGAATACCAAAATTTTATCAATATAATCAATGATAAAATCCAAATATGGGTTGGAAATATCGTTCATGATTTTTTGAAATTCAGATGGAGCATTTTTCAAACCGAATGGCATAACTTTCCATTCATATTGTCCAAATGGGACATTAAAAGCTGTTCTATAAGCATACTCTTTAAATATTTGGATCTGCCAATATCCTGATTTAAAATCAAATTTTGAAAATATATTGGCATCATATAATCTAGACAATAAATCTCTTTTGTTTGGAATAGGATACCTAATCCATTTTAAATATTTATTTAAAGGTTTATAATTGATAACCAATCTAGGGACACCTCGTTCCCTTTTAGCAGCATTGTTAACATAAAATGCAGTACAAGACCAAGGTGATTTTGAAGATTTTATCAAACCCTTTTGTAATAAATTATCAATTCCCTTTTTGCAGAATTCTACCAATTCGATGTTCATCTGACAAGGATGAGATTTAGTAGGAGTATCATTCTCAGAGAAATCATCTTCATATGAAAGAGTAACAATATGTTTTTTTCGATTCCAAAAAGCACTGGGATGATCAACACAAATATCAATAGCAATTTGTTCAGAAATTAATTTATTTTTTTCTTGTACTTTGGTAGATTTCAAAGTATCAAATATATTTATACTAAACAATTCTAGTTGCAAAGAATCAACATGCTTTTGTTTCATATTAATCAAAGCATTAATATCACGAACCATAGAGTTAGTGATAAATGTATAACTAATATCTCTGTCTTCATAAGTAGCAGAAAACCTTTAGTATTTATGCTAGTAAAAGGATAAATAGCATTTATAAAAGGGGTTCCAAGTATAATTGGAGGGTATAACTGAATTTTAACCAAGAAAAAGAAATGCGGAATGCAAACTTTATTTTGGCAAATGCGAGTATTAGGTAATTTATACTTTATATCTAAAGCACATCCAGAAGCAGATTTGACCATATGAGTTATTTTTTCAAAATATTTAGTAGGTACAAGACCTTCTTGAATACAACTAACATCGGCTCCACTATCAATCATAGCAATATCAGTTATTGAAAAACTATTATCAATCAACATGGTGCATTTAACATACCATTTATAAGCAGTAACAATTTACATCATTCCTAAAAACATACCTTTTCTAGGATCAAGATTAAAAGGTTTTGTAAGAGTATTTTTTTGAACAATGTTTTTACCCTTGTTATAAACAGTTTCTATCTGAGTAAGTCGATGATCACAAATCATTTGATTTTGTTAAAGAGATTTAATCTCATTTTTCAAATTTTCAATTTCCTCTTTCAAATCATCAAAAGAAGAATCTCTTGTGTGAGTAGTTTGTTTATTAAGTCAGTTATTAATTTCAGACAAAGAATAAGGTGCAGAATATTCGAATTCAAAATCATTCTTTTGTTTTTCTGATTTTTTTGAAAAACTTGAACTAGCATTATTATTAGCCGCTAAATGAATAATTTTTTCACGAAGATTATTATCAGTAACTTCTTTTAAAAGTTCTATCACATTATCAGATGTAATAGTATTAATATTCAAATCTTCAAATTGAGATTGCAATTTTATAAAATTCAATCATTTTTACAAGAACAAATATCACCATGACAAGTATTGCAAGTATTACCATGCTGATTACTATCAGATAAATCAAGCAAATCAATCTCTTCTTCAGAACCCGAATCAGAATCATAATCAGACTCAAAACCAGAGGTGTATAAGAAACTATAAACTTATCATGAACTTCTTCATCAAGTTCTAGGGATTTTAACTTTTCAAGCTTACAATTCGGTGCTATATGACCAAAATTTCCACATATATAGCACTTGATTTTAGCGAGATCTCGCTTGGACCTATTCTTGGTAAATCTATTAGACTTACGAAAGGCTTTTCTAGCGTCGCGTTCTTCCTTAGATCTATATCTAGATCTCTTTTTCCTATAAGATTTATCAGGATTGGAGTATCAAGAATCTCTATGTTTCTTCTTCTTGCTATTAGCCAAAGTATCAGGTAAACCAAACTGGGTACAAAAGTCTCCTAGATGAGATCTTTCTCTAAGCTTATCCATCTTAAGCTGTCTCGATAACTTCAATTCATTGCACAAATTTATACCTTCTTGTGTGCAAACTCCTATCAGCTTACCATAAGTATAATCCTTATAGGGAATTTCACCATGATCATTCCTTAGAGTTTTTCTAACTCTTTCAGCAAACAAAGGGGGAAGGCCATCTATAAACTTAGCTTTCCAATGCTCATAACTGTTTTCGGGCAATTCCATCGCCCTACTCATATAAGTATCTTTATACCATCTAAATTCTCCTAAGGTTCTACAACGTAGACCATTTAACAGAGTACGAACAGTCTCATATAATAATAATAATGATAATAATAATAATAATAACAACAACAACAACAACAACATGAACAACAACAACAACAACAACAACAACAACAACAACAATAATAATCTTAATTTATCATTAAGTTGACTAAACTAATTTAAAATCTAAATAATATTTATAATAATAATCTATCTATATAATATTGATGTTAATAGTAATAATAACAATAATAATCTTAATTTATTTTAAAATTAACTAGACTGATTTTAAAATCCAACGGAAAAATAAAAATTACAAACAAAATAGGAAAAAAAATGAAAAACATGATTTTTAGTTCAAATTTTTATTGCCACGTTTTCCAAAAAGAAAAATATATATATTATGGACAATAAAAATTACAAACATAAAAGGTAAAAAAACTTAAAATACATGATTTTTCTGAAAAGAAAAATATATATCTAATCTCATTACAGTTAACATTTTGAATTTGAAATTGCTTTATGATTTTCATTATCCTTGACTTCAGCCATACTAAACGATTTTATCTTCCTTCATTGATGAAGGATGTAACGCCTCGGATTTGAGAGAGGGCAATAACATGTTAGAACTTCAAGGTTCCATCCAACAAAGGCCAACCACGACCCATAGATGATACGACAGACCGTAGGTGGGTCCGTGGATGGGCAACAAGAAAATTGTGAAGGGCAGGAACCACGACCAGGACCCACGAACCGTCGATGGGTCCACGACTCGTGGCTAGGGAACCATAGGTCGACCCAAAAATCTTTGAAGTTAGTGACGATTGACTAGGACGCACCGTTGGTCAGTCCATGGTCCGTCAGTGGAGTCTTAGGTGGGTTCGACAGTTTTAAAGTTTAGGGGCTTTTGGGTCTTTTCTGGTTTTAATTAAATCAAAGCTAAGCCATTTTACCCAAATCTAGGACACCTATATAAGCTATTTTAACCCCAAAACTCACTCATTCAAGTCATTCTCTCAAACTCACCAAAAGAAATTGGGCTCTCCTCTCCCAAATATTTTTCTCTCTAGAAATTGAAAAAAAAGAAAGAGTTGAAGCTAGGGTCAAGTTCAAGTCTCCATTCCTCATGTATTTATGGGCTTTGTTATTAAGGTATGATGGATTTTCATCCATGGAATCCTTTCATCTATGGAGCCCCCAAGATTCCCCAATTAAAAAGTACAAATTCCCCAAATTGAGTTAGGGTTTTCTTCTAAGTTGTGGGTCTTTGTATATGTTGATTCAATTGAGTGAATCATTAGCATTTATGCATGAATTGAGTGGATTCTATGATATTATGATGAATTCCATGTACCCATGCCTAACCCATGCTTTTTAGATGAAGTTGATGTAAATGGGTTTTATGCTATTAAAGGAGAAATTATGGGTTTAGATGTATTCTTATAGGATTGATAAGATACATTACGAATTGCTTGAGATTGAAGTATATATATATGATGATTTATGATTAGAATTTCCTTGAGATTAAGGCATATATGATAAATTATGATATGAATAGCTTTGAGAGTGAAGCTCATGTATTATTGTTGATTGTTGATGTGATTATTGTGGAAGGGATTATTCCCTAATGATTTCCTTTATGAATGTATCAATGTGAAAGGCTTTCTCACATTATAGGTTGAAAGTCTTTCTCACCTAAAATGAATCTAAGTTAAAAGATTACAAAATTGACGAGGCTAGAGGCGATTACCCTTGACCTCTAAATTAAGATAGAATATGAGGCGAGTACCCATATTGAATAAGAGCGACTACCCTTATTCCATGAAGTTGAACAAGAGGCGAGTACCCATGATTCTTCGTAGAAAAACAAGAGGTGAATACCCATGTCATATGATGTTGGACTAGAGGCGAGTACCCATGATCCTAATGTAAGTTGGACTAGAGGCGAGTACCCATGATCCTTTATGTAAGGCAATAGGTGAATACCTATGAGCCTTTATAAGTTAGGCAAATAGGCGATTCCCCAAATCTATAAAAGTAAGCTAAAGATGTAAAATGCTATGATGAATGATTAGCTTGGATTGTTGCTTGAATTGCCTTCCATGATGAGTAAGGATGAATTGAGGTTACTTTAAGAAGTATTCCTCCTATGCTATGATGATTTATTATGTGCATCGATTATGCTTTATGAATTATGTTGTGTAATGTTTATATTTATGTTGTTTATGGAAGCTATCATATTTAGCACATCTTTGTACTAACGCATACTCTTGCCTACATTTCTTATCCAAATATAGGGTCCAACGATATCAATTCTAATCCCCGTGGCTAGGATCTTAGTAGAAGCAAGACCTGAAGATTGGTGAGTCCTCATAGCATTCAAGGATTGACAATCATTTCCTTATGTTTTCTTATTCTAGTTTGTGAACATTGTTGTATGGGCTGTGTCCCAAGATCTTCAGGTTTTAGATGGTTTTGAGACAGTGTAATAGACTTCTGCTTTTGATATAAAACTTTGATTGGGTTGAAAAAGTTTTAAATTTCCACTAATTTCTACTATCTTGTTTATGAAAGCTAAGTGGCTTGCATGAGGCCTCTCGGGGTCTTGTACTCCATGTTATAACCAGGGGTACCCCTGGGTCGTGACAAACTTGGTAATCAGAGCACAATGTTTAGAATGGTTCTAGGATGTCTCAAAACCACGTCAAGTACAGTCTTGTTCATAAGTGTGAAGCGCGCCACATTTATGAATGAGAGGCTACAAGATGTTTAAGAAACTTCACTTCTTTCTTCACTCTAAGTCATGCGATAGAGTTTAATTCTATAAAGTCTCTCTCCTAATCCTTACCCAATATTTTACAAGATATGACTACTAGAAGGGCATTTGCTAGAAGGAATGAAGGAGGCAATGTGGGTCAACAAGCTCATCCTCAAGCTCTTCAAGCTTCGATTGACCATTTGGTCGAGCAAGTGACGAATGTGGAGTTTAGGATGGCTTTTCAAGTGTTGCATCAAGCTTGACGACCCAAGCCAATAGAGAGGTTGTGGTCCTCGTGAACCCAAATATGGGTAGAACGACATCTAGAGTGAGGGACTTCACTAGGATGGATCCTCTGGAATTCTATGGCTCAAAGGTTGAGGAAGATCCTCAAGAGTTCATCGATGAGGTCTACAAGGTGTTGGCCATTATGGGAGTGACTCCGGTACAGAAGGCGGAATTGACCCCTTATCAACTTAATGGTGTTGCTCAAATTTGGTTCAACCAATGGAAGGAAGCAAGACCGGAAGAAGCGGGTCCCATAGAATGGGAAAGGGTCAAATTTGTTTTTCTTGATAGGTTCTTTCCTCTTGAGATGAGAGAGGCCAAGGTGCTTGAGTTTATTAATCTCTGACAAGGGAAGATGAGTGTGAAAGAATATGCTTTGAGGTTCACTAGTTGTCGAAGTATGCTCCTTCTATAGTGGGGGACCCTAGGGCTAAAATGAGCAAGTTTGTTTTGGGAGTGTCCGAATTGGTTGTGAAAGAATGTTGTACCGCTATGCTTGTCCATGACATGGACATCTCTCGTCTAATGGTGCATGCCGAAGAGATTGAACAGGAAAATCTTAAGAAGAAGTCTAGGGAACTTAAGATGGCAATAACAAATGATGGTAATTCTTCATACTCTACGTCCGGTGGGCGTGGTCGTTCAGGGTTTTGACAAAGGTTTTTTGGGAAAGGTTCTTCTAATGCTCTCCTTAGATTCAACAGTGAGATGGTGTCCAACCCTAAGCCTCAAGGAGGTAATGATAGTTGGTCTTTATTTCGTACTTGTGCTAAGTGTGGAAGGAAGCATGAGGGAAAATGTCTAGCGGGTTCTAATGCTTGCTTTGGTTGTGGTAAGACGGACCACAATATAAGGAATTGTCCTTTAATTTCTAAGAATGAAGGAGATAGTCATCATAGGGCTCAACCCTATCCTTCATCCGGTTCAAGTGGTTCGGGTTTGAATGCTACTAAGCAAAACATGTTTTATACACTCCAGACTCGTGGTGAACAAGAGGGTTCTCCCGATGTGGTTACCGGTATGTTGAAAGCTTTCCAACTTGATGTTTATGCTTTAATTGATCTCGGTGCTACCTTGTCTTTTGTGACGCCATATATGGCTATGAGATTTGGTGTTATACCAGATGTGTTGTTAGATCCATTTTCTATCTCTAACCCTGTTGGTGATTCTGTTGTGGCTAAGAGGGTCTATAGAAGATGTCCCGTCTCTGTATCCCATAGAGTTACTCTTGTTGACTTGGTAGAGCTTGATATGCTAGATTTTGATGTTATCCTTAGTATGGATTAGCTACACTCTTGTTATGCTTCTATTGACAGTAGAACCCGTGTAGTCAAGTTTCAGATTCCGAATGAGCCTATCCTAGAGTGGAAGGGGGGAAATTCTATGCCTAAGGGTCAATTTGTTTTCTATCTTAAAACTAGGAAGATGATTTCTAAGGGTTGCATTTACCATCTAGTTAGAGTGAGGGATGTGGATTCCAAAACCCCTATTCTTGAGTCGGTCCCCGTTGAGAATGAGTTTCAGGAAGTGTTCCCAAAAGATCTACCCGTTATTCCTCTCGAAAAGGAAATAGACTTCGGTATTGACCTTCTCCCAAATACATAACCTATATATATTCCTCCTTATAGAATGGCTCTAGCAGAACTGAAGGAATTGAAAGAACAATTGAAAGATTTGTTGGATAAGGGTTTTATCTGACCAATTATATCCCCATTGGGTGCTCCAGTTTTGTTTGTTAGGAAGAAGGATGGTTCTCTCCGAATGTGTATAGACTACCGGCAATTAAACAAGGTTACGGTTAAGAATAAGTATCCTCTTCCAAGAATAGATGATTTGTTTGACCAACTCCAAGGAGCGAGTTACTTTTCTAAGATTGACCTCCAATCGGGTTATCACCAATTGAGGGTGAAAGAAGAAGATATTCTGAAAATAGCTTTTAGAACCCGATATGGTCATCTCGAGCTTTTGGTGATGTCCTTTGGTTTGACTAATGCTCCGACAACATTTATGGATTTGGTGAATAGGGTGTTTAGACAATACCTTGACATATTCATAATTGTGTTCATTGATGATATATTGATTTATTCGAGAAGTGAGGATGATCACATTAATCATTTCAGGATTGTGTTGCAAATCCTTAAGGAACGACAACCTTTTGCAAAGTTTGGCAAATGAGGGTTTTGGCTAAGGTCCGTGGCTTTTCTAGGTCACATTGTTTCAAGTAAGGGTATTGAGGTAGATCCTATTAAGACGGATGCGGTCAAGAGTTGGCCTAGACCTTTATCACCTTCGGATATTAGAAGCTTCTTGGGTTTGGCTGGTTACTATAGAAGATTTTTTGAGGGATTTTCTACAATTGCCTCTCCATTGACAACATTAACTCAAAATAAAGCTAAGTTCATATGGTTTGAAGCTTGTGAGAAGAGTTTTCAAGAGTTTAAAGATAGACTTAACTCCACTATGGTGTTGACTTTGCCAGAATGAACAAATGGTTTTTATGGTTTATTGTGATGCCTCTAGAATTGGGTCAGGATGTGTGCTTATGAAAAATGGGAAGGTTATTGCCTATGCTTCAAGTCAACTTAAGATCCATGAGAAGAATTATCCCACCCATGATCTTGAATTAGCGGCGGTTGTTTTTGCCTTAAAGATTTGGAGGTATTATTTGTATGGTGTTCAAGTTGATGTTTTTACCGACCATAAGAGTTTGCAATATGTGTTTAACCAAAAAGATCTAAATCTTCGCCAAAAAAGGTGGCTTGAGTTATTGAAAAATTATGATATGAGTGTTCTCTATCACCCTGGTAAGGCAAATGTGGTGCAGATGATCTTAGTCGGTTATCTATGGGTAGTGTTGCTCATATTGATAATGATAGAAAAGAGTTGGTTAGAGATATTCATAGATTGTCCCGGTTGGGAGTTCAGTTAACAGACTCTACCAAGGGTGGTGTTATGGTTCACAATGGCTCAAAATCATCTTTTGTGACAGATGTGAAAGCCAAGAAATGTCTTGATCCGACCTTAGTTTAATTGAAAGAAGTGGTGCTTAAAAAGTCCGTAGAGGTTTTCTCCCAAGGGGGAAATGGTATACTTAGATATCAAGGTCATTTGTGTGTTCCTAATGTTGATGACTTGAGTGAACAAATCTTGTCAGAATCCCTTAGTTCTCGGTATTCCATTCACCCAGGAGCCACCAAGATGTACTGTGACTTGCGGGAGATTAATTAGTGGAATGTGATGAAGAAGGATATTGCGGAATTTGTGGCTAAATGTCCTAATTACCAACAAGTGAAAGTTGAGCATCAGAAACCGGGAGGTTTGTCCCAAGACAATAGTATTCCTACTTGGAAGTAGGAAGATTTGAATATGGACTTTATAGTAGGGTTGCCACGTACTCGGCGACAATATGATTCGATTTGGGTTATAGTAGACCGAATGACGAAGTCAGCCCATTTCATTCCCGTCAAGATTTCTTATACGGCGAAAGACTATGCTAAGTTGTATTTGAGGGGAATGGTAAGGTTGCATGGAGTGCCCTTGTACATTATCTCCGATAAAGGTACTCAATTCACTTCTCAATTTTGGAAATCTTTCCAAAAGGGCCTTGGTACTCGTGTCAAGCTAGCACGACCTTTCATCCCCAAACCGATGGGCAAGCAGAGTATACTATCCAAACTTTGTAAGACATGTTAAGAGCTTGTGTGATTGACTTCAAGGGAAATTGGGATGACCATTTGCCTTTGATTGAATTTTCCTATAACAATAGCTATCACTCAAGTATTGGTATGGATTCTTATGAAATATTGTATGGTAGGAGGTGTAGATCTCTTGTAGGATGGTTTGAGTTGGGTGAAGTAGTCCTAATAGGTCTTGAATTGGTACATGAGGCTATAGAAAAAGTTTGACTCATTAGAGAGAGGTTGAGAACGTCCCAAAGTTGATAAAAGTCATATGCCGATATTAGAAGAAGAGAGATTGAATTTGATGTGCATGATTGGGTCTACTTGAAAATATCACCCATGAAGGGTGTAATGAGTTTGGTAAGAAAGGGAAGCTTAGTCCCTGTTTTGTAGGCCCATATCAAATTTTGAGACGTGTTGGTAAGTTTGCTTATGAAGTTGAGTTGCCTAATGAGTTGACATCAGTGCATCCAATTTTTCATGTCTCCATGTTAAAGAAATGTGTTGGAGATCCGACATCTATAGTTACCTTAGAAGGTTTGGGAGTTGATGGAAATCTTTCTTATGAGGAAGTTCTGGTTGAGATTTTAGACCGGTGATTTAACGTTTCAAGCATACCTCATCCAATTCTAGGTGTCAACGATCGTAAATCAGTATAAAACCCAACTAAATGAGTTGGGGTCGAATCCCACAGGGAGCAGTACGTGTTTTAAATTCAATCAAGAAGTATGAATGCGGTCTAATCACCCATAGGGAATAAACATTATCGGAAAAAGACATATCAAATAAAAGGGGTGACACGAATGTCAGATGGGGGGTTTTGGTCATAATTATCAACTACAAACAGTCACAAACGATTTGGAATAACAATAGGGAGATAGATTCTCGGGATGTGATTGATTATAGGCAAATATAGGCATACGTGTAAATGCAACTACTAGTAAATAAATAAATAGCAGTGAGTAGGCTAAACTATAAGGGAGATGGTTTTCTCTCGAACAACTACCCCGAATCAGGTGATTTCTTTCGAACATCAACAAGCATGACAATTCAGCCCATAATCACATGATCACACCCCAAGAATTGGGGATTTAGCTAGACATTATAAAAAGGTAAAAAAGTTACCAAATTGATTATCCATCAACTGGGTAAGAGTGATTTCGTCTTTACAATGTTTCAATTTGATGAATGTTAAAGACCCACTTCCAAAATCTCCAAATTGAACTTCTCAAATTCTTCAAAGCTATCAAAAACTATAGAGAGAAGAATTCTCAGTGTTCTGATACAAAATAATACTAAACATAAGATCCTTGATACTAACTAAAGTGTTCAAAATCTAATTTATAGTTGCCGAAAATAAGCCACGAAGGGGCCACTTCCATACCTTAAGTTTCTTTTCTTTCATGTAATAGACATATGTTAGACTTTCGATTCTAAAGGGTCGTGTCCCTAATTTTGTTTCAAGATATTGTTTAGATGGCCATGTGAGACAATAGACTTCCGCTATTTTCGAATGTTTTAAATGAGTACTTTGATTGTATGGATTTAAAGTAAAGGTTTTAATTCCATACCATTTTCCTTATATAGAATGTTATGAATGCTATGAGGCTTGTATGAGAATTTTTAGAGTCTCGTACGTCGTGTCACTTCAGAGCTGTAGGCTCGGGTCGTGACAAACATGGTATCAGAGTCAGGTTTTGGAAATGGTTTTTAGGATTGATGTCTCACCAGCCACGTCTAGTAGAGTCTTGTTCATCGGTGTGAGTAGCGACACATCTATGAGTGAGAGATTATAGGACGTTAGGAAGCTACACTTCTTTCATTATTCTTGAAGTCGTGGCATATAATTTAGATCTATAAGTGTCCTTTTCCTGACCCTTCTCTTGTGTTTATAGGAGATGAATACAAGGGCTAACCCAAGGAGGATGGAAGAGGAGATTGTGAACGAGGGAGTTCCTTCCCAATGTCCTTAAGGTGGCCAAATTTCTCAAGGCAATCAAGTTCCGATTGATGCTCCAGCCATGACCAATGAAGAAATTAGGTCATCTTTTCTAACCTTAGCCTAAGCCATGACGGCCCAAGCTAATAGAGAGGTTGGACCTCGAGTGAATACTATTGATAGTACTATGGCTTTGAGATTGAGGGATTTTTTCTAGGATGAACCCCCCCCCCCCCCCAAATTTCTAGGTTCCAAGGTGGAAGAAGATCCCCAAAGGTTTGTTGATGAGGTTTGCAAAATACTTAGTGCCATGGGGGTGTCGTAGCTAGCTGCCTATCAATTAAAATATATAGCGCAGATTTGGTATGAACAATGGAAGAGTTAGAGGCCAATGGGAGTGGGTCCCATAAATTTGGAGGTGTTCAAAGAAGCTTTCCTTGATAGGTTTTCCCCTTAGAGTTGAGGGAACAAAAATTGGTAGAATTCATGAACCTTCGTCAAGGGGGGTATGAGTGTGAAGGAGTATTCTCTTAAGTTCACCCAACTATCCAAATATACTCCAACCTTAGTGGCGAAATTTAGGTCTAGAATGAATAAGTTTGTGATGGGAGTGTCTGATTTGGTTGAGGAAGAATGCCGTGCGGCAATGCTCCATCATGACATGGATATTTCAAGGCTCATGGTATATGCTCAACAAATTGAGGAGACGAAACTTTAGAAAATGAATAAGGAGGCAAAAAGAGCTAGGCCCGATGAACAAAGTCAACCAAGGTCCAAAAAGAGGTTTTCCAACCAAGATTCCTTAATGGTCAACAATGATAGGGTGTCTAACCCTAAATCTCAAGGAGGGAATGGAAGTGGTTCTTCTTTTGAAAGATCTAGATGTGCCAAGTGTGGGAAGCAACATTTGGGTAAGTGCCTTGCCAGCATGGATGGTTGCTTTGGGTGTGGAAAGAAGGGTCATAAAATGAGAGATTGCCCAACACTCATGGAAAAAGGGAGAGAGACCAACCAAACTTCTCATGATGGCCCAAATCCTAATGCTCCAAAGAAAAATCGTTTCTATGTGCTTCAAGCTAACAAGGACCAATGAGCTCATCCGAATGTAGGCACCAGTATGTTGTTGGTTCCTTATAGATTGTGAATGTTGTATTGAGGTTCCTATGTTGTTTTCATGTTAGCCTTAGTTGGGTTTACTCCTAAGTGGGGGATAGTAAGTTGAATAGTAAAGTTGTTGAGAGTTTTGATATCCTTATCTCTTTCCTTCTATTCTTATTCAAGCTTGAGACCAAGAGTTCCTTGTAGCTTGTTTCATGTTGTGGAGTCATGTGTGAATATGTGTTTCCATGGTCTCCTTATGTTATGCATGTTCTTGATGAGTTTATGTTTGAATGAGAAAATGAGTTTATATGAATTATGTTCCTCTTGTTGATATGCATTTAGGTATGAGTTGTCTATATGCTTCATGAGGTAATTGTTGAACATGCCTAAATGTGCTTTTTATGAAGAAATTGCATAATGTGCTTAATGATGTTATGATGAGCATGATTTGAGTTGGAGAAGGTAATTCCTCCAATGAGATGAGAAATGCTGAAGTTATGATGCATAATGAGTTTGTAGATGTAGTTCCTACTTTCTTGTGTTGCATTTAGCTCATTGATGCGGAGTTGATGTTTCCTCCTAGTTTGGTGCATTGTTTATGATGTTGCATGCATGATGGGCTGCTAGTCTTGAGTCGTTAACCCCTTAATGTGTTTAAAGTGTCATTCTAGGACGAATGTTCCTAAGTGGGGGATAGTGTAACGACCTGTAAAATGAATAGGTGAAACTAGAGCCTAATGACTTTGTGTTTGAGTTGTTGTGGGTTTTCCAGTGGTAGAATGTTGTCCTGAGCTATGTTTGAGGGGTTTAGGGGTTAAACATCAAGGTACGAATCCCCAAGGACCACCCTAGGGGTCCTTGAGGAAGACCCTAAAGCTTAACCCCCAAGACCCCAAGAAACCAAAAAGATGAAATTTTGGGGTGACCTACGGATGGGGACCTACGCCTTGTAGGTCCATCCACGCCCCGTGGATAGCCTCCGTAGGTCAAGGGCCTAGAAGAAATGTTTCACCCTCAAACCACGGACCTTCAGGATGGGGCGTCACCCCACCTACGGTCCGTAGGTCATGGGGCGTCGATTGCAACTGTTTTGCTGTCAAGGGTTCGGCCAATGTGGGGGCAACTTGGTAAATTCATTTTAAGTTTAGTTTAGTTGGGGCACGGTTAGTATTGAGTTATTAATGTATTTTAAGGGTTTTTAAAATATTAAACTATATTTTAGAATCATTATTTCAAAACACTCCAAAGTTAGAACCCACCTCTCCAAAAGTTCTCTCTCTAGAAACTCCATTGAAGAGCAAGTTCAAGGTCAAGTCTAGGGGTTCAAGGAGCAGATTTCTTCTTCAATTTCGTGTGGATTTCTTCCCTAAAGGTATGGTAGTCTTCATCCTTGACTTAGTTTCTTTCAAGGAGCCAATTTCAAAGTTGATTTCAAGTCTTCAATATTTCCCCAAAAATCCTAGTTTTCAATCTATGCATGGGTTCAATTCCAAACGTTTTCAAAGGCATTTAAGTGATAAATCATGGTTTAATTGATGTTTTAATGGTGAATTAAGATGATTTCTTCTATGAACCCATGTTTTTCCCCAAATTCTTAAGTTGTGAATTGTGATGGGAATTGATTGATCATGAAAGTATGTCGAATTGTTTATGTTTATATTGAATTATTTATTGAATCATGTCAATTTCCTTATCTATTGTAGTATCTTAGATATATGTATGATTACTATGTGAAGTATATGTGTGTGATCTCAATGAAAGTGTTATGATCATGTTTAGAATGTAATTGTGTTATGATTGAATGTTATTTCTCAATTAAACACCTATGAATGATGAGTCTATATGTGAAAGGTTATTCTCACATACACACACTCATGAATGACTAATGAATGAAGTTTCTATGATTATGTTAATGATGATGGGTTGATTGAAAGGCTATTCTCAACTGTACTCTAATGAATGATAATGACAAGTTGTGAAAGGACTTTCTCACAATATGGGATTTTTAGTTGAAAGGCTATTCTCATCTTTGAATCTATGAGTTATCTAATGAATGAATGTGGGTTTGATATGGATACTCAACCGTGAGTTGAGGCGGGGTATCTAGTAACAATCTCTTATCCCATAATGAACTAAAGTAATGAATGTTAAGTATTCCGTGGGGAATAATTCTAAGCACCGACTGGATAGTGATTTGAGATGGCAGCTCTCACGTGAGTTGAGACGGGGTTTCTAGTAGCAATCTCTTGAGATGGATGCCCTCACGTGAGTTGAGGCAGGGTATCTAGTAGCAATCTCCCTATTCCATAACTATGTGCTCACATATGTCTAGCTAGTGGATCCACCTAAGCTAAAAGTAATGGTCCTACCTTAGGCAAGTAGGAATCCCTTATCTGGTGAGGGTGACACCGGGATTCCATGAATTGCTCACATGGTCTAGGTCGGTTAAGGCTTACCCCCACAAAGAATGTTAATGAACTATGGCTTCTGAAGAATGCACTACTTAGTGTGGGTGGTAGTATGGGATGCCATCCATGCATTGCACAAGTAGGCTTTGAGAGGGGTTATGGTGTGTTCCTTTATGTTATAATGTTAAATGAAATGAATATGCTCTTATGATGATGCTAATGGAGAATGTTGGTTTAATGTCTAATGAATGAAGGTGTTCTTAATAAAGCTAAAGGGGGAATGTTGGCTTATGTATTTAATGTAATGAGGCATGCTATACTTGGATTGTATTATGAGTTACTTCCTTGTCATGACTTATTGAGTATGAATGTGCCTTGTCTTTGGTGACTTCAAAGGAGTACTTATTGTGAGTAGTAGTATGAGATGCTACTTATACATTGCACAAGTATGACTTAGGGTTGCCCTGGATGATGGTCCTAATGTGATGATATGACTTATGTAATGTTTATGTCTCTTATGTATGAGTATTGTGTAAAGATGGAAAAGATGAATGGTAAGTTCACTTTTGGTGGCCTTAAGGTGGTACCTGGTGTGGATGGTGGTATGGGACTCTATCCATACATTGCACAAGGTATGGCTTGGGGGTTACTTGAGGGGGAGGTGTAATGTGATGAAATGGGTATTTGTTGATTATGTCTCTAATGTGATGAAATGACTTGTATGTTGGCTATGTTTGTATATTATGCCTCTTATACTTATGTTCAAGAAGTTTTATCAAATTGGCATTAAACATGACTTTCAAATAAAATGTCCTTTTTAAGCATGTTTTAGCATGGCTATCATACTTAGTACTTAATTGTGCTAACCCATATTTTCTTTACCTTTATAAAGTGTAGGGATTGGTACTCGATTTGATTCTCTCTAGTTGAAGCTTGGATTTGAGATTCTTCCAAGGCAAAGTGGTATGTCCTCATAGGTCGAGGAAAAGTATTTTGAAGTTTCTTTTCTTTCATGTAATAGACATATGTTAGACTTTCGATTGCAAAGGGCCGTGTCCCTACTTTTGTTTCAAGATATTGTTTAGATGGCCATGTGAGACAATAGACTTCCGCTATTTTCGAATGTTTTAAATGAGTATTTTGATTGTATGGATTTAAAGGAAAGGTTTTAATTCCGTACCATTTTCCTTATACCGAATGTTATGAATGCAATGAGGCTTGTTTGACACTTTTCGGAGTCTCGTATGCCGTGTCACTTCCGGGGTGTAGGCTCGGGTCGTGACAAATTTATGACTTATGTTGTCTAATGTTTATGTTTATGTTGTTTTGAATGCTATCATATTTAGTACATCTCTGTACTAACACATATTCTTGCCTACATTTCTTATCCAAATGTAGGGTCTGACAATATCAATTTTTATCCCCGTGGCTAGGATCTTAGTAGAAGCAAGACCTGAAGATTTGTGAGTCCTCAAAGCATTCGAGGATTGGAGTCCTGAAGATTGGTGAGTCCTCATAGCATTTGAGGATTGACCACTATTTCCTGATGTTCTTTTTATTCTAGTTTGTAAACATTGTTGTATGGGTTGTGTCCCAAGATATTCAAGTTTTAGATGGTTTTGAGACAAAGGGTAATAGAATTTTGCATTTGATATAAAACTTTGATTGGGTTTAAAATATTTTAAATTTCCGCTTATTTCTACTATCTTGTTTATGAAAGCTAAGTGGTTTGTATGAGGCTTCTCGAGGTCTTGTACGCCATGTTACATCTAGGGGGTACCCTTGTGTTGTGACAAAGGATGTCTTTATACACTCTCTTCCATGAAAATAAAACTTACTTCTCTTTCATTGTTTCATTGATGAAGAAGGTCTTTATATATGGTTAGAATTTTATATATGAAAATTAAACAATCTTCTCTTATTACAAAGTAGTCGAATTGCATCTATTAAGGATTCGGGTACACGGTATATATGCTTCCCACAAAAATTACAAAACAGAAATCCTAACCCAAAGAAATCGTTGCGGTATTGTCTTTTCTTATTGGTAAATTTCACTTATTCTTTTTTCTTTTACTATTTATCATTATTTTTTTGGCAGGCTAGCAGATTTTTTAAAGACACCAATTTTTTGGAGATTCAGTATAAATTGCTTTCATGTTCTTCTCTCTTCATTTAATTATTTTTTACTATATCAAGCATCATGTATGTCTAGTAATCTATGTATCATTGAAATTTTAAATAATTATAAGAAAGATTAGGAGGATCGATGTTACGTTGATATGAAGAAATAACTAAACTAATTTCATTATTAGTGTGCATGCATTTATGTTTCAAAATTAGTATTATTAAATTTGTTTTTTGAATTGTAAGTATGATGTTGGGAGGAAGTTTTAATTACCATAATATGGTTTAAAATATGTAAGAAACATTTTCACTCTTTACTTTTCTTAAAGCTATATATATATATCTATCGTCATAGGAATTTGTTTCTCATTTCAATAATCTTTTAATATTTCCATTTCTCTTAAGACAGAATAGAAGCCTGTCGAGAAGAATTCGACATTGAAAAAAACTTTCAACAATAACATTTCAATGGAGAAGAAGAAGAGGAATAAAAAGCGAAAAAATATTTCTGGACGTAAAATATCTTATTTTTTGGTTAAGTGACATTTCATTGACAACCGAATATTTACAATATAGTTCTGACAATTATGGACAAACTATCTTTCATGCACCTATTCTCTAGCTTCACTATCAACAATACATATATGAAGCCTAGGAAATATACACCTTAAGAAAAAAAACAATACTATCAGTAAGCATCTAAGGAAATCGAGGAATGTCCTGCAAGGTATCTAGCCATTTTCCTGAATTCCGCCCTCTGATGTGCAAGTGTAACCCCATATCTTTGATAAGTGCATCAATATGAAAAGGCTTTTGTTGAAATATGCTTGAGTTCCTTGCTTACCATATCAAGTAAACCACCATGGCAAATGCACAACTAGTAATCTCATCTACTCCACTTTTGCTCTTTGCTAGCTTTCAAGCCCATGTAACCGCAATATTCCAGTCTTGAATCTGTCGTTTATATCCCTGCCAAGCGCATACTCGACTCCACAAACCCCTTGTAATATGACATTCAAAATATAGATGTGTGAAAGACTCTAGACCCTGTCCAAAGAATACACAATCTGGTGGTACAACAATGCCATATTAATGCAATCTTTCAACAATAGCTAATCTTCTTTGCACAACCAACCATAGGGTGAATTTATGTCTTGGATGTATCTTTGAGTGCAAGGTGAGATTTCTTTATTCAACACTAGGATAAGCGGGTAGGAGTGAAAGGTACATCTTCTGAATTGAAAATTTACCTTCATGTTGAGCTTGCTCCAACAGTGCGTGGATTGATCCTGTTTCTTGCTGTTGCTGTTGGATTTGATTCCTTGATGTCAAAATTTTCCTCACCACCCAAGATACATTCTTGGGTATTTGGATGGTCTCTATATCTCTTTGTTTTATGTAATAGCTATGAATCCATTATATCCAAAGGCAATGTAAGCATATGTTTCCCATGAAACTGGTTCTTTCCTCGAAGTTTTTGTTGCTCCTGTCCATGTGAAGGTTCTACAAATCTATTCAATTGTCTTCATGACCTTCTTGTGAATAATGAACACCTGCGCCCAATAAGCTTGAACCCCAAATAACACAACTTTGATAAATTGTATCCTACCAGCATAAGATAACAACTTTGCTGACTAACAAGTAACTCTTGCTGTTATCTTCTCAATTAAGGGTAAGTAGGCATTTATATTTAGCTTTTTAGTTGCCAATGGTACATATAAGTACCTAAATGGTAGTGTGCCCAGTACATAGCCCAGTTCATCTAAGAGTTCCTGCCTTGTATGGTCAGCCACGCCAACAATGTATAAAGCACTCTTGTTTGCCAGAAGCCTCTAAAAACTTTAGAAATGCACCATGCAGTAGTTTAACAGAGACTACATCAGCCCTGCAGTACATTAGAAGATCATCAACAAAGCATATATGAGTGCTTCCCAGCTTCATGCACCTAGGATGGAAATTAAAATCTCCATTGGAAGTCAATTGACTCAATTCTCTCCCTAAGTACTCCATGGCCAAGACAAATAGGTAAGGAGACATAGGGTCTCTTCCTGATGCCTCTTTTTGCAGGGAAAGGCTTAGTGAGTCCTCCATTTATCAACAATGAATACGAGACAGTGGACATACACACCATGATCCAGTTGATGAATTTAGAAGGGAACCCCATAACAATCATCAATTTCTCCAAGAAACTCCATTCTAATGTATCATAAGCCTTCCTCAAATCAACCTTGAGAACACATCTAGGGGAGATCCATTTTCTAGTATAACTTTCAAAAATCTCATGACTAAACAATATGTTATCCACAATGCTTCTGCCTTCAACGAAAATCTGATTTTGAATGTCCCACTAAGCCAGGTATGATAGTCTTGAGTCTCCTAGTTATCACCTTATAGATGATTTTGTACAGGGTAGTGCAGCATGCTGTAGGTCTAAAGTCTTCAACCTTAGTAGGGGAAGGAATCTTAGGTATCAAAGTGACAACAATAGTGTTAATAGCATAACACAGTCTACTAGTTTTAAAAACTGTTTTACAGCCTGGAAAACATCTTTGTGAACCACCTCCCAATTCTTAGTGAAGAATTATATAGGGAACCTATCTACCCCTGGAGCCTTCTCCTTAGACATTACCTTTACTGCCTCCAATATTTCAGCATCAGTCATCTCCAGAATGATTATTCTTTGTTGCTGCACATTTAGGCACACTCCAGTTTTGACCACCAGAGTATTTAGACATGGCAATATATATTCTATGGTCCCCATTAAACCTTTAAAAATAAAGATGAACTCATTTTCAATCTGCCTTGGTTCAGTAAGCTTTATACCAACCTCAGTGTTAATTGAAGTGATTGTATTATGGCTAGTTCTAATTTTCTATTGGGCATGAAAATATTGTGTATTTGTATCTTCATGTTCTATCCAGGTAGCTCTAGCCTTCTTCCTCAACACTTGCTCATCAATGTTGCTCCATTTTTGGACTTCTATCAATACTGATTCTCCTGGTCAAATAATATATGTGAAAATAATTGCCCTTGGATTTGCCCTTGTATAATTTCTAATTTCTCCCTTGACAAACTGAGTTTCTGCTTGTAAGAAGTCATGTATGCATTTATATTCTTCATTTATGTCTTCACCGTCTTGAGTTTATCCCATAGGTGTTTCATGCAGGGGCGGATCTAGGATTTGGAGGTCGTGGGTGCCACAACGTTCAAGTAAGATAAAATGATCGGTTGCTTTAATTTTGGGTTACAATTCGGGTTACTGATTTATTTTTTATAAACAAATCGATCAAATATGCATGTTAGTAATATTTCTTTAGATATTCTGAGATTAGAGATAACTAAACAGTTCAATTTTTTCCCTTTTTGGAATTAGATGTCTTATTTGCTAAAACTTTGAGAAAAAAAAAGATTTTTCACATTAAAATTTGAGCTTGTATAAACCATCTAATAGTATTAACATAATATATTCATATTACATTGACTTTATGTGTTGTTGGAGATATATAGTAGGGAAATAATAAAAATTGTAGTTTCAGCCTAGTCATCTTACTTAGCAAGAACGTCGGTGAAGATTGAAAGAACCTTTATTTAAAAAAAAAAAAAAACTCTAATAATAATAATCATCATTTTTAAAACATATTTTAAAAAATTACTATTTGAATATATTCTTAATAATATTTATTTTAATTGATAAAAATAAACATGTAACACCCATATCAAGAGATTAATAATTAGTGCAAGAGAAAGTAAACAAAAACAATTAAAAATTAATCATGAAAAGGAGTCAATTTGAATTAATAAAGAATAGTAAATAAATTAGAATGAATGGAGAAAAAAAAATTAAGCCCTTTACATACTGATGAAAAAGAAAAGAAGAACTAAAAATTAATCATGAAAAGGAGTCAATTTGAATTAATAAAGAATAGTAAATAATTAGAATGAATGGAGAAAAAAAATAAATTAAGCACCTTTACATACTAATGAAAAAGACAAAAAAGAAAAGTAAAGAAGAAAAGGAGCAAGCAAAAAATTAAGTGTTGGCAGTGAGGTTCGAACCCGCGTTGGCTGTGTGGCAGACCAACTCCTTCGCCAATTGAGCTGTTCTGCATTTCAGTCAGTGGGTGGCAAAAGTAATATATATTGAATTATTATGCATATATACATATATAAACGACGTTTTTCTCCGAGATCACTGGGTGCCGTGGCACCCCCACCTGTCCACATAGATCCGCCCCTGGTTTCATGTACAATCTGGATTATGTTGTCACCAAGTGGTCTGTAGTACTTCTTTAAATTCTAGATGATCCATCACATGAGGATAGAATCTGAAAGGCCTGTGATGTAATGTTTGTTGCTGGGAGCACTTTATCAAAATTGGATAATGATCAGATACCGAAGGATTAAGGTAGTCAAACTCCATATGTCCATACTGTTGTATCCAATGAAGATTACCAAATGCCCAATCTATCTTACTATATACTCTATTCTCTACCTCCGGCTTATTAGACCAAGTAAAGTGCCATACAGTATCTCTAATAGGAGTGAGGTGCATATGATCTACCATACTCTGAAAGAATTGTACTTCCTGTTTGTAACAGGTGATCCTATTCTATCTGCAGTCCTCAATACACTGTTAAAGTCACAACATAATACCCAAGGGATCTGAGCTGTGGTTTAATCTGCATCAATTCTTGCAAAAGTATCTCTTTTTGTTGTCCTTCATTCCTTGCATGTCCTTCATTCCTTGTATATACTATTGTGACATATAATGTGCTTTGAACCCCAGGATCCTCAACTAAGCAGTGAATATATTACCTTTTCATCTCAATGATCTGTACGCGCAAGTGAGGTTTCCACAATACCCAAATTCTTCTGTTAGGTTCTTCTAAGTAATTATTACATGACTTCCAACCCTAAGATATCTTCCTCATAATATGTGGGGCTCTAGGCTGTTTAACTCTTGTTTCCAGACATCCAAATATATCTATTTTATGTTTTGTCAGAAAGAGCTTCAACTCCTTCTGTTTATGGCCTTGGTTAGGGCCCCTTATATTTCATGTAGAGATAATCATGGAGGAACAAATGGCATGGAGTTTCTAGCACTATTTATTCCACCATGAACTACCTCAGATAATCCTTTCTTATCCTCATAGCTCTCATACGAGTTCTCCACAATTTGCTTCCTATCTCTTTGTCCTGGATCTACATTCAGTGCAGAAGTTTGAGTAGTTTCAGTTTGCTTTGCTGCCACTGATACCTCAGGCTAATTTACTTTGCCCAGAATAGGGATCCATTTTTCTTTTGGAATTTTCCTTCCTCTACCTCTCTTCCTCTTGGTTATCACTGGTGCTCCTTTCTCCTCCATATCAGCTTCATGTTTATACCAGCACTCCCAGTAGTGTGACCCAGTCGTATACACTCATCACAAAATTTAGGTCTCCATTCATATTCAACTGGCTGCGTCCATGGTCCAGAGGGTGTTTCAATAGCTATACAATCTGGAAAAGGCTGAGAAACATCCACTTCTATGAGAATTCTATCATATGAAATCTTTTCTGCATTTGCTGTAAAATTATCAGTATGCAAACGGTTCCCAACTGCACTAGCGAATTTGCTGAACGCTTCCACAGACCAGTAACCTACTGGCAACTTAGGAAATTTGACACAAATAGGAATTTGCCTAATCATATATTCTTCCAAATCAAAATCTATCTCCCATTGTCATAAGATTACAGGTTTATTCCTATAGAAATAGGGTCTTGATTGAAGCACCTTCTCCCTATCTTCTACAATTTGAAATCTGAATATGTAGTAGCCATCCTCATGCAATAGGACCCGAGGTTTATTAACAAATCCCCATACCTTGGTAACTTGACAGTCATTTGTGGCTAGAGGTATGAATTTCAGAGACTTACCAGTATTTTGATTACCTCTAACAGACCTAGGAGCTACAGGGGTAGGTTGCGCAAATGTCCCAGCATCTCATCTTCATTGCTACTAGTATCAGTCTCCTCTGGAATTGCTTTGAATTTTGATGGTAGGAAGCTACCAAAAGTTAATGGTTGCAACTTCTGTATAACATCTGTAACAAGCGTGTCCATTTTTTTGCAATGCTTGTGTTCATCGGAGCTCACCGACTTCCCATTGGAAGAATCCTCAGGTACAATTGCTTCCTTGCTATCGTGCGCTGAGAACGTTACCTAATTTTCTATCGTGCGCTAAGAGCTTTACCTCCGACTTTCATCTATCGACATAATGTGGGTCATGAAATATGAAAGATGAATTTATGAAAATATGCATGTCCTTTTGATGAGATTGTTGTTATGGAATTGAAGATGCTTTGACTTTGAAAATATGATGAAGCTTATGAATTATTAAAAAGAATGCATGTTTATAAGTTATGTTTATTACTCAAGAAATCTTATAGATGAGATTGTCTATATGTTCTATGAATCTTGGCCAGATGACATGAATGACATCTAGATTTGCCCTCAATAGTTTTCGAGCTATTTTCCTAAATTAGGTTTTAACTAGTATGGTATCCGCATATGTGATCAATGATTATAGGCCACAATTTCAAAACTATTTCCATTAGTATTAGTAGGGCATCTCTAGCATAAAGTGAATGAATGTGGGCCTTAGAAGCTATTATGAAAAGATCATGGATGGTGAAAGGTTTTCTCATGCATGGTCTAAGGAGCTATACTATGACTCTATCTTGGTTTGGTTGCTTAATTGCACCTTTCCATGGATGATAATATGATTTTAGCTTGGATTGGCTACTTAATTATGCCTTTCCATGGATCACGAGACAAGTTAAGATTAATAACTACTCCGTGGGATTTATGTTTAGAACCAAGATGATATTGAGATGGAAGCTCTTCTGTGTTGAGGTCGGGTTTCTAAAAGCAATATCCTTATCCCTTACCTATGTGCCCCCATTGGATGATTGTCTAAATAGAAATTAACTAGTGGATCAACTTTAGCTCAGATTCATGGTTCTACCTTGGAAAGTAGGACAACCCTTTTCGGTGTGGGAGACACCAAGGGATCATGTTATAGCTCACATGGTATTTATGTCAGTTAAGGCTAATTTTTGCAATAATAATGAACTAAGGTTACTTCAAGAAGTATCTCACATGTGTTCAAAGACGGTTTATCTTGCATTGATCATGATTTCGTTTTATGTTTCTGACCTTCTTATCTTATGTTTGACTTGGTCTTTGAATATCATGAAAATGTCCGATTTAGCATGATTTCATACTTTTATGCATGACTATCATACTTGGTGAATTTTTGTACTAATGTATACTCTTGCCTACATTTTCTCAAATGTAGGATCTGACATTCAGGGTTCTCAATTTCGTGGCTAGAGGTTGTTAAAGAGATTTCAAGTTGTGGTGAGTCCTCATATTTTGAGGACCGAGCTTGATTTCCCTTTTGTCTTTAATTTCAGTTTTGGGACTTGATGTACGGGCTGCGTTCTGATAAACTCTTATGTACTAGATGGATTTGAGACGATGTTTATATTTCAGCTTTTCTCTATAAAACTTTTATATGTTGAAACTATCTTTTAAATATTTTAAACTCTATTATCTTGTATAATGTAGGTCAAGTGGCTTGTATAGAGCCTTTTGGGTATCGTACGCCATGTCACATCTAGGGTGTACCTTGGGTCGTGATAGATAAATTAAATAGGTAGGAATCAGATAATTAGAGAAGTATTAACTGTGTATACTAGAGAGGGCAAGAAGTAAACAATTGCAAATGAAGAAGTTTAGCATTTGGGTGGACTAATCACGCAATAAAACACACTCAAAGTACTTGAAAATCACACAAAAGGACACTCACACACTAAAATATGATATTGGAAGTGAAGGGAAGAAAAGGATCTCAAAAAAAGCAAAGGGTTTTCTTTATGAAAATAAAAAGGCCCTTGGCTTTTTTATACCAGGCACGTTTGGCGTCCATGACTAACATTACCGAGTGCATTCGGCGGATCGCCAAATGGAGCAAAATCTTGCCGAAGAGGGCACAACAGATACAAAACCTAAAGGTTAATTTGGTGAAGTCGAGAAAGTCTACATGATGTACTTTGGTAGATCGCCATTTGGAGCTCTGATTGCCTAAGTTGACAGTACATTTTTCACATTTTCCAGCTCAAAAGACGCGGAAAAGAATGACTCCACACAATTCCTTCGGTGGATCGTCATTATGGTTTTGAAATTGCATATTTTGTCCTTGTCAACATTTTGACTTTCTTTTAACCTACACTCACAACACACGTTGTTGAAAGCAATAAAAAAATAAAGACTTGGGTTGCCTTCCAAGAAGTGCCTTATTTATTGTTGTGGCACAACATAATTCTCAATTGCTTAGAATTGATTTTGGGATTAGGGATAGTATCAATAGGCAATATTCCTTTTAACCTTGGATTGAGATGGGTGGAGATCTGGAACATTTGAGTCTCCAACTACTTGAAAGACATCGAATGAGAGCTCAACGTTTTAGATAAAATGGAGAAGCCACTTTTCAAATCTTTCAACACTTTGTTGGATCTTTCAACCTTATTGAAAATCCTTGTAAGCATTTCCTTGGCTCGGTTTCCTTTCGGACCAACTGGGTCCTTTGGTTATGGACGGTCATGTGGTGGAACATACCTATCTTTTTCATCCTTCTTATCTCTCAAATTTCAACCTCTTGAATCTTTCCAACTACTATCTCTTTCCTTGACCCAACCATGGTTCCCACCTTGTCTTTTTGTTTTTTTTTGGGTGAGAACCCCCCCCCCCCCCCCTATTTGGTTTTCCCAATATTGAACTTCCTTATTGTATACTGCCTTAAATTTGGCATCCTCCGGGCACTGCCCATTATTTGTTCCAACCACATTCACTGATTTCAACCCACCTCTCACGACATTTTTTGACAACAAATTGCTTTGAGTCATCATTTCAGCTATGTTTTAATCTCACATGTTCTCTTACTCAATTTGTTCTGTACTCATGCTCACTTTCAAAGAGGAAACTTGGTCCTCTCTAGTATGTCATGCTTGGTTCACTTTGTTCATGTCATCTAGCAACAACGATGCTACTTCATATGGTTGTTGCATCACCCTCCTTGGGGAAGTTTATCAGCCACACCTTTGTTGATTTAATCAAGGCTACAATAGAAGTATTGCATTAACATATGTTCTGGAACACGATGTGTTGGAGATTGCAAGAGTAATTTCTGAAACCGCAACCATGTCTCATATAGAGGTTCCCCTCCAATTCTTTTGAAATTTTGGATTTGGTTCCTAAGTTTAACCATCTTTGAGGAAGGGGGGGGGGGGGGGGAGAATCTCACCAAGAAGGCTTTAGTCAACTCCTTCAAAGAGGTGATAGAGTCATTTGGCAATTTCGCCAACCATCTGGTAGCTTTATCCATCAAAGAGAACTGGAATAACCTCAACCTTATAGACTCTCGAGAGATAGTTTTGAACACATACGGCCCACACACATCCAAAAAATTCCTAAAGTTTTCATGGGGTTCTTTATCAGATAAACCCCCAAACATTACTCTTAATTAGAGAAATTGTAGCATTGTTTCGGTTACATGAAAAACTTCCCTCCCAGCTGTGGGAGGTAACTGGATGGATCCCGTGGTTTGAATGACTATCATGTGCATGTCATTCAAATCACCCATGTTGTCTTTTTGACCGTAGTGTTTATCACTGTCACTACTATGGTCACTCATGTTTTAAACCTGCAAATAAGCAAATAACAACACCAAGCAACAATCTACTACAACTAAAAACAATTACAAACTAATTTCTAAAATGAAATTCTAAGCCATCATTCCCCAGTAACAGTGCTATTTTTGATAACCCTCAAACTACTCTTCAAAATCAATTAAAAGAGAAAGCAGTTGTCGTCAATAAAAATACCCAACTTAGAGTCGAGGTTGAATCCCATAGAAAATGATATAGCACATAAATTCTATCAAGAAATGTGGAATATAAATTCATTGAATTGTAGTAATAAGAACAAGTGGGTTGATGATTCCACCAAATTTTAGAAAGGGTTTAGTTTTCAACTGTCACAATTAAACTAAAATTTCTGAAAATAAAATGAGTAACCAGAAATCTAGGGGTGCAGAGATTTTAAATCGAGATGAAATAGGGGTAATTGTGTTGCTCTATATTGATGAACATTCATGGATAGGCTGGGTCATCATTAATGACACTAATCTTATTTCGATCTGATAGCATCAGTTCATAGAATCTCCTTTTGGTCTCATCTATGTGTATAACTAAACAAACCAATACTTTACTTTATTCTCTCTTTCGATATAGAAATAGGGAAAATAGATCTGACCCATAATCTTTATTTTCAAAAAAATTACAGACATCAAACCTTAATTACTAGTATCGAACAAATTACCCACTCCAATCGATCTTTTTTGAGCATCAATCAGAGATTGGAATTAGGAATTAAGTTTACAACCTTACCCATACATTAAACCCTATGATAATTAGCCCAAATCCATGTATGAACAACAACAAAGGAACACTACATAAAGTTCTTATGTAGTGTTCCTTTATTATTGTTCATACATGGATGTGGGATAATTAGTCTTTCATTTTGATGTTTATGCATTGTGACTCCTTTTGTGGCCATGCAGTTTGTTGTCACCTCCAAAATTCTTTTAGAACATTCTGAGCCTCTTCCCCTATTTGTGATTCTATTGTTGCTAAATAGGTTTATAGAAAGTTCCTAGTCTCAATTTCCCATAAAATCACCCATGTTTATCTTGTAGAATTGCAAATGATAGATTTCGATGTCATTTTTTTTGTATGGATTGGCTTCATGATTATTATACTTCCATTGATTATAGAACTCGAGTGGTCAAATTGTAGATTCCGAATGAACCCATCTTAGAATGGATGGGTGGAAATTTATCGCCTATGGGTCGGTTTATCTCGTACCTTAAGGATAGGAAAATGATTTCTAAGGGTTACTTCTATCATTTTGTTCGGGTTAGGGATAAGGATTCTGAAGCCCTAAATCTTGAGTAAGATCTAGTTTTAATGTGTTTTTGGACGATCTTCCTAATCTTCCTCCCAAAAGAGAAATAGAGTTTGGAATTGACCTTTTCCTAGATACGCAGTCTATCTCTGCTTCTCCTTACCAAATGGCTCTGGTGAAACTTAAGGAGTTAACAGATCATCTAAAGAACCTATTGGATAAGGATTTCATCAGACCGAGTATTTCTCCATGGGGTGCTCCAATTTGGTTTGTTCGGAAAAAAATATGGTTCTCTCTGTAAGTATATTGATTATTGCAAATTGAAAAAGGTCCAGTAATGAATAAATATCCTATTCCTAGGATCGATGACTTGTTCGACCAACTCTACGGAGCCAATTTTTCTCCAAGATTGATCTTCATTTGAGTTATCATTAGTTAAGTGTTCAAAATTGTGACATTAAGTAGATGGTTTTTAAAACTCGGTATGATCACTATGAGTTCTTAGTCATGTCCTTTGGGTTGACAAATTCCCCCACAACTTATATGGACCTAATAAAAAGTGTGTTAAAGTAATACCTTAATATATTAGTTATTCTATTGAAAGATGATATTTTAATTTACTAACTGAGTGAGGATAAATATGTTGATCACCTAAGGATTTTCTTGCAAATTATAATGGATCATTAGTTAATTGCTAAATTTAGCAAATATAAGTTTTGGTTAAAATTCATTACATTCCTCAGCCATATTGTTTCCAATGAAGATATTCAGGTTGATCCTTAGAAGTCTGAGATAGTTAAGAACTGCCCTAGACCCTTTTCCCTTTTAGATATTCAAATTTCGTTATGTTTGGCTAGTTATTATAGAAGGTTTGTGGTGGGATATTCCTCTATTGCGTCACCTTTCAGTACTTTGACTCAGAAAAAAGTGAAATTCCAATGGTTTGAAGCTTATGAGAAGAGTTTCCAAGAATTGAAGAATGAACTTACTTTAGCCCTAGATTTGACTTTACCGAAAGGATCCAATGTTTTTTTGGTGTAAAGTGATGTATCAACGATTTGTCTTTGTTGTGATATGATGCAACATAGTAAGGTAATTGCTTATACTTCAAGGGAGATTAAGGAGCATGAAAGAATTACCTGACTCATAATTTTGATTTGGCAGCTGTAACACTTCGGATTCGAAAAGAAAGGAATTTTTTTTTTTTTAGAAATCTGGTGCCAGCTCCTATGCTGCCATCCACAGCCCGTGGAACGACCCACAAACCGTATGTGGTGTCTGTGGTTAGCAATCAGTTTATCCAAAAATGTCAAGTTTTATGTATTTTTCAACTGTTCACCAAGATGGAATGTAGTTCAATGCACGAGCCATAAATAGGTTTCGTAGGTGAGTCCCAGACTTGGAGAGATTTTGATGTTGAAAGTTGAGGACCACAGTTAGGACCCAAAACCCATCGATAGGACCACGTACTGTGGGTGGGTCCCATCATTTGAGGTCCAAAATGTTCAATTTCTGAACCAATCGACGGAGGGACAGGATAGTTCGTAGGTAGACCCACGGACTGTAGGTCCCCACCATCGACTGTTTCGACAGTTATTTTCTCAGGGGCTTTTGGGTCTTTGCCTAGTTATTGTATCCCAATACTATGTCATTTTACCCTTTACCAAAACCCCTATATAAGTGTTTTTTTAACCCCAAAATTCCCCAATTAAAATCATTCTCTCAAATTAACAAAAGAAGAACAAATCTTCCTCTCAAATATTTCTCTCTCTAAAAATCTTGAAGAAAAAGGGTTCAACCTAGGGTTTCAAGTCAAGTCTCCTAATCCCCCATTGAAGTTAAGCAATTGGCATTGAGGTATGATAGTTTTAATCCATGGATCCCTTTCTTCCATGGAGTTCGCAACTTATCCAATTTTCAAAGCTAGAAATCCCCAATTGAGTTAGGGATTTTTTTTCTATGTTATGGGTTCTGTTAATTATTGATTTAATTGAATGATATATGATCTTTTATGCATGAATTAAGTTAATCTCACGTTTTTATGATGATCCCCTATGAACCTATGTAATTCCTATATTTTCCAAGTTGTGATAATATAATGTGGGTTTTGGATTATGAAAGAGGAGTTTATGAAATTAAGCATGTTCTCATAAAATTTATGTAAATTTATTAAGGATGCTTTGAGAGTGAAGTATCATTGATGTTGTTTTTGTTGTGTTGTTGAAAGGATTTCCTCATAAACACATGAAAGTATGATTTTGAAAGTTCTTCTCACATAATAAGGGTTCTTAGGGTTGAAATGTCTTCTCACCTAAAATTAACCAATGTTAAGGATCTATTCTAATGTAGAGGAAAGAGGCGATTACCCATGTTCTCTAATTGAAAGACAAGAGGAAATTACCCATGTCACGTGATGTGAGGACAAGAGGCGATTACCCATGTTCCTTCAAGAGATAAGATGAATATGATGAAGAACTAATCCATGGAAGTTAAGCTTAGTACCAAGTGGACAAGTGGCGATTACCCGTGTCCCATAAACTATGTGCCAACATAGAATTGTCTAAATAGACATTAGCTAGTGTATCGACATAAACTAGAAGTTCACGGTCCTTACCTTGGCAAGTAGGACACCCCTTTTTAAGTATAAGAGACATCGTATTCCATGTTGATAGCTCACGTTGTCTTATATGTCGGTTAAGGCTACTTCCCACAAGCAAGCTAAGAGGAACTAAGATTACTTCAAAAAGTTTCTTATGAATGTTTTAAGATCATGTTCACTTGTATTGATCATGTTTTACGACTTATGCTTTCTAACATTCAAGATTCAAGATTTAGATTGATCATTGCATGCTCATGAAAATGTTCCATTTTTAGCATGACTTTATATTATTTTATGCATGGCTATCATACTTGGTACATGTTTGTACTAACTCATACTCTTTCCTATATTTCCCCAAATGTAGGGTCCGACTGTCAGGGTTTCCAGTTTGTTGGCTAAAGTTCTTTGAGGAGATTTTGATCTTTGGTGAGTCCTCATGCTTCGAGGACCGAACATTTATTGTTTTTACTCTTTCTTTACTTTCAGTTTTGGAACATGATGTATGGGCAACACCCAAATCATTTTTATGTACTATAAGGCTTTGAGACGATGTTTAGGCTTCCGCTTTACTTTGATAAAACTTTTAGACTTGAAATGTTTCTCTTTATCTCTTTGATATTATATTTCTTGTATGATGAATGCTAAGTGGCTTGTATCGGGCCTCTCGGGGTCCTATATGCCATGTTACTTCTGGGGGCTACCTTGGGTCGTGACAACGGTGGTGGTTTTTTCTTTAAAGATTTGGAGACATTATCTTTATGTTGTTCATATGGTGTGCTCACCAATCAGAATTGTTTGCAATATGTATTTAAGAAAAAAGGATTTGAATATTCGCCAAATGAGGAGACTGAAGTTGTTGTAATATTATGATATGAGTGTTCTTTACCTTTTGGGTAAGGCAAATATGGTTGCCGATGCTCTTAACCGATTGTCCATGAGTAGTATTGCTCACCTTGAAGATGGTAAGAATGAGTTAGTTCATGATGTTCATAGACTAGCTAGTTTGGGTGTTTGCTTGGTTCATGATGTTCATAGACTAGCAAGAATGGTTTAGAATCGTCTCTTGTTTCAGATGTAGAGGGAAGGCAAGATAATGATCCAAACTTAATTGAGTTGAATAAAGCAGTTTCCAAAAAAGTTATTGAAGCTTCCTCTCAAGGGCTAGATGGTGTGCTTCGTTACTAAGGTTGCTTATGTTCATAATGTTGATGAGTTGAGACATCAAATTTTATTAGAAGCGCACATTTCTTGATATCCTACTAACCTTGGAGCCACAAAGATGTATTGTGATCTCAGAGAGGTTTATTACCTGAATGGGATGAATAAGGATATTGCATAATTTATGGCTAAGTGTCCAAATTGCCAACAAGTGAAGGTAATGCATTAGAAACTTAGAGGTATGACTCAAGACATTAGCATTCCTTCTTCAAAGTGGGAAGATTTAAATATGGACTTCATAATAAGTTTACCTCATGCTCATTAACAATATGATTCTATTTGGGTTGTTTTGGATTGAATGATGAAATCACACATTTTCTTCGCGTGAAAACCTCATTTACAGCCAAGGATTATGCTAGGATTTATATTTGGGAGATGGTAAGGTTGCATGGAGTGCATTTACCCATTATTTTAAATCGAGGTACTCTGTTTACCTTTCAATTTTCGAGTTCATTGCAGAAAGGTCTTAGTACTCTAGTGAAGCTTAATATAACTTTTCATCCTCACACCGATGGTTAGGCCAATCTTACTATTAAGACTTTGAAAGATATGTTGAGAGCTTGTGTGATCGATGATGAGTGGTAGATTTGCACTCATTTAAGGCCTATTTAGATCAATAATTAGTGTCCTTAATGTTTAATTTTTTCCTATTCTAATAATATTTTGATGATTTGCAGCTATGAAGACTAATGGGCAAGGTAAGGATGAAGGTTTAAAAGAATGGCCAAAAGTGTGAAAAGAACTTCAAAATTTACATTGATGATCGCAAAGCAAGAAGGCAGATCTCCTAGTGAGCATGACCTTGCCCAAGGTGACAGTGCACAACACTTGTGTCTATTAAGACATGTCGGTAAACTCAAAAAGAAAAGGAGACTCGCCTAATGAGAAAGGCGACCCTGCAGACCATTGCTAAAAATGATAGTGCAAGAAGAAAAATTGAAGACTCTAAAGGCGAACCAAGGTGGTACTCCAAAATACGCCGAACGTGAAAGGCAGACTCAAATGAGCTCGCCGACTGAGGTTCAAACACCTGAAGCCTAGAGTAAGAGAAGTCAAGCTTAAGTATGATTGGTGATTCACTAAAAAAAATCGGCGAGCCCAACTAACATCACCCAAAGAGTAGCGTGTTGAGTTTTGGGCCAAGTTTTGGGAAACTATAAATAGAACAAAGGAGAGAGAAACAAGGGAATTCTTTTTGTCATAAAACTAGTAATTTTGAGAGAAACACTTTACCTTATGAAGAACACTGTCTAGTTTTTGGGGTTTTTCAACTTTGTTCTTGAATTTGACAAATTCAAGTATCTAAAGTGGGTTTTCTTGTAATTGTTTATTGTTATGTTACCCATGGTTGCTTTCATGGAAGGTATAATTTCTTTACTTTTTGTGATAGGTGACTAAAACATGAAGATCTATGGGTGATATTATGGGGTTGGGTGTTGATTTAATGTAGTGAAATTGTTGTGCTCTGGTTTCCTATTTTTCATACATGAATTTTTGCTAATTAGTATAGGGTTAACTGATGGGTTAAGATTTCAAATATAATTCGTACTTCTGATCTTCGGTCGATGCTCAAAAGAGATTGATTGGAGTGGGTAATTAGTCTGATACTAGCAATTTAGGTTTGATGTATGTAACTTACTCGAAAATAGAGGTTATGGGTCATATCTATTTTTCTTATTTCTGCATCAAAAGAGAGAATATAATAAGGTATTGGGTTTTTTAGATTGGCATATTGATAAGACTGAAAGGAGATTCTATGCAAGGATGCTATGATATCGAAAGAAGATTAGCGTCGTTATAGATCGACTTTAAAGGTAATTGGGATGATCATTTTCCTTTGATTGAGTTTTCTTATAATAATTGTTATCACTCGATTATTCAGATGGCTCCATTTCAGGCTCTCTACGTTAGGAGGTGTAGATTTCTTAGTGGATGGTTTGAAGTTGGCGAGGTCTCTTTGATGATTCCTGAGCTAGTTCATGAGTCTATGGAGAAGTTACAACTTATTTAGGAGAGGTTTAATACGGCTCAATATCGACAAAAGTCTTATGCGGATGTTTGAAGAAGAGATCTTGGATTCAATATTGATGATTGAGTTTACATGAAAATATCACCTATGAAGGGTGTGATGAGGTTTGGAAAGAAATGAAAGCTCATTCCCCATTATGTATGCCTACATTTGATTTGGAGGTGTTTCAGAAAAATGGAATATAAGTTGGATTTGCCTTTGGAATTGGCATCAGTTCATTGGTGGTTCATGTTTCATTGTTGAAAAAGTGTATTGGTGATCCTACTTTTGTTGTGCCATTGGAGAGTGTTGGTTTTACAGAGTATATCTTATGAAGAGGTTCTGGTTGATATTTTGGATTATTAAGTCTGGAAGTTGAGAAACAAAGAAGTTGCCTCAGTAAAAGTCCTTTGGATGAATCAATTGATCGAGCGTGCTACTTGGAAGGCCGAAGATGATATAATGTCCAAGTACTCCCATCTCTTTCCATCCTCTTTAGTTTCAGCGTGAGGTATTAGTTCCTCATGTGTACTCTTTTGGATTCATGTGTTTCAGCTATTCTAATGTGTCCATACACATGCATATTCATGAAATCATTTTTAAAGTTCATATTTTAGGCTACGTTTGATTAATCCTTTGTTTCATGCATTTGGATGAGATTTTTCTTCATGTTGGATTGTTAGATATCTTTCCTTACTTTATTCATGTTAGCTTCAGTACAATTCAAGGACGAATGTTCCCAAGGGGGACATATTGTAACATCTTGGAATTTTGAAAGTTTAGTTTGAAAGAAAAGTGCAGAAAACTTTATTCATACAGGTTATACAAGGCTAAGTAGGGACCCTACATAGTCCTATAGTTTGTAGATGGCAGTTGTGGTTTGAGTCCTAGAAAGTTGGAAAAATTACAAGTCTCTTATGGCTTTTGTACAAGCAAACATCATACCAAGGTGCAACATCATTTGAAACAGCCATAACACATTCATCGCAAACATATTCATCAATGTCTCTTTCTCCAGAATCCACCACATTAGGTTCAAGGCGAGATAAGTTATCCGCCACTTGATTCTCACAACCTTTGATATCTTTGACTTAAAAATCAAACTCTTGGTTCAATAGGATCCATCTTTTCAACCAAGGTTTTCCATCAAACAACTAATCGCTGCATAATCCATATGAACTATCACTTTGCTACCCAAATCCCAAAATATTTCAAACGCGTACACCACAACCAATAATTCTTGTTCATTCATTGTATAATATTTCTGAGAACCATTCAGCATTTTACTTGCATAATACACCAGATTAAAAAATTTCTCCTTCATTTGACCAAGTACTACACCAAGAGCCACTGCACTAGCATAGCACATCAACTTAAATGGAAGACTCCAAACTAGTACAACAATGATATGGGTGAATCAAGTTTCTCCTTTAAACAAGAAAAAGCCTTCAAACAAGCATCATCAAATAAAAAGTACTCTTCTTATCAAGTATCTTATAAAGAGGAAAAGCAACTTTGGAGAACTCTTTAATGAAATGACTATAGAAGCGCGCATGGCGTAGAAAACTTTGGACTCCTTTAAGCAAAATAGGAGGAGGAACTCTAGCAATGACCTCTATGTTATCTTGGTCCACTTGAATACCCTTTCCAGAAATCTTATGCTCAAGGACACTTCCTTCATTCACCATGAAGTGGCATTTTTCACAATTTAACACATGTTTTGTTTCAACACGCCACTTCAAGACCTTACTAAAATTCTAAAGACAAGCTTCAAACAGATCACCAACTACCTAAGAGTCATCCATGAAAACATTCATGGTTTCCTCTGCCATATCCACAAAAATAGAGAGCACACACTATTTGAAAGTTGGAGGAGCATTACACAACCCAAAATGCATCATTTTAAAAGAGAAGGTTCTATAGGGACATGAGAAGGGAGTCTTGTCTCGATCTTTTGGAGCAATTGAAATCTGATTGTACCTGGAATATCCACAAAGGAAATAATACCAACCTCTACCAGAAAGTCAGTCCAATATTTGATCCATGAAAGTCATGGAGAAATGATCCTTTTTAGTCTAAGAATTATGTTTTCTGTAATCCAGACAAACCCTCCAACCTGTTACCGGTCTCATTGGAATGAGTTCTTTTTTTTCATTTAGGACCACCATAATTCCCCCTTTCGTTAGCATACACTGTATGTGGCTGACCCATTTGCTATCTGAAATAGGGTAGAAGACACCTACATCAAGCAATTTAATTATCTCTTTCTTCACAACTTCTTGCATAGGAGGATTTAACCTCCTTTGGTGCTTGATGTTTGGCTTACAATCAATATCCAACTTAATTTTTTGGATGAATATGCTTGGAGGGATTCATATATATTATAATAAATAGTCTACACCACAACTTTAATAAATGTCTTCAACACAACAACTACTGTGTCAACTTGCCATTTTAATAAATCAGCAACAATCACCGGCAAGGTGTTGTCGCACCCCAATTCTCAACCTTCACCAAAATATGATAAAGGACTCCAATTGATCTATTGACTAATATTTCCACCAAAAATATCTCATTATTGTTGGCTTTGGAGCTCCTAACCCAAGCTTCTTGAAAATCGCAAATGGCATTAGGTATTTGATATCCCCAAGATCACACAATGTTTTTGCAAATTGATACATCCCAATTGTGCAAGGAATAGTGAACTCCCCTGGATCTTCCTTCTTCACTACCAAATTGCTCAACATAATAGCACTACAATTGTGTGACATCTGAACGATATCAAAATTCATACTCGGCTTTGCCACCAAAACCTTTATGAATTTTGTATGTACATGCCTCTCTAGTAAGGCATCAACCAAGGGTATGCTCACCGAGAGATTTTTTAATATGGAAAAAAAACTTCTTGAATTTCACTTCCCCTTTTTTCTTCTTCAACCTTCGCGAAACAGAGGGCTAACTTTCATTGAAAAATTAACACTACCCGCTGGAGTAGCAACACCCTCCACTTTTAAATCACAATCACTCCTCGGATTCACATTACTACCTTCGGTTTCACCCACCTTAGGTTCATTATTATTCACCTCTACTGGTAAGTCCTCATCATTTGTAAATTTAGCTTTGTCTCCATTTTTAATTACCACATCTATATAACTCACTACCATTTTACCATTTCTTGTCACAATTTCTATACATTGAACATTGTCATTATTTGGATTTGCCATGGTATCACCTGAGAGTCCACCTATCGGCCTTGGGTTTAAGTGGGCTAAAATCTACCCCATTTGAGCTTCAAGTTGTTTGATGGAGACCGCATGGGAAGCGATGATCTAAGTCAATGAGGAGAAATCAATATTCATTTCCTTGAGAACTTTATCGGACTATTTAACTTGAAATAGAATATGAGCAAGCATATCTTCTGTTCTAAAGCTCTCAGGATCGACATTTGTCTCCTTTGGCTTTGGTCTATCATGAGGAGATACATAATGATATCAATCATTTTCAAAATCCCTTCAACTACTTTGATCACGACATTCCCTTTACAACTTCTATCTATATCTTTGTTCAAACCTTGATTCCAATCTTGCCTCGGGTAGGTAGCATGAAAACCCCCTAATTGGTTCAATTAAAACTGCACCTCTTCATTATACAAGGCATCAAACCTCTCATCTTTACTACATTTATCTCCACTTAAGCTCATTGCATTCACACTATTGGAACGTCCTCCAATCACATGATTAGTCAAGAGGTCTATTTGTATCATCAGTTTAGCAATAGTTTCATCCCTCTCTTGATCCTTCAACCTTTGTTCTTTGGAAATAGACAAGTAGAAAGGAGCTCTCACTACCACTTCATCCTCTCTAGTATGCCAAGCTCGTTTTCTTTTGTTTTCCTATCATGCAAAGCGGAGGCAACTTTAAAGGACTAACTTATTATCACACCACTAGAAAGATTATCTTTTGTAGACTTGTCAATTTTTTCAAGTGATATATAGAAGACTAACAAGAATACGTGGTCGAGAAGGCCATGAGTAGGACATTGAAGATGCTTTTTTCTGAAAATGAAGCCAAAACTCAGGAAGAGGTTTTCCATAAATCTGAGGATAGTTTATAATCTCATCCCAAAGTTGTACCATTTGATATGGTGGGAAGAACCTATCAGGAAAAGCTTCCATCAGTTTATCCCATAAAGTAATAAAGTCTTCTGCTGATTCGCCCAACCAAGTGGTAGCTTCTCTCATCAAGAAGAAAGGAAATGGTCTCCAAGGAATTGACTCTTTATTTATGCTGTTGAAAGTAAAGGACCACACTAGTGAGTTTGAGATTTCGACTCAATTAGGGCTTTGTTTTCATAGTTTTATTGTCCTCAATGCCGAATTTATGCTCTATACTAATGTTAAAGTGTTGATTACAACAATGAAGGCAAAGGAGCAAGGCAACGACATTATCTGAAAAAAAGAAGTGAAAAAGCTGAAGAAGTTGAAGAAAGGCAATCCTGGTGATTGCCAATACCACTCGGTGAACCGCCGAGTGGCTCTTCAGTTCGCCAAAAGTCACAGTATGCCAGCCCTTGGGAAAAGCAAACTTGGCGATGTAAATGGACAGTCGGCAGAACGCTGAATGAATCGACGACTTAGCTCCTGATCGCCTAAAGTTACAGAAGCCTGAGGTTGAAGAGGTAAGGCAAGACGTCGATGTAGAGTGATACTTGGCGCATCGCTGACCTGGTCGACGATGCTTGACTTACTCCGCCGATCAGTATACAAGCTTCAAATTTTGTAGAGTATAAATGTAAATTTTCAAATATGTTTTTGCAGTATGGGGAGAATTCTGAAATTCCCTGATTCTAAAGAAGTGTTTTAAGAGTTTTACCTTGAGTTCTTGATCCCCAACACTATTTTTAGAGTTTTTGAGTAGAGATTTAAGGTGGGTTTAAAATTTTAGTTGATTGGAAGCATTGTAAAGACTTGGAAATCATTACCTAGTTTGTGGACATCATAATTGGTAATATTTTCTTTCTTTATTAATGTGTGGCTGAAACCCGTATTCTTGGGAGTATGATCATGTGATTAATCGGTCTAATTAGATTATGAGTATTATTGTTTACTGATTTAAATGCTGATTTGAAGTGGGTCTGATTGATAGCTATGTATTAACCCATTAATTGTAGTTGAAAATGCAATTCTAGCTTAGAGTTCTGGGCTTTCTTAAGAAAGAGGTTCTATAATTAAGGCTATTGATTGATAATTATAGTGATTGGGTTATCGATGATTCAACTCAAGAGAATGAATCTAAACTCGATCCTAACAATCTAGCTCGAGAGAGTAGATTAATTGAGGTATTGGGCTATTTTTATTAATATACCTTTTAAGGTTCGAGAGAACTTGCTTGAATCGTAATAGTTGTTTGAGAGAAAGCTATTACATCTATAGTCTAGCCTACCCACTTAGACTAAACAATTGTTAGTAAATTGTAATCACCTAGATAGAAAGTTAACGTTTAATTGATCACATCCCAGAGAATCTTTCTCTACTTGATTACTCCTATGTTTTCGTAATTGTTGTAGCTGTTACTTGACAAACCAAATCCCCCTGTCTGACACATGTTGTCAAACCCCTTTGATTTACTTTAGTTTGTTTCGATAATGTTTACTTCTACAAACGACTAGAGCACAACCTTTACTTCTTAATTGAATTCCATTCCGTATCACTCCATGTGGATTTGACTCCAACCCTCTATTGGGTTTATACTAGATTGTGATCGCCTACGCCTAGAATTGGATGAGGTGTAGTTGAGCGTTATAAAAAATGACACCTCTGCCGAGGAGTGGTATTTAGAATTCTCTTATTGAAGGTTGTTTGTGATGTTATTGTGTTGTAGTTGAACCTATTTACCTTGGTGTGTTGTTTGTTGCCTTTGAGAAGGTGACAAAATGAGTGTCAATGGAAGCAACACCAGTCAGTTAGGACACAATGACGACATTGGCAACTTGAACGATGTCAATAAAGTAAATTTGGGTGGTGTAGGTGCTATTCGATTGCCTCCGATCATAGGAAATACGGTGTTCAACGTGACAAGCACGATGTTGTAACTATTGAAAATGAATGGGTTGTTTGGAGGCTTGGCTCATGAGGATCCCCATGACCATATCAAGAATTTTGTGGACGTTTGTGGTCCCTTTTCTTTCAAGAACATCTCCCAAGAGTCAGTTCGACTCCAATTGTTCCCTTTTTTGCTGATGGGAGAAGCTACCGAGTGGTTAGCCGACCTACCTAGGGTCTCAATCATCACTTGGGATTAACTTACTGAAGCGTTCTACATAAGGTTCTTTCCTCCTTCGAGGATGATGTCATTGAGAGATAATATCCAAAGCTTCAAGCGCTTGGATGGTGAGCCAATTCATGAGATGTGGCTACGTTTTCAGAAGTTGATGCTCCAATGTCTGACTCATGAACTCTCGAACAATGTCATGTTACAACATTTCTACTAGAGTCTAGATTTGGTGAACAAAGGTGTGGCTGATCAACTTGTTCAAGGAGGAATCATGCAACAACCATTCAAAATTGCATCCACTTTTCTTGATGGCACAACTAAATTCAATCGTGCTTGGTACACGAGAGAAGATCAAGTGTCTCCTTTGAATTTTAGGATGACAAAAGAACAAATTGAAAAGGACCAAGAAGGAGATCAAAACATGGCAAAAAAGGACCAAAAAAGAGATCAAAACATGGCCAAGATGATGGCCCAAATGGATTTGTTGTCAAAACATGTCAGGGGTAGTGGTTCTAAAGGTGTGAATGTTATTGGTGTTAGTGGGTGAACCCCGGTGATGCACACTTTGAGGCTATATATAATGAGGAAGTGAGTTTCCTTGCAAATCAAGGTGGAGGTTTCCGTCTGAACTATCCAAGGCCGAGCGAGAATCAAGGTTTGAATAAAGAGCGCGATGATGGTTGGAGAGACCGTGACAGGGAATGGCGTGATTGTGGAACCAATTGGAAAGAGATATATGGGGACAAAGAGAGGTATGTACCTCCCCATGAGCGTCAAAAGCTAAAAGAGCAAATGGTTGACCCGAACAATTTTTGCACTAAAGAAATCCTTTCACGCATTCTCAACAAATTGGAAGGGTCGTACAAGGTGTTAAAAGAAATGAAAGATGACGTTCAACCCTAAATTAGACGGTTACTTCTCACTGGTGTCCATTAAGTAACTGGAAACACAAATAGGTCAATTCTCGACTCATTTGAATCCAAGTCCAAAGGGGGGATTACCGAGTGACACCATGGCCAACCCTAAGAATGAGCCTTGAATAGGTATCTCCATCATGCCATGACGTTAAATAAGGAACTTTTTCGGAGGCAACCCAAGTTCTTAAGCTTATAATATTGTTGTCTGAATAATGGGTGTTGAATGTGCAGGATGAAAATTCAAAATTTTGGGAGGAGGAGCAATTAAATGAGCCAAAGGTCCAATTGGCGACTCGTCGAACAGGTCGGCGAGCCCGACTTGGATCACCATTTGAACCATCTAGCTAGCTAGAGGGTCTATAAAACTCAGCGGACTAAAAAGCCATTCGGTGTATCACCGAGTGGGTCGGCGACGTAAGTAAGCGTCACCGACTGGTGCGCGAACTAAAGGGTCAAAAGGCCAAAACCATTTTTAAACTCAAAAGTCTCCCTCATTTCATACTTTTTGACTTCTACACATTCACAACCGCATATTTTATATTTTCGTACTAGTTTTTCTTGCTTTTTGTGTGGGATCATTTACTCTGGGGAGGATTTTAGGATACTTTGCTAGGCTAGCATTCAAACATCTGCTTCTGAGGTTTGTTACCCGAACTCCGTCATTATATTTTGGTACTTTCAAATACATGATCATTGCTTGGTTATTTTTGTTTCGTATTTTCAATTGGTTGAATGTTTATTAATAGTGCATGCTTATATCATGTTTCATTTTGTGTTAATTGGCCTTAAATTGTGAAATCCCGTGTGTTAGCATGATAAATTTTGTGGGTTGTGTTGATTTTATTGTTGAGTCTAGTGGGGGTGAAGTATGAGTAACCCTGATTGTGCCAATTGTCTGATTTTTTTCCAATGATAGAGTGGTTGACGTCATTTTGAAGGGAAAAAGACGTCGATTGACCAATTTTGGCCAAATGGGGGGGGGGGGGGGGGGGGGGGGGGGGGGAATT